>NW_027554202.1:674929-1012393 GCF_045843805.1 Urocitellus parryii
GCTCTGCATTCCATGGATGGATGGATGGATGGATGGGTCGATAGAGGCCCACGAGAAAGGTGCCTATGGAGGAGGTGGGTTTGGAGAGATCTTGGGAGAAAGCAAAGGAAGAGGTTTAAATTCAGAGAGCAACTAATCTGAGAGAAGGACAAGTGGCCAGCCCAGGGTGGGAGCAAGCTGGACAGATGGACGCAGGGGCCAGGAATCTGACGTGGTCTGGAGTGGAGCTCTGAGACAAACATGCAGGCCCAGAAGCCCCAGCACATAGTAGGTCCTGGGGACCTGAGTACTCAAACTCACCAGGTACAGATGGGGACCTTCCGTGCTGTGCTCACACAGGAGGGTGGCCTTCAGCAGGCAGCTCTGGACCAGCGGCTAAGGACACAGGGGATGGGAAGGGAGTCTCCGGGTGGGTGGGTGGGTGGGGGTCTGAGAACCAAAGAGGATGAGGTGCTGCTGGCCTGAGCTGGGGAAGGACGGGGAAAACAGCCCTTGGAGTCGTCCGCGGGTCTGTTGACTGCACCTGGCCCCCTGAGAAGGAAGCGGAAACTCAATTCACAGTGAATGAGGCCTTTCAGGCTTCACTCAACCCCAGTGTTTCTCACAAGGAAGGTGAGCTGGGATCTGAAGCTGAGACTTGGCTCTGTCCCAGCACCAGGCAGGGGAGTTCCTGCCACGTGTTGGCTGGCAGGGATGCCGACTGTCCTGCTGGGTGAGCCTGGGCTGCCATGCCAGGGACAGGTCCTCAGGCCTGATCAGCAGATGGGCAGAGACAGGGCATGCCCTCCTGATCTGCACCCAGCTAGGATGGGGGCACTCATACCCGCTGGGGCTGGCTGCTCCCTGACAGCAGCTGCCCTGATGGCTTCACAGTGGGGAGCACCAAGGCTCCAAAAGAAACTTGCCTGGGGATCCCCAGCAGGTAAATGGGGGCTTATTCAATATCTGCTATCTCTTATCCTTCTAGAAAATTCCACAGCCAGCTCGAATGAGGCAGAAAGGAAGGCCCAAGTATACTACCGCGCATGTATGAATGAAACCAGGATCGAGGAGCTCAGGGCCAAGCCCCTGATGGAGCTGATTGAGAAGGTGAGTCCCTGGGACATGCTCACGCCTCCCTCCTGCCGCGCCTCCTGCCAGCCCCTCTGGCTGCAGCTCTCAGGCCCACTGGTGCTCAGCCACCCCACACCTCCAGCCTCCGCACCCAGCTGGAACACGCAGCCTGTCTGTCTGCCACTGCGTGTGCATGCACGTCTGTGCGTGGGGGGACTGTCTGTTGTAATGTGTGGGGTTGTGTGTTAGCATCTGTTGAGGACATCTAAGTGTCTCAGTGCATCTGCGTGGGCCTTGGGGACAATATTCACTGGGAATCTCTTCCTCTGGATTGCCACTTCCCTTTCCTCAGGAGGTGGGTGTGAGTGTGCAAGAGGTGTGTGTTGTTCCAGAGAAACCAACAGGGAGTCTTAGGCCAGCAACAGAGCCAGACCTGCTGGCTGGAGGCCTCGCCTTGCTCCTGAGCCCAGGAGAAATCTTCCCTCCGGGCCAGGCTGCCTGGCACAGACAGAGATGGCTGCGGCTTTTCTGGCCACCCTTTACTTGCTCAAGGGCTCGCCATCCTATCTCAGTTCAGGGAAGGTATTGCTGCAGGCATGGGGACTCTCCCAGTCCCTCCTCTCTGGCACAGGCCCCATGTGCCAGTGTGTGCTAATCCTGGAGGACCAAAGAGACTTTTTTTTAAGTCCCAACTTGGAGAGAGACCAAGGTAGACCATAGCTTATCAGCCTTTTTCAAAATACAGAGCCTTATTTCCCATAGTTACAATTGGATTTTTGTCTTAATAGTAATCACGTTCGTGTGATTGATTGTCCAACAAATGAACAGCACAGGGGGCAAAGTCTCTGGGATTCACAGCTCAGTTGTTAAGGATGAGTCTTTGCTCCCTCTGTGGGTCTCCAGGTCACAGGTCAGAAGCCCTTTCATTTGCTCTGGATGCTCCCAGAGGTCAGATGACTGCTCCAGGGTCACAGAGCAAGTCAGCTGCAGAACCAGAATTTGCATACAGGCTCCTTACCACCTTCCCCTCCCTATTTGCTCTGCCTTCTCCCAGCTCAGAGGCTGGAATATCACAAGTCCCTGGGCCAAGTACAACTTCTAGGACACCCTGCAGGTGGTCACTGCCCACTACCGAACCTCACCCTTCTTCTCCGTCTATGTCAGTGCAGACTCTAAGAACTCCAATAGCAATGTGATCCAGGTGAGCAGGCCTGGGCCAGGGAAGCAAAGGGTGTGGCCTCCTGGGGTGGAGGGAGACCTGCCCTGGGACACAGCAGCAGGCTCTGGTTTCTAAGCCGGGGTTATTTCTGGAAGCCCCAAGCAGTGAGATTTTTATAGACAAGAGGCTATGAGAGGGCAGACTAGCCATCTCAGTGGACAGCTCATCATGGGCCACAGAAATGACAAGTGATATCAACTCCTGGGCACAGCTGTAGCCACCTCATTGTCCCCTCCCTTAGCATCTGGCTCTGTGGTGCTGCTTGGAATGCTTTTGGTCCATCTCTCACACCAGAGCCTGCCCAAGGCTGAGGATCAGCACACCCAGGAGAGCCCCCAGATTAGGGGTCATAAAGGCTTAGTTCTCAGCCCAACTGCACCACTCACTCACTGTGTGACCTTAACAAGCGTCAACCTCACTGAGCTACACTTTCCTTTTCATCCTAATGAACTATAATAGCAGCTACCCAAGTTGAGTCAAGGTGTGGCCAGAAGGTTCCAATGGTAGCCATCAGGAAGTGACCCTCCTCTGCCTGCCCCACTCTCAGGAAACCCTGTACTGACACTGTCCTCTTGAATCCTCATTCCAGCTCTGAAGGTTAGGTGTTATCTCCCTAACTTTCTTGGCGAGGAACCTGGGGATCAGAAAGGTTAAGTAACTTGGGTTAAGGTTAAGTCACCTGTGTTGGCTCCTCGCCACTTGGGAAGGGTTTAGAGAAGTAGAGTGCATTGCTGAGGCCAAGGGGTGTTTGAAGAGGAAGGAGGCTCTGTCCAGCCCTCAGAAGGGCCCAGGTCCCTGCAGCTGACCCCACAGGTGGGCAGGAACGTGTCTGTCTTATCACTGAGTGATCCCATCTGTGACTTCGGCTACCGGCTTGTGCTCCTGCTGGGACCTGAGCTGGTCCTCAGTGCCTGGTGTGAAAATTCCTGGGGCAGGCAGAGGCCGCAGGAGACACACAAGCCTGCAGCAGGGCCTTCCTCTCACTCTGCCTCCCTCTTTAGGTGGACCAGTCTGGCCTGGGCTTGCCCTCCAGAGATTACTACCTGAACAAGACTGAAAACGAGAAGGTGAGTGGGACTTTGCAGTGGTTCTCCCACCATGTCCCCCACAGCATACCTGGGCAGGTCTTAGAAGCTGGGGGAACACAGGGGTATCACTTTCCTGATGGGCAACAGGCAGCCCAGTCAGGGTAGGGATGCCCCCAGGCTCACTAGTTCATATGCAGGCACTGTGGGCACAAAGGGCAGGGGTTAGGTGTCATTTGTCCCGATTGTAGAGAGGTGCAGTAGCAGCCCCCACCATTTGAGGGTCTCAGACCTTTTATATACTCACCTCTAACCCTCCCAGTCACCCCAAAGTCACTCAGCTTCTCTGAATATCATTTGCTTTATCTGTCAAATGGATATTCTTTTTACCTTGCCCTATACAGAAGAAGAAATAAGTCTCAGAGACAGAAGTGACCTGTTCAAGGTAACACAGCCAGTAAGTGGGGAGATCCAGAGCCACAACCAGATCACCTCCAACCCCTCACAGCTCTCCCTTCCCCTGCCTGGCCCACCTGAGGTTCACTCACCTGTCCACGGGGCTCAAGGTCCAGTAGGAGAGGGAGACATTACTTAACTGACCACCCAACTGTATACATTGTGATCAGGGCAGAGGGAGCCCAGAAAGTATTGATTCAGCTCTAGGGATGTGGTGGTAGAGGGTGGTTCAGAAAAGGTGCATTTCCAGAACAGGAAGATGGCCGAGGACGAGCCCTGAAGGCAGGGCCAGAGCAGCAGGGGCCAGCCTCAGGGACCTGTGTGTGCCCAGAGGCAGTGGGCTTTACCAGGAGCACAACGGACACCAGTGAATACACCCCAGAATCCTCCCCAGAGCTGTTTTCCAGCATGTTTCCTGGGCCCTGTGCACAGGGCTGCAGCTGGGCCAGCCTCACCTGGCCCACTGGGCGGCAGGTGGCAGCCACTGACTGACAGTTTTGGGATGCTGGGTCCCACAGGTGCTGACCGGATACCTGAACTACATGGTCCAGCTGGGGAAGCTGCTGGGCGGGGGGGATGAGGACGCCATCCGGCCCCAGATGCAGCAGATCCTGGACTTTGAGACAGCGCTGGCCAATATCACCATCCCCCAGGAGAAGCGTCGGGACAAGGAGCTCATTACCACAAAGTGACGGCCTCCGAGCTTTAGGTACCCTGTGTGCCATCTACTGCAGGGGCAGGGCCACTGGAGTACACAGAGTCGGACAGGGCTCTTGGGGGGAGGGGTCATACCCACTTCATCATGACCTTAAAGCCACCCTTGGAAGGAGGTGTTTATGCCCATGTTACAGATAGACTGGGGCTCAGACAAGTAAGATTACCTGCAAAGGGACTCCAGAGCCAGGCTTCTTCCCTCGCTGGGCTGCTTTGTGTGACAGCGTTTCCCTAGCAGCTCCCAGTCATCCAGCACCGAGCACTGAGTAAAGGTGGGGTGTGGATTCCGACGTTGCTTCTCCCTTTGCTGAACAGGAGATGAAGAGACATGGTCAGGGCCCGGAGGCTCCTGAGTGCAGGGGTGCTGGCCCTGGGACTCAGGCTTGGCTCAGCTTTTGACCATGTCCCTAGGCAATATCCAGAGGCGTAACTGGGAGTCAGACCTGTACTTTCTGTGAAACTGGTGTGCCTCACTGGAGACCTGCTGTCCCCTCCAAAGGTCAGCCTTGTCGAGGCTGCCCCTGGTGGCTGCTTAGGCCTCCAGGGCCTGGGGTGGACTTCCTACTGCTTCCTTCTTTCTGGCCCGTGTGCTGTTGCTGACCCGCTTGTCCTGGGCTCTGGTGGTCTCCGAGGAATGAGCAGAGTGGTCCCACGGATCTCCCTGTTCCTTGCCCTCAGGCAGGAGTGCCTGGTGGCCCTTGCTGTTCTGCTGGGGTAGACCCTGCGCCTGCAGTGGGTTCCACTGCCGGTCGGTCTTCTCCCGGCTTCTCTCCCATCCTTTCCCTCTTCCTTCGAGGAGGAAGTTCCTGCCCTTTTTTCCTCCTCCATCTGACAGATGTATCAGGGGCCACTTGGGCCCCACTTTCCTGTGCTTCTGGTCTGGTGGGGACACTAAGAAACAATCCCAGTCTCCCTGCCTAGTGCTGTGGGCGAGAGAAGCAGGGCGCTGAGGCCCAGTGGGGAAGGGCTGGGGAAGCTGAGTGTACACCTGCCCCGCAGGGACCTTGGTGTGTGCAGGGCCTCGTGGGCTTCATTCTGGAAGTCGTGCTTCCATTGGGTTTCCTGGGTGAAGTGTGTGTCCCTCTGGCCCCAGGCACAGGGCTACAGCCAGCCCTGCTCCACCCTGGCCTAATGGGCAGCAGTTTGGGAGTGTTGAGTCCCTGGCTGACTGGATACCTGCACTACATGGTCCAGCTGGGAGGCTGCTGGGCCAGGGGGTTAGGGCACCACCTGGCCCGCGATGCAGCAGATCCTGGACTTTGAGACGCACTTTATCCTGAGGGCTGTGGGCAGTGGGGTCTCCCAGGCACAGGTGCAGCCCATGCAAAGACGTGGGCTGAGGCAAGAAATCCCAGCCTTCTGGTGGCACAGCTGCCCCTCGGGTCCCCAGGGAGGTTGGTGGCAGGGTGAGTGGTTCACGCGGGTTGTTATGGAGATTGGCAGCCTGTGTCGGGCACCATCTGGCACTGTTTTTCTGCTCTGAGGCCGGAGGTGGAGGGAGATGCAGTTTGCTCCCCAGCTGCAGGGGGCCCAGCCTGAGTGCTCGCCTCAGGGCTCTGACGTGGTGCTCAGAGAATGGACATCAATCTGGCGTGGCCAGCAGGTTCTGCCCCGGGCAGCCTCTCCCCATTGCTTTCACTCTCCTTTCATGGAAGAAAGGAAAAGTCATAACTTCAGCAGGGGCTGAAGACCACACAGTGCCTGCCGGGGGCCTGGAGTCAGAGGGTCACATCTTGAGCCGTGTGGCCTTGGCAGGTGAGGAGCCCACCCTGAGCCTTGGTTTCCTTCCAGGTAAAAAGCCCTTGCTCATCTGCTCACACCTGTTCTGTGCGGGAACAGAGACAAATGAGACACCGCCCCTGCCTTCACCAGGGACAGTGGCTCTTAACTCTTAAGTCATGGAGTCTTTTGAGAACAGCTCAAAAACTACAGACTGTCACCCAGGAAAAATGGGCATGTGTGCATGAAAAAAACACACAGGGTAACATTTAGAGAAGTCCTGGACGCCCCCAAAACCTGCCTGGCCTGCCCGCGGGTTATGAGGACATAACATCACGCAGAAGATGAGATTTTGTTTTGTAAACTGGCATGCGCCGTGGAAAAGTAGCATCCCAGAAGTCAATATCAGTAGTGCTGTGCTTTTGTGATCGGTAATATTTCTCAGGTCCCTATCACTAAATTAACTTGAATCATTCCATCCTGGGACAGAGTGTCTTCTTCTCTGGTAGCTGGAGATTTGTTTTCTTCTCCTACTTAAGATGAATCGAGGAGAGGGACTCCAGGCTTACGTGTGGTTCAAGGGTAGACCTGCTGTAACAGAATGGTGTTCCAGGCTAGCCCCAAGTGGAATTCGGATTCAGAGCCATGAGTCAGACCACCTTCTGCTGCTCTAGGGGTGAGGGGGGCCTTCTCATTCTTTTCTAGGACCTCCCGTCCCGCAGGCTGTTTGGGCCTCGGCCCCATCCTCTGCCATTTCTCCTGTAAAAATGAAGCCTGAAAGCACCCTCATCTTTCCCACTCCTCAGGCCTGAGTTGGTTGGTGCCCAGCTGTCCTCCTAGGCTGTGGGCATGGGAAGCAGCTCTCGGGCCTGCCTCTAGGGGATCTGAGTCAGGGCAGAGTGTCCTAGTCCATTAAAACTGCTGCATTAGCCAGGCGCACCTGTAATCCCAGTGGCTCGGGAGGCTGAGGCAGGAGGATAGTGAGTTCAAAGCCAGCCTCAGCAAAAAGCAAGGTGCTAAGCAACTCAGTGAGACCCTGTCTCTAAAGAAAATACAAAATAGGGCTGGGGGTGTGGCTCAGTGGTCGAGCACCCTGAGTTTAATTCCCCAGCACCAACCAACTAACCAACCAAACAAACAAAACTTCCACATCCATGGAGATGGATCTCGGCACCTGCGTCTCAGGAGTTCACTAAAGCAAGACACTGAAATGTGGATGTCCTGCTGTCAGCACAAGCCTCTTTATCTCCGAGTTGTGAGAATTGCCCTGTCAGGACTCTGCTGTCCTGGAACGAGCAGGTTTGTGATGAGTAGTAGGGTTTTCTCCACCTGATACCTCACCCTGCACCAGGGATCCGCCACCTCAGTTCATAAAGCTCTCGTGAGCCCTGTAACTGGTGACATTCGGTAAACTAACCCACTTTCCCAGGGTCTTTGCCACCAGGCCATGCATTCAGGTGACCCTGATTGTGGGACCCAGTTTGAAGGTCTCATCACACACCTCTGAATTCTGTGGCCACAGAAATGTAGAGATTGGCCTGAGGGTCTCCTGCCAGGGAGAGGGGAGGCTCTGGGCCACGGGGGAGGCCAGGCTGAGAGGCTTGCAGCAGTCAGCTCTGGGGGCAGGGTTACTGACCCCATCTTAGGGAAAGGATAGACAGTGCCCAGAGCTGGTTCCTGATGGGGACTCTGATCTAGGCCTCCTCACGCCCAGCTCAATGTCACCAGCTCATGTCACCCAGCTCATGTAGCAGGGCTGTGCTGGCACCTGCCAGCTCGGGGCCCACTGTGCGCTTCTCTTCCCAGCCTCATGGGGGTTTGCCATCGGTGTTGGTGGGAACATTCACCCAGGGATGACGCCAGTCAGCCCCCTTCTGAGAACTGGTAGATGACTTGTACCAGCACAATACCGCCTTTGGGAGCTGCCCCCGCCCCGTCCCCAGCCTCATCTGTCCTTTGAGATGTTTGTTCCCCAATGGATTAGATGTCCACTTAAACCCAGGAGCAGGGGCTGGGGTTGTGGCTCAGTGGTAGAGCGCTTGCCTTGCACGTGTGAGGCACTGGGTTCAAGTCTCAGCACCACATATAAATGTCCAACTACAACCAAAAAAAAATTAAAAAATAAAAAAAATAAACCCAGGAACAATGGCCTTGGGGTGGAGCCCAGTGGTAAAGCCTGTGCTTAGCCTGCTCAAGGCCCTGAGTTCAATCCCCAGCACCCCACTAAATACACCCAGAGATGAGTGCCCTGAGTTTTATTTAACCCCCACAGTAATCCATATAACCTCAGGAAAGTCACCTTCCCTGATCAGCAAACTCAGCCTCTGTGAATTGGGGGTCTTGTGACTGACTGCCTGTCCCAGCAGGCGGGGGTGGATCTTAGGTGGCTTTATGGGTATGGTTTTCCTGTATGAAGGGAATGCATTTCTCACTTCCCGTATTTATCTTACATTTTGCCCTTTCAAGAGAATAGAGAATGGAGTTTGAAATCTGCCAGGCCTAGGGCCACTTTTGGAAGGTCTTAAGCAATGATCGTAATTTCTGGATTTGCTGGCTAAGTCAGGTGCCCATCCAAGTGATTGACATGTAGAGGTGTCTTTGCTAAAAGACAAGATATGCAGCCCAAAGCCTCGTGTTCTGTAAAACTGCACACTAAAAATAACTGAACGTGTGGGGAATACAGGGCCAGAGCAGACACATTGCACAGCTCTGCTTGAGGAAGTGACACCAAGGGACACACACCAACATTGAAGCCCGAATCTCTATGTGTTTGCACTTAAGCCAGGCTGGTCAGGCCAGCGTCGGACTCACAGAGACAGGTGGGGGTGGAAAGTGGAAAGCACAGAGTTCAAGTCTTGCAAAAGTCATCTGCAGCTGGGTGAGCCACATCCCCAGCCCTTTTTATCTTTCATTTTGAGACAGGGTCCCACTAGGTTGCTGAGGCTGGCCTTGATTTGAGATCCTCCTACCTCAGCCTCCTGGGTTTCTGGGATTACAAATGTGCAGCATATTTTACCACAGTTTATTTTTAAAATGTTGTAGGACTTCATAACAAAAATCTGCAACCTCAAGAGGGATAGCTCGCATGGCTGGAGGCTGCTACTGCAGGAGATGCTGGCCGTGATGTGGAGGTGTTGGGGGAGACACCTCTGAGCAGGGCACCTTGGGGTGCCAAAGGGAAAGTGAGATCTGTTGGGAGCTGATAGTGATGAAAAGCCAAGTGTCTCTTTGGAAAGCTCTGGGTACAGGTTCTCATTTTAGGTCCTTAAAACAGAGCTGCTGGGGCTGAGGTTGTGGTTCAGTGTGGAGCGCTCTCCTAACACGGGTGATGCACTGGATTCAATCCTCAGCACCACATAAAGCTAAATAAATAAAAATAAAGGCATCATGTCCACCTAAAAAATACTTAAAAAAAAAAGACAGAGCTGCCGCTGGGCATGATGGTGCATGCCTACTATAATCCCAGAGGCTTGGGAGGCTGAGGCAGGAGGATCAAGAGTTCAAGGCCAGCCTCAGCAACTTAATGAGGCCACAAGCAACTTAGCTGCCTCAAAATAAAAAGGGCTGGGGGTGTGGCTCAGTTGTAAAGTGGCCCTGAGTTCAGACCCCAATAACTCCCCCAAACAAACAAGCACACAGAGCCGCGGGCCTGGTGTGTGCAGGGCTGAGCTGCAGGCTTCTCCCTTCTTGCTGCACTCATCACCAACTTTGCTGTCCAGCTCCCCCCTCGGCAGCCTCACCTGTGGACTACAGTTTACCCTACAACACTGGCCCTCCTGAATGTTGGATCCTCTGCAGCAGACTGCTGCTGCTGACACTATTGTTGAGTGGGACAGTGCTGGCTTCTGTGTGTGACCCTCCCAGTTACCAGATATACGGGACTCATTGTCATGATGATCCCTGTTTTTCACATGAGGTGCTGAGGCACAGATGGGCACATTAACTTATTAAAGGTTGCACAGCTCATAAGCAAGAAAGCTACACCAGGAAAGCTACCTAGCCCATCTCCTGATTCTTAATTGTTAGGGGTCTGAGGCTCCATGTCTTCCTCTGTAAATGGGGATAATTTGGCCGCTGCTTGGTCAGTTTTGCAGTGGCACATGCCGCATGGGAAGGGCGGTGATGGTGGTGGCTGCTGTGCCTGTTGCTGTTGCAGCCTCTCATCCCACCCTGGTTCCGCTTCAGATGAGGTTTGCCTCTGGCTCCTGAGGACGCTGTCCACAGCAGCGCTCACCAGCCAGCCAGCCTCTGCCTGGAGCTCCATCTGCACCGTGGTCCCAGGGCAGAGGCACAGTGATGCCTTCCGAGGGACACCCGAAGACGGGGCTGAGGAGAAGCCACCCTCCAGGCTCACGCTGTCCCCTTCCCTTGCAGACCTTGGCACAGGCCATCAACTGGCTGCCCTTCCTCAACGGCATCTTCCACCCCATGGAGATCAACGCGTCAGAACCCATCGTGGTCTATGACAAGGACTACCTGGAGCAGGTCTCCTCCCTCATCAACGCCACGGACAGATGGTGAGGCCGGCAGCCCTGCTGGGCAGGAGGGGCAGGAGGGGCAGGGCGGCCGGACGCAGGGTGCCGCACCCTGGTGGGCTTCCCCGAGTGGCAGCAGAGGGTGTTGGTCCCCTGGGCAGCTTCAAATCCTGCTGCCCTCAGCCAGCTGTGTAGCTGTGGGCATGTCCCTTGTCCTTTGTCGGGGTCATACCGTCACCCATAAGATGGAGATGCAGATAGCACTTACCAAGCAGGGGATTCGTGAGAATCACACAAAATGATTAACGTTTTTACACGTTCCTGGCATGGAACGGGACACTGCCAATACCACCCATAATTTTTTGATTAATACTTACGGGTTTTTTATTTTATTTTATTTTTTTATTTCAAAGGCTTATAGAAATGTTGAAAAATACAGAAAATAGGAAAAATGTAAAATTATTCAAAATACTACTCTTGGTCATTTTGGGGGGTGTTTGTGTGTGTGCATATCAGGGAGAGAAGGTGTGAGGGAAGAGAGGTTTCCAATCCATAGTTCTTCTTTCTCCTTAATGTGACTAGATGGATAATCTACTTTTCCCTTGACTTTTCATTTTTATTTTAGTAGTAGGAGTAGTGAGGATTGAACCCAGGGGCACTTAACCACCGAGCCATATCCCCAAACTTTTTGTATTTTATTTAGAGACAGGGTCTCACTGAGTTGCTTAGGGCCTTGCTGTTACTGAGGCTGGCTTTGAGATCACTGTCCTCCTGCCTTAGCCTCCCGAGCTACTGGGATTACAGACATGCACCACTGCTCCAAGCCTTGCCTTGACTTTCATTATGAATATTTCCCAGTGCCATCCCAAACTCTCTGTGAGGATCATTTTTATAGTTGCATACTATTCCATCAACTGTACATGCAATATTTGCCATACCCTCCCCTGTAGTCAGGCTTTCAGGGTGATTCCGGTTGAGGCTAGATGTTGAATATAGTGAACATCTTTGTACTAAGGTAACATCTTTGCAAACTTGACTCAGCATGGTCAGTTGGTCAGCCACAGATAGGTTCCCTGTGCCCTGTGGGTGGAACATGGGAATTGTCTTCATGAAACCTGGCTGGGCAGAGCTTCCTTTCCTGCCCCTGCTGCTCTAAGGCCTCTACTTCCTGTCTGGCCTTCAGCAGGGAATGGCAGCCACCTCCCCACTGTAGCATACACCACCAGGTGAGTCTCTAGGCAGCGGCTTCACAGCTTCAGACACTAAGCAGCTAAGCAGCAGCATGTATTGAGCACTGCTGGTATGCAAGTGATTGCACCGGACACTGGGGGGTTCTAGGCAGAGCGCCAGGTACTCCTCGGAGAGTTACATTCCATGTGCTTGGAAGGCAGCCGCCAACCTAGCCCCAGGTAGGCTAGGAAGGAGGCCGGGGTGAGGCTGTTCGGGAGCCCCGGGCATTTCTGAGCCAGCATCCTCTTCCCCATCCTGCTGAACAACTACATGATCTGGAACCTGGTGCGGAAAACGAGCTCCTTCCTCGACCAGCGCTTTCAGGACGCCAACGAGAAGTTCATGGAAGTCATGTATGGGACCAAGAAGGTGAGCTGCGACAGTGATTCCTGGGTTCATGCTGAGCACCTACTGTGTGCTCTGCCCTGGGGCTGGTAAGACCACTGTACCCTCAGGGCTGTTGCACTTACGAGGGTTGAGTCTAGGAGGAGAATGAAGAGGCCACTGAGGGTCTATCTGGGGTCATGGGAACACTGATGGGGACTTAGGCCCCCAGGGTGTGCAGAGGCTTCTGGAAGGAGGTGGTCATGCCAAGCCAAAGCACAAAGAGGAGTCTTAGCAACTCAGCTGGTTTGCAGAGAAGGTAGTTTCTGTTCTGTCCCTCCAGCTGCTTCCCCGTGGAGATGTCAGCACTCTCCTTATGTAACTGTGACTCTAAAGGTGGGGACTTCTCCCCCAGAAGCATCAAACACCTGCTCTTGAGGGTTCCCTGATTCTTATCCTCCCTGTTTTTGGTCAGGGGAACCCAGTCCAGATCCAGGTTCTCTCAGGGAGCAGGAGTCCCAGGCCCCAGACCCAGTAGGCTCCACCCATCTTAAGTGCCCCCAAACCTCTGCGGCTCCTTTTGTAAGAGGCTTCCAGGCCTCCCTCCCTCCCTCTCACCCGGGAAGCTGATGCCAAGAATTCTGATGCCAAGAATGAGGCCTCCCCATCTCATTTACGCATCCAACAGTTACCCCTGCACTGTCACCGTGGGCCAGGCCCCAAGCCCTGTGTGGGAATACCAAGACGGGTGAGATGGGTCTGTGCCCAGGAGCCCTGCCTGCCTGGGAGGTGTCAGGGCTGACCTGCCCTCATGTACCTAAGGCTCAGAGAATGGCTGGGAGTGCCCCGGCTGCAGAGCAGGGGAGGCTGGGCAGAGATTTGAATGGGAGGTTCTGCTTCTTACTACACAGCCTTGGGCAGGTCACTTAAATGGGGCAGGGACTCAGTCTTCCCGTCTGTGAAAAGGTGACCCTGGGCTCTGTTTCCTCAGGCTGTAAAGTCGGTTCCAAAGGTGGAAGCTTCTGCTGCATGCCTGGCTGGCTGTCCTCGTGCTACCTGCCTACAATCTGCAGATCTTGGTGGGGAGGAGGGACCCCTCTAACACTCCCTGCTGGTGCTCCTCGGGTTATGGTGAAGAGGCTACACATCGCACAGCCTCCTCAGGGGCCTGTTGGCCCCTCCTTTTCTGCCCGGAGGTGGCCCCATGTCAGATGATCCTGCCTGACCCTTTCTTGTTTCAAAGAGTTTTCTCCTCATTCCAAAACCTTTGTCGTAGGCAGTCAGAGTGGCCTTTTTGCAGGAAGTCACTGGAGCCAGACTCTCTGGGCTCAAGCCCACCACAGTACTTATTCCCTGGGTGCTCCCTTCGGGCCAGTGACTTAACCTCTCTGTGCCTCGTTCCTCTCCCTTAGTCTCCCTGGAGCATTCTAGGCATGCAGCCTGCACACCCTGGGCTCTCAGGCGCTCGGTGCTGTCACGGCTGTTGACATCATTACTGCACCTCTGTCTCCTGCTGGATGTTCTGGGCATTTCCACAGAGTCCTCAAGGGCAGGCCCGCCGTTGATTCAGCTCTAAATTCCTGAGACCTGGCACAGTCCCCGAGCAGGGGAGTCACTCAGGGGACAAATCGTGTGTGTAAAGTGAATGGGCTTCTCCAGAGACGAGACGCCCGGCAGAAGACAATAAGAATCTTCCCGTGATACAGCCATCAGAGTCTCTGCCCAGCCTCAAAGTTGGAGACTCCCTAGCTGTGACCCACTATGTTCTCGGCCTCAGCATATCCAGGCCAAATCTGTGTCCAGCTGTGGGCTGCCCAGTGGCTGGCAGGGCGGCGGGCAGGAGGGAGAGGGGAGCAGAAAGCAGCCATTGAAACAGACACAGGTTGGGACAGCTAAGCAGAATCCAGGGGCTACACTTAGACTAGAATGGCCTTCCCTTCCTTCTTGACTAGAAAAAAAAATGTTTTAAGTCATAATTTACATACAATAGAGTATTCAGTATACCTGGCCATGGTGGCACACTCTGGTAATTCTAGGGAGACCCTGTCTCAAAATAAAAATTTGAGACATAGACTAGTTTAGTGTGGTGTTAGGGTGGCCCTGGGTTCCATCCATAGCACCCCATTAAGAAAAAAAGAAAGCAAGCCCGCCTAGCATGTGTGAAGCCCTGGGTTCAACCCCCAGCACTTAAAAACAATATGCACACACATGTGCATAGAGTGTGGGTGAAGGATACAGTTGGTTGATTTGTGACAATGAAGTCGTGCATGTGACCACCAGCCCGGTCAGGACAAAGAAGTTTTCCATGACCCAGTTACCCAGCATGCCCTCGGGCCCCTTCCTGCGTCTCCCCGAGGTGCTGCAGATGGGCAGCCGAGTCCTATGCTGCCTGTCAGGCCACCTGGCTCAGTGAGTCTGTGGAATTCGTCATGTTGTGGCATCTCTGAGTAGCTGGTTCCTCCGTGCTGCCAAGTGGTATGTCGCTGTAGAAAAACACCACATTTTGTTTATCCATCTGTCTGCCGATGGGCATTTGGGTTGTTCACAGTAGGGCTTGTGTGAAGCAGGCTGCCCCGAGCTGGTTGTCATGCCTGTTCCTCAGGGTTAAGAGGACCCTGCAGCTTGACCGGTTTCCATAAGCAGGGTCATCACACCTGGTCATACACACTGTCCATGGAGGGATGGCCGGGCAGGGGGACAGCGAGGCTGAAACCCTCCTGGTGCTCTTTATCAGCCCATGCTCTGGAGAGCTGCAGCTCAAGGACCATTTCTGGTTCATACTGAGGTATCCTGTGGGCTAGCACTGCTTGTGGGTGAGACTGAGGAAGAACTAACTTAAGCCCGGTGCAGTGACACACATGTGATCCAAGCTGCTGGGGAGGCTGAGGCAGGAGGATTGCAAATTCAAGGCCATTCTGGGCAATGAGCATTGAGAGACCCTATCTCAAAATAAAATATAAGGAAAGAGCTGGGGTTGTGGTGGGCATGCGGCTCAGTGGTGAGGTGCTTGCCTGGCATCCTTAGCACATTAAAAAAAAAGCCCACATTGAAGTTTTGTGATGTCACTGTGGCCTTCTCTCTCTAGGAGGCTGTAAATGGCGCTGGGCCCCTGGCCTTCTGGGAAGGTTGCCGTTGCTCAGGTGGATGGGCAGCTTCCCGAGGTTCTGCGCCTCCAAGATTCATTGTGTCCTCCAGGAGGCAGGACCAGGTGGAGTTGGCGGGAGCCCCGGATGGAGGACCAGGCACGTCAGAGTTCCCATCCCTGTGGCACCCCTACCCACTGTCACCTACTGGACCAGTGACTGCCCTTACTGAATTTCTGCTTCCTGTCTGTCCAGTGGCCCATCCCTGCCCGCTAGGTATGCTCAGTGGCAGACCTTCATGAAGTGCCAAGCACAGAGGCTGGTACTCAGGAGACAGTAGATGGTGGCCATGAGGGGTGTCTGTGGCCTAAAGTAACTTCTGCGGCCAGAAGAGGTCTGTCTCCCTGGAGTTCTGGGGGGAAGCACAGGCCTCCGATGGCACCACCTCCCAGCCAGGCCTTGGGAGAAGGAGGACTGGGCCCAGTGACCCTCTGCGCTCGTGTTTTCCAGACCTGCCTTCCTCACTGGAAGTTTTGCGTGAGTGACACGGAAAACAACCTGGGCTTTGCCCTGGGCCCCATGTTTGTCAAAGCGACCTTTGCCGAGGACAGCAAGAACACAGTAAGTACCTCCCCTGTGGACAGAGTGGGCATCGCATCTGCTGGACCACCCCCCAGCCCGCCACCACCCTGACAGCCCACACTCTGCTCTGCCCTGGGCCTTTCCTGCTCCAGGCCACAGGATCCTGGGGCCTTCTTTAACTCAGAGGCCATCTTCTCAGGCTGCAGTGTATGACTTACTAAATGACTTCCATGGTTGAGGGCCAGGCCAGTTTTTGTTATTTAATTTGATCTTCCCAGTGACCCCATGAGGCTACCACAGCCATCTCCACGTCCTGGGGCTGTGAAGGACCCCACCAGGTAATGTTGACCTAGAAGTGACATTTTTCTTACTCTGAGGGTGACAGGATTATTCAGGCAGGTAGAGGATCATCATGGCTGAGTCCTGGGGAGACAGCCAGCCCCCAGCTCAGATTCTGGCTCTGTCACTTGGCTGGGTGACTTGAGCGGTGTTCTCCCCTCACCTGGGACATGAAAGTAGGGCTGTCCCTTCTGCAGAGGGGTGTTAAATTGTTAAGGTGAGATTGCAATAAATCACCAAGTGGATCTTAAAGCAAGAGACAAGCCAAGGGCCAGGCTGCTAGTCCACACCCTTCCACCCCCTCCCACGGTTCGAGCACACCTTTTGTAGTCCAAAACCATATTAACGCATAAGTGGCTGTTGCTATGACTCAAAACCATAAACAAACATCATAAGATCTAAAATCATAAGCAGTAAAGAGGGTGGGCCAAAACATCCCTAGTCGAGGACAAGTTAAAGAATGGCTACTAACATCTAGACAGTCCACCTCTGACAGGGTAGATTGTCCAAGAAAAATGGGAACTTTTAAGAATTGCCATTTGTGCCGCCTAACATGCTATGCTAGGCAACCGCTCACTGATGGGTGCAGAGGCGGAGCTTTTCCACGGGAAAAGCGTTTCTTACATGATGTGGAGTCTCAGGGCAAAATGGAGTCTGTGTGGTCATTGCCCACACAGCCTGGCCATAACAAAATGAGATGCTACACGTAAAGAACACCTGGCCCAAAATAAGCTACAGTCAATGGCAGCAATTGTTTATCACATCTGCTGAGGCAGAATCTGAATCCAGGTCTGTCTGGCCCCAGCCCCACGGCTCTTGCCTTCCCCTTCCCCGGAATCCTTCCATCTTCTATCTTTGGCCCCCGGGTCTGCCCGTGCATCGTCACCCTCAACAGCTGCCATTTGCACCCTGAGTGTGGCCTTTCTGAGTGCTCCTCAGATCAAGTTCTCTGGGTGTTAAAGCTCTATTCCATCAAAAAGGATCCCATCAGCCTGGGAGAGGCCATGTCTTCTGGATGGCCCCAAAAGAGCACTCCACCATGCTAAAGGCTCCGAAAAGTCTTGCTGCGGACCTTTCTGCTTCCCCAAGGCACATCCAAGTTCATTTGACCACAGAGACCAGTGCGTAGAAGGCCCGTCTCGTCTCTCGGGATGTCCATGTTAGGAACATGGTCTGGAAGCACATCCGTGGCCACCCTCTTAGCCCGCTCTGCAGAACTCGAGGCCTTGAGCCCACCTCAGTTTGACCTCGGATCCAGTGTCATCCTGCCTGGGGCACTGGTTGCATCCAGGGGGCCAGTGGCCAGAGCTGAGGGTGCAACATCTGTCTCCTCAGGCCAGCGAGATAATCCTGGAGATCAAGAAGGCCTTTGAGGAGAGCCTGAGCACGCTGAAGTGGATGGATGAGGACACCCGGAAGTCAGCCAAGGAGAAGGTGAGGCCGCCCGGGAGCTCAGCCACCCAGGCTTCCTGCACCGGGCGAGAGCATCAGAGAGAGAGCAGGGCTAGGAGAGGCCAGCCTGTCCCCTGGGCACGCATGGATGCTGTCCTGCCTTGTGACCAGTCTAGCAGGCTGGCGGGACAGCCTGAAGCCCAGTGTCACACATCTCTTGGCTGAAGGTAGACAGGCAGTAGAGCACACGCAAGAGAGGTGGACCAAGCCACTGTGGTGCCTGCTCCCTCCACAGCTCCCAGTTCCCCAGGGGTGGGGGACGGAGCCTCAGAAGCTCATCACCTGCCAAAGGTTCCAACACTTGAACTTTGGGGACACATTTGGACCATAGCAGCTTCCCTTGGGGAAGCAACATTTAATCAGAAACCCAAAAGATTAACTGGGGGCTGGGGTGGTGGCTCAGCGGTAGAGCACTCACTTCGCCTGTGTGAGGCACTGGGTTAGATCCTCAGCACCACATAAAAGTAAAAAAAAAAAAAAGATATTGTGTCCACCTATAATTAAAAAATAAATATTTTTTTAAAAAGATAAGTTAGGCAAGGAGGGAATGTTTCCAAAAAGAGATGTGAAAGTCCTAACTGGGGAGGTGCCTGATCCCCCACCCCTTGACCTGACCCTGAGCCCAGAGCCCACAGAGCTGGGGCCAGCTGGCCAGCATTGCGGGTGCTCAGTTCTCTGTCCCTCCCATCTAGGCGGACGCCATCTACAACATGATAGGCTACCCCAACTTCATTATGGACCCCAAGGAACTGGACAAAGTGTTCAATGATATGAGTGGCTTATGCCCTGCCATCCCAAGTGCCCACTTGGGGAGGGGCCAAGGTGGGCGGGACACATAGGGCTTCTGGAGGCAGGGAGGCTGACCTGGCATCATGACAGCCATCAGGGGATTAGCTCAACGGGAGAACGCTGGCCTCGCATCATGACTCCAACTGGTTCAACCCAAGCACTACATAAAACGGGGGGCAGGGGGGCTGGGGTTGGCTCAGTGGCAGAGTGCTTACCTCACACACGTGAGGCCCTGGGTTCGATCCTCAGAACCACATTAAATTAAAAAAAAAGATATTATATCCATCTACAACTAAAAAATTTAAAGAAAAATCGTCTTGGGGAAGCAGATTCTAAAAGGTGCAGCACCACCTGACCCTGAGCCCAGAGCCCACAGGGCTGGGGTCAGCTGGCCAGCATCGTGGCCCTAAAACACCACGGGGTGGGTAGAAAGTGAAGCCCCTCACACCCCTGCTCCTGCCCCAGAGCGGCCACCTGTCTTCAGGGTTGTACCCCGACCTCCTCAGAGAAAACTTGGACCTCAAATTTTGACCTTGAGATGGGGATGGGAACGAGGAGGCAGCCATCCCAAATGCACGGTGATGCTCCACTGAGGCGGAGGGGGATTGCTACCTCCCTGCTGCCAGAACCTTCAGCACATCACCCTTTAAGTGGGTTGTGATTTTGCCCCAAATGGTAGTTTCCTATCTTCTCATCAGTGAAATTTCTAAAATTCAGGCATTTTTGAAATTATAATAACCTCTCATCATGGTTCTATTTAAAACCTAAGACTATTAAAATTACTTCTGAGAAAAGGAGTTTCATTCCGCAGCCATGTTTCTTGAGAATAATTTCAGACACCCCAGGGTCATCATGATGCGAGACCCAGAGTCTCCTGGAGAGAGTTCAGGCAGGGCCCACAGGACAGGGGCCTGTCCCTGAGGGCCCAGTGTTTTATTGCAGCCCTTGGGTAAACCGTAAAGATCTGGAGTGGACCTGGGGGAGGGCTTTGCACCTGTCAGGAGCTGAGAGGCCTTGCCCAGGGGTGGGGGTGTGATAACACCTGTCCCCTGACATTTCAGAGCTATATTCCAGAGTGGTTCATTAAATCTGTGCTGTCCAATTTGTTAGCTACCAGCCATGGGGGGCTATTTAATTCATCAAAATTTAAGTTAATTAAAATTTAATTACACTAGCACATTTGAGATGCTCGGTATCCAACTGTCACCAGAGTCTACCATATTGGCCAGTGTGGGTATAGAACACAGGGAGAACACACCCGTCATCACAGTCCTGCAGGACAGTGATGGAGATACTTCTTGCCCAAGGGAACCACTGCCGGGGCATCCTGCAGCACTGTGACACTGTCAGGCACCTGAAGGAGACAGTTGTTGCTGGGCCCAGCAGGTTAGAGGCCTCCGGAGGGGCGGAGCCTGCAGCTCCGAGCCCACACTCGGGCCCTGGGCCTGCCGACCCATCCCTTCACCTCAAGGGGTCTGAGTTTCTGAGTTTCCTCTGGGCGTGCTCCCATCCTGTGTCTCTGCTTCTTTCTTCAGTACACGGCAGTTCCAGACCTCTACTTCGAGAACGCCATGCGATTTTTCAACTTCTCATGGAGGGTCACCGCTGACCAGCTCAGGAAAGCCCCCAACAGAGACCAGTGAGTCCCCCAGGCCCTGCCAGGAAGGCCTTGGTTCCCCACCATGGGGATGCACCCCGCTGAGCTTGCCTTCCCCACCCACTGTCAGGTCCCAGGTATGACTGTCACAGAGGCCCTCTTTTCAAATTAAGAAACCGAAAGCCGCTGGGTGTGGTGGCACATGTCTGTAATCCCAGCAGCTCAAGAGGCTGAGGCAAGTGGATCGCAAGTTCAAAGCCAGCCTCAGCAACGGTGAGGCACTAAGCAACTCAGTGAGACCCTGTTTCTAAATAAAATACAAAAGAGGACTGGGGATGTAGCCCAGTGGTCGAGTGCCCCTGAGTTCAATCCCCAGAATCCTCCGCAAAAAAGCCAGAGTAGAGCCCATCCTGGCCCCAGTCTTTGTGCCGCAGTGCCCAGCCTGTCGGCAGAGTGAACCTGGCCTCTGAGGCCGAGGAGGCCTGGCACCACATCCCAGCTTCATGGCCTCCGCATTCAGAGCCTTCATTTCATTATCTTCAAAGTAGAAGGGAAGGGAACTGGTTCTGGAGTCATTGAAGCAATCCAGTGTGGGAACTGGGGACAGCCAGGCCCTGAGAGGAGGCCCTCCGCATGGGTGAATGTCCCATAACTCCTCACAAACAGGAGTGGTGGTTTCTCCCACTGTCTCCCTGAGAGCTGGGGAAGGTTCTAGATGGGCGCTGATAACCAAGCACATGAACACACTGCAAATCCCACTTTGCATCAGTGTCCCTTAGGGAGCAGTTTCAAAAATATTCTCCTAGGATGAGGGTGTAGCTCAGTGGTAGAGTACAGCCTAGTACTTGAGACCCTGGGTTCCCTCCCCAGCACTGCCAAAAATGTTGGTGTGGGTGTGGGGGTTGCCTCCTGACTTTTTTGTTGTTGTTGTTGTTATGGTGGTGTTTGGTTGTGGGGGCTTTTGCAGCGGGGGTAGGGAGTTCCTGGGGATTAAACCCAGGAGTGCTTTATAACTGGGCTAAATTCCCAGCCCTTTTTTTATTTTTTATCTTGAGACAGGGTTTGACTAAGTTGCTGAGAGCCTCACTAGGTTGTTGAAGCTGGCCTTGAACATGTGGTCCTCCTGCCTCTACCTCCCAAATTGCTGGATTACAGTTGGGCACCACTGCACCTGGCCATAGCCTAACTTCTACCCCAGATCTTAAGTTAGAATAATCTGGAGAAAGACCGTTCTTCTTAAAATGGTCTCCCCAGGAAAGTTAGATGTAGTCAGCCCGGTACTAGTCCCTCCACTCCTGAAACAGGATAAATCTTACCAAAAGTCAGAACGAGTCCTCTTTGCCTCTGGCGCCCTCTTGTGGGTAATGGAGGTTCAAACATCCTTTTTCTCCAAGTTTTCCATTGTCAACCAGGGTCCCCCTAACAAACAAGAAGGTAGGTGGGCTTTCACCTTCAGAATATGGCACAGACACTACTGCCAATTTACCTGGCTTTTTAAATTTTAGATTAAAATTTTTCACTTAAACTTGTCTTCTAGCCAGACACAGCAGTATTCATCTACAACCCAAGCTACGCAGGTGGCTGAGACAGAAGGAGCCAAAGTTCAAGGCCAGCCTAGGCAATTTAGCAAAGTAAAAACTAAGGGCAAGGGATGAAGCCCAGTGATAGAGCACACCTGGGTTCAGTCCCCAAGGAAGGAAAGATTAATGCAGTGTGGAAAATCTGAACAAGTCGTGGTGGTGCACACCTGTAATCCCAGTGGCTCAGGAGGCATGGGCAGAAGTTCAAAGCCAGCCTCAGCAAAAGAGGGGTACTAAGCAACTCAGTGAGACACTGTCTCTAAATACAATACAATATAGAGCTGGGCTGGGGCTCAGTAGTCATGTGCCCTGAGTTCAATCCCCATTAGCCTCCTTGCCCCCCCCAAAAAAAATACAATATGAAAAATCTGAAAACTTATCCATGAACTTTTCATACCCTGTACACTAAAATCATTGATCTGTCTTGCACTTTTTGGATTTTTTACATAATCATGGCCTCATGCATTTGTCCTTTGGAAAATAGCGTTTTGCCAGGCATGGTAGCACACGCCTGCAATCCCAGCAGCTAAGGAAGCTGAGTCAGAGGGATCATGAGTTCTAAGCCAGCCTCAGCAACTTAGCAAGGCCCTAGCAACTCAGCAAGACCCTGTCTCTAAATACTATATTAAAAAGGGCTGAGGATGTGGCTCAGTGGTTACACACCCTGGGTTCAGTCCCCAGTATGAAAAAAAAACAGAAAAGAAAAAAAATCGTGGTTCCACTAAGATTTACAGATTTTCCACTCTCGTATACTGCAGCCAAAAAAAAATCTTCACATTAGTTAACATCATAGTTGACCTCCTGAGAAAAGTCTTAAAGTACTATCAAATTCATGATGGTCAATACAACTTTTCCAAAATTTTAATTTTTCTTTAAACTTTAGTTTTTTTGAAACCTCAGATTTTTATCATTGGTAAGAAATGACAAAATGTGAATTATTTCCCCTGAGGTGCTAAGCTTCCCTTTTCATTTTCAAGAACATGTCTGCCTAGTTGCCCAAGTCCAAAATTCCATGGCTGGTCAGTCATCCGAAGAGGATGAGAGAGGCCTGAAGCACCACGTGTGTATTTCCCCATTGGTCACACGGGATATTAAAGACTGGTACTTGGGGGCCGAGATTTAATGGAATTAATAGTTAGGCTACTTTTTTCCTGGGTGTTGTCAATGAAAATGACTGGCTGGTTTGTTTTGGTTGTAGCACCTTCTGGGGAAGGAGAGGTGGCCACTAGGACTTGCCTGGCTCCCTGCCCAGGCGGCAGCAGTGTCATCCACGGTTGCTTTTGTACCATGATGCACATCTCAACACATGGCAGAGGCAAAGTATCTCAATGTTATAATGTAGAATTTTTGACATCATAAACCAGAGGATCTTGGGGACTGTCCACAGACCACACCTTAGAACAGTTTTTGACACATTTCAAGCCTCAAAAATAACCTCAGTTCAATATCTGATGGTCCCTCTTGCTGTGTGTGAGCGCCTCAGTGTGGTACCCTCTGAGGTGACATCTCTGATTTATAGACATTCAGGTGTTTTCCAGTTCCCCCTCAGAAACAGTGCTGCCAGATGTCCTTGTGCTGACTTGGGCCGGGGTCAAGGAGAACCCACTGGAGTTCAACTCCGCCCACACCTGTTGCTTGCAGGTGGAGCATGACCCCGCCCATGGTGAACGCTTACTACTCGCCCACCAAGAACGAGATCGTGTTTCTGGCTGGGATCCTGCAGGGGCCCTTCTACACCCACTCCTCACCCAAGTAGGCCATCTCTGGTGCTGGTGCTCCGATGGGTCCCCCGCCCCTCAGCCAGCCCTGTGTCTGCAGCTGACCCTGACAGCCATCTTACTGAGCCATCTGTGCCCCAGTGGCCAGGTGGCCTAGGATTGCAGTGTCGTGGGTGCAGAGCGCAGCAGCCCCCGTCCCCTGCCTTCCCTCCAGAGGTCTCTGGGGCCGGAAGCTCCTGCAACCGGGGAACATGGCACAGTTGTGCAGTCAAGAGCCCCATGTGGGAAATACTGCTGTGACGGTGGCTTAGAGCAGTCACAGCCAGGGAGTTGGCGGGTGAGGGCGCTGTCCTAGAAGCTGGACTCCTGGGATGACCATGTGGAGCTTGGGAAGAGGTGCTGGCCCATTCCCAGGCTCCGTTTGCTTTAAAGCTTAACTGCTAGTCTATGGGAGGAGACAGTGATCCTCTAGAGTGTCTAGCACGTGCATGTCACTCACAGGGCACAGCTGGCTCCCTTAGACTGCCCAGCCTCCCACTGTCTCCAGGGCTGTGTCCCACAGAGCCCCAAGAGACTCTGCTACATCTCAGGCCCAAGAAGTGAGGGCCACATGACAGGGCAGGAGCCAGAGGCCTTGCTCTCACTTTGCGTTTCTCCCTCCGGGGCCTTAAACTTTGGTGGCATTGGTGTCGTCATGGGCCATGAGCTGACTCACGCTTTTGATGATCAAGGTACAGGTTCCTTGGGGTCCCTCCAGACAGAGCCCATCAGCTTCTTAGCCCCGCTGCCTCTGCTCCCTGGGACTTAGCTTTGGAGAGAAGGACCAGAGTCTAAACCCTGGCTCCACCGCTTGCCAAATGCTCTCAACTCGGCAAGTTACGCCATTCTCCAAGCCTCCTTATCTGCAAAATGGGTGCAACAGATCCAGGTTGGGGTGGAGAGGATCGTGTGAAGACTATAGCGAGTACCTTCTGCAGGGTGCTGGGTGCTAGGTGCTCAGTGGGAATCAGAGACGTGGAAGTCACACCCTCCTCAGCAGCTAATGTCCAGGGTCTTCCTCAACTGCTCCCTGCTTGGGGACAAGAAGGAAGTGGCAGAGACCCTGGAGACCAGGCCTGTCATGTGCTCCTGATTCTGTCAACTCCACTGGCCCCTTGCTGGCCTCCATTCCTTGGGATCTGAGGCCCTTGGCCAGTGGAGATCCACCCCGCGCCTCGAGCCTTTGCACAGCCGCTCGGCCACCTGCCTGGCCACTTTAACCCACCCTCTCCCACTTGGTCTGGCCCGTCTTCTGGCCCTCTGATGGGCATCCTGTCCCTGTGCAGGCTGGAGGGTGGGGGTCAGACAGAGGAACCCACTTGTCACTGGGAGGGAAGAAGAGCGATATCAGGGACAGGTCCCACGGTGCCACTCCTGCGCTCTGACCACAGGGTGGGAGTATGACAAGGACGGGAACTTCCGGCCCTGGTGGAAGAACTCCTCGGTGGAGGCCTTCAAGCAGCAGACGGAGTTCATGGTGGAGCAGTATAGCAGCTACAGTGTGAACGGGGAGCCCGTGAACGGCCGTCACACCCTTGGGGAGAACATCGCAGACAACGGGGGGCCTCAAGGCGGCCTATCGGGTGGGTCTGCTCCCCCTGTGCACCTGTCCAGGTCCACATCTGTCCAGAAGCCTCATCAGTAGGTCAGCGTAGAGATGCCTGGCAAACTGCAAGAGTGCTCTGCCTCAGTTTCCTCATCTGTCGGTGGGGGTGGGGAGGACGTGAGCACTGACTGTGGATGCAGAGCCTGAGCTGGGTGCCCAAGGCCTTCTGCTCGGAGACCACTTGCCTGAGACACCCGGGAGAGAGCCAGGGTGGTGTCCACCTGCAGAGCTGGCCCCTTCTTACCTTTGAGGGGGAACCCACTGCCAGGTAGGGCAGCAGGGCCCAGGAGGACACTGAGCACAGAGCCAGTTCTGGGTTCTGATCCTAGTCTAGAGTAAGTGGCTACCATCTGAGCTCATTGGCTTGGCTCTGAGCCCCTGACCTGCACCCTCAGGTGGCCAGAGGTGAAAGCAAGTGACTCAGACACAGGTCCCGGCCCGAGAAGCAGCCTGGCAACTCACCAAGGAAAAAGGGCCAGGGGCAGGGGGTGGTGGAAGGAGTGGGAAGCAAGGGCCTCTGTCACTGAGAAAGGAGCTTGGTTCTAATCTGGTGACAGTGGGAGCCACTACAGGTTCAAACAGGAGACATGATCTAAATCCTTCTTTAAGGCAGGTCTGCAAGCCCTCAACCCATGGGCAAATCCAGCCCCAGCCTGTCCCTGTAGGTTTGGGGGACCTGGCCACACTGTGTCCACAGGTTGCCTGTGGCTACTTTTGCATTCTGAACGCAGAGGAGGATAGTTCAACAGGGACTGGGAGCCCCAAAGCTGGAACATCTACTCCGGCCCTCACAGAGGAGGTCTGCCAACACCCGCCCTAGATGGTTTGCCACATGAGGAGGGGACCAGGCTTGTGTCCTCAGTTCCTCTGAGTCAGGGAGACCCGTTGGAAGCTGTTGTGTGGTTACCCAGGCAAGAGGCCGTGTGGAACAGGGGGAAGGGTGAGGAGGGTCAGATTTGGGGTGTTTGGCTTGGCTGGAAGAGTTGGGGGCACTCTGGGTTTTGAGCCTGAGTAACTAGGAGGGTGGTGGTGCCATCGTATGGTGGCAGGTTTGGTGAGGGTACGTGTGTGTGTGACTTATTCCTTCTGTGCCATGCTGAGTTGGATGTGACCTTGAGTGTCCAGCTAAGGCAGTTGAATATCCAGATCAGGAAAGAGGCTGGCGCCAAAGTGCACATTGGAGAGCCATCGGCATTGTATGGCGTTTTAGGCCTTGGGGTCGATTGCACTCCCCTTTAGGGAGGGAGCAGAGAAAGAGGAGGGATCCTCCAGGCTGAGCTGAGGCACAGACCCCAGAAACCAGCCCAGGCCTGCACACTAGCCCCTCGCCCCTGTGTCTTCGCTGCCCTCAACCTCTGGCCTTCTCTCCTCCCAGGCTTACCAGAACTGGGTAAAGAAGAATGGGGAGGAGCAGACCTTGCCCACACTGGGTCTCACCAATGACCAGCTCTTCTTCCTGGGGTTTGCACAGGTGAGTTCATTAGGGGAACAGGTACAGGTCCCCTGCAATCACCAGCTCCCTAACTCATCAGACCATCTTCAGGTCATTACCCTGTGAGGAGGTGAGCTTCCTGTCATTAGAGAGATTCAAGGAAGGGCCAAGAAAGAATACTACTATCCAGGAGTAGGCCCCTCCTGGTTCTGGGGTTCCAGAAACTTCTTAACATAGCCAGACACGGTAATGCATGCCTATAATCCCAGCTCCTTGGGAAGCTGAGACAGGAAGATCATAAGTTTGAGGTCAGCCTCAGCAACTTAGCAAGACCCTGTCTCAAAATAGAAAATGAAAAGGGTTGGGATGTAGCTCAGTGAGAGACCAGCCCTGGGTTCAGTCCCCAGAACCGGGGGAGAAAGAAATCAAGACCCACCAGGTCGGCACTTGAGTTGGCCTTCCGTTGATTCCCAGAGGTGCTTCTTGAGAGAGTGTCCTGCCCAGGAAATATGAGATCTGGACTAAATCCAAGATTTGTAAAGTAGAGTTTGGGCAGAATCCCAGCCTGGTACGTTGGCATCAGACAGAGACCCGGCTCTGGCTGAAGAGACACAGCTCAGTGACACCTGCATCAGAGAGGGGCACAGGAGCACACCAGCCTCCCCTCCGACCCACCCACAGGCCTTCCTGACTCCTTGGGGTATGAGCACCAGGCGAGGGCTCATTCCACCCCTGCACAGTGACCCCAGCTTCTCCCCCTTGTTCCCTCAAAGGTCTGGTGCTCTGTCCATACACCCAAGAGCTCCCACGAAGGCCTCATCACCGACCCCCACAGCCCCTCCCTCTTCAGGGTCATCGGCTCTCTCTCCAATTCCAAAGAGTTCTCAGAACACTTCCATTGCCCCCTTGGGTCACCCATGAACCCTCGGCACAAATGTGAAGTCTGGTAAAGGGCAGAGCACAGAGAGCCAAGACGGAGGAGAGGAAGGGGCTGAGGACGAGCCCCAAGGGGAGGCTGCCGAGTCTGCCCCTCCTTCCAGCCCCTTGGCCGCCCAGGGCCCCTTCCCAAACTGGAGGGTTTGCAGCCGGCACTGGGCTGGGTGGGGGTCCTCCGCATACCCGAGTTGCTCCCCTGTGCAGACCAGCGTCCCAACGTGCACCAGCTCCAGCGGGCATTCGGGTATCGGGCTGGCGGCTCACCAGGCCTGGGCACCACAGCGACAAGGGCCGGGGGACACAGCCCCCTCGCCCACGTCCAGCACCACATAGACCACAATTACCACTGTGTCAAATGCTTTAAGATATATTTGTTGGGGAACCTATTTTTTAAACATTGTGGAATACACTGGAAATCTTCAGGGAAAAATGCATTTAAAACACTTTTTTTTTTTGTGGGAAGCATTGTTATATTTATTATGTTTTCTTTTTTTTCCTAAATAACCTGTGGACAAGGAAGCCCCACTGATTTACCCCCTCACTGCAAGGCTGGGCTGAGGCAGGGACACACACACACCTGTCCCAGGCCACTAAGCAAAACTGTGGTGACTACTGCATGGCCACCCACAGACAGGAAATGTGGGAGCCAGGCCGAGGCCCAGTTCATGGCCAGCTGCTCTCAACTTGCTGCCCCTGCCCCCAGAGTTCAACCATGGAAACCCCAGCAAGCAAGATCTCATCCCCACAGTCACAGCAGGGGACTAATGGCTATGGCAGATGAAGCCAGGTCAGGGTCCCCAGCATAGTCTGAGGGCACCCAAGCACCCTGGATCTGGAGCACAGGGCCCTCCAGCACCAGATGCACGCAGCTGCCCATAGACCTTCTCTTTTGGCCCTTCCTCTTCGGGTCACCCCGCGGGACCTGTTGCTTCTCTGTAGCAACCCCCACCCCAGCCATTCTTGGCTCTGCCTTGCAGGATCCCTCTCCCCCAAGGGAAGGAGGAAAGAGACTGTCGTTCTTGTCGGCAGAAGGGTCCAGATCCTCCCCTGAGCTCCGTCCTCAGCCCCCAGCCTGGTCAGCTTGCAGACCAGTTCTCTAGTGCCTTATCTGAGGCTGCTGCCTGGGCCGTGCTGAGGAGATGACCCCTGCCCCAGCGGCCCCTGGACTCCTCAGTGGAGCCCCCAAGTGCCCTGATTGGAACCCAAGGCCATACTCCCACTCCTGATGCTCACAGGGCCACGTCTCAGCCCCCAGGAGCTCTGGCCTGCAGGGCTGTGCTCTGGGTAGTAGAAGGTAGATGCTGCTGCCCTCGCCCTGGGCTCCAGCCATCAAGGCCTACTGGTTTAGATCAGGACGGCCCCTGCAGCTGGACAGGCTCCCCTCCTTAGACAGGAGGCTAAGGGAAGGGTTCCTCAGCGCAGTCTGGCCCGTGGAGTCTAGAGACCAAGAAGGTCACCCCTTCCTAGAGGCCACAGCTCCTCCCAACAGAGGATGCTCAGGCTCCACCAGGTAGGTGGACCCAACTGCAGCCGCACAGCAGCTCCTGTGAGAGACTACACCCTGCCCCATGGCGTGCCCCTTACCGAGGAAGCCTTGTCCAAGAGGCACAGACAGCTCGGGTCAGCAGGAGGCTTGTGAGTGGGCTCCAGTTGAGGCCCCTGTTCCTCACAAACAGTTCAAGGCCTGGGAGCTCTTTGGAGAAAGAGAAGAAGGAACCAGGGAAAGAGCTAGAGCCAGCCACCTGGGAGGTGGGCCTTTTCCGTCCCTGCGCCTCCCTGTGCCTCCGCTGCCCCACCCTCCTGCCTTCCCCAGGGAAGGGTGGTCCAGGAAACTGTCAGCACTACCAGCCAGACACAAATGTCTTGGGCTGGAGTCTAGCCAGAGGGAATGGAGATGGCACTCCTCGTCAGGATGTGCGGGGCAGGGGGAGAAGTCCAGGCCCACGCAGAGGCAGCGTCCCCACTCCCATTGCCCCTCCCCAGTGTCAAGGCCAAGGGAAGATGGGCAGCTGCACTCCCAAGACCAGGGGAGCCTGGGGCTTGCTTCTCTGTGGGCACATGGGTGTGGGGTTTGGAGGTGGGAATCTATTTTTTGTATTATGTTATGTGCTACTGTAGTTTTGTGTGGCACTATTGTAATTAAAATAAAGTACTTGTAACGAGAGCCACTTGTGTCTGAGTGTCCTTCCAGGGTGCTGTGCATCCTTTGGAACCACAAGAAAGCCCCAGCCAGCCCAGGGAGGCCCACCCTAGCCTCACTAGGAAGAGGCTTTGGACCCTGAAGAACAGCTGGAGCTTCCTCCTGCCTGCACCAACCTAGCCGGCACCCCCCAGGCAGCTGGGCTTCATGGGCAGGCTTGTGTGCACCCCCTACCCGTGAGAATGATGCATCTCATGGCCTGGGCCCAAGGGGCTCCCTTGTCAACATCATCTTTCCATTATCTCAGAGCAAAAGAGTTTCTGGATCTCAGATGCTTGGGCAGGGCAGGCAGGAAATTCAAAGAGGTCCAAAAAACAGCCTCCCCTGGCTTTTACATGTGTTCTTCCTGCGAAGAACGTTGTTCTGACTTCCCCACCTGGTGAACTCCTACCATCCTTCAGTGCCCCACTCACCGTCACCTCCTCTAGGAAGCTTCACGTCTGCATGTGGGGGCTCACACAGGCTTTCCTCTCCTTCCAGAGGGTATTAGTTTACTAGGACTGTTGTAACTAGGTACCACAAACACGGTGGCCTACACGACAGATTGAGGTGTTGGCCTCCCAAGTCTCTGGGGTTCCGGGTGTGGATCACCAAGCCCAGCCTGACTCTACCTGTCTTTAAAAGGAGTAGGTCATTTCTCTCTTTCTCTGGCTATAAGACCTACAATGTACTCTCTTCTTCTGTCTTGGTAACCATCAGGTATGGGCGACAGTGAGGATGCCAGAGAGAGTGATATGCTTTGAGCTCAGATTGTCCCCATGTGGTGCGAAGGGGCCAGTGAGGCCCATAGGCCCCAGTGTCTCTCTTCAGGGCAGCTGGGAGAGCCCCCTCCCCTCCACCTCTTGTCCTCAGGAGAGCAGCCTGTTAAAAGAGCAGGTCCCTCTCTGTCACTGGCTCCCACCTCTTGTGTTTGACCCTGTTGTGTCCTGTTTGTTTTGTCTGGGGCAGTGCCAGGATTAACCAGGCCTCAGGCTGCAAGCACCCCACTGAGCCACACCCCAGGTCTCCAGCTTCTTTCTGGAGCCCAAACAGGCCAAGCCCTTTCCCACTGAGGCTCTGGGTCCCTTTTGTCCTTCAGGCTGGAATGTTCTCTGCACAGAGGGCACACCCCTCCCCAGCAGGATGGATGCGTGAATTCTGTTTAGACCCGCCATGATTCACATGCCTATTGGAGTGCAGCCATGTGCAAGAGTTCTCACCCACCTCCCCTGGAGTTCACAGTCTGTGGGACAGAGAATTTCTCAGCCCTGATGCTCAGAGGAGGTGTCATTCGGGGACACTGGGTTGCAGGGCAGGAAGTGGCTGAGCTGGGTTCTGAACCCAGGCCGCCCGCTTGGAAAAATGTGAGAAGCCGCTAGAAACAGAATGCCCCAGGGATGACACGTGTGCAGAACACGCATGCACATACACAAACACACACACACACACACACACACACACACACACACACGCATGAAGGCACAGGATGGAGGAGCTGGCTGCTGCCCACCCTTTTCCCAAGAAGGGAGCTTTTAGCCACCCTTCCCCCAGCCCTGGGCCTGCAGATGCCCTCCCTCAAGACAGGCCACCTCCCAGAGACTAAGGACAGGCTCCTTCCTCCCCGGGCTGGGGTCCCAGCACCCATTGCCATCCCCATCTTCCTAGATCCTCGCCCAACCTTGTTCTTGCCCCAAGCAGGACTTGAAACCCCAGCCTGGCCCTTCAGACTTCACCCGACACATGTGGAAACACACAGGATGTAACTTGGGAACAGCTGGAAAAAGTAAGCTATCTGTAACAATCGTGTAAGCAGAAGGGCCTGCAGAGGCCTCTGAAAGGGTGAGGGAGCAGGGGGTTAGGACAGACTTTAAACTTGTAAAGAGTTTGGTCCACTGAAAAGCCCAACCAGAACTTGGAAAACCTCAGAAGAGAAAACTGAGACACTTTACCAAAGACCGTCAGAGAATGCCCTTGAGCACCCTGCCGGTGGGCGGAAAAGTCCAATGTAATATTCAATGCCAGCTCTCCCCAAATTACTGTGTGATTTCAGCGTACTCTCAGCCAAAACCCCAAGATCATTTTGCATAGAATTTGATGAGCTGCTTCACATGAAAGGGAAAAAGCACAATCAGGACAATTCTGAAAAAAAAATTGAAACAATGAAGTAGCTATATTCCATAAGTAAATATTTATAAAGCAATGGTAAATGAGAGCTGCTGTAGGTTAGGAACAGGTACCAAACTGGAATAGACCAAAAGCCAGAGACAACCCTGCACATATATAGGAATTAGTGTAAGACAGAGGAAGCACTTCGTGAGTGGAGAAATTAACCATTTAATAAATGGTGTTGGGGGATCCATTTGAGAAAAACTGAATTTAGATGGAATTCCTTCCTACTGTGTACATCAGTAAGTTCTCTATGCATTAGAAACCTAAACAGACTAAAATTATAAGTGTATTAGATAAAATATAACAATCTGTTTATAACTTTGGATTAGCAAAGCCACCTTTTTTTTTAGCATTTATTTTTACTGTAACTGGACACACCATACCTGTATTTCTTTTTCTTTTTTTAATTAAAATACCTTTATTTTTATTTATTTTTTATTTTTATATGGTGCTGAGAATTGAACCCGGGCCTTGCACATGCTAGGCACTTGAGTGCTCCACCCCTGAGCCACAACCCCAGTTCCCCTTTATTTCTTTCATGTGGTGCTGAGGATGGAACCCAGAGCCTCACATGAGCTAGGCAAGCGCTGTACCACTGAGCCACAACCTCATACCAGCAAAGCCACCTTTTAAAAACCACAAAAATAAAAACATAAAGAAAATAGACACATTTGGCAATACCGAAATTTCGTTCTTTTATAAACCAAGGTACCACGGGGCACGGGGTGCAGCTCAGCTTTAGAGCGCCTGCCTAGCATGCTGAAGGTGCTGGATTCAACCCCCCAGAATCACCAAAAAAAGAAAGAAAAAGAGAAATCCAGAAATAAAAGAGAAATAAAAAATTTTCCCCTAATCTCTGATCACCACTCACAAAGGAGGGCAGCTTAAAATGGGAATTCTCCTCAAGAAATGGGCTGGGAGAGGGCCAATCACAGTCCCCAAAACACAGGTACAGACAGGGAGGTGGACCCGGGGTGTGGCTCAGTTCTAGAATGCTTGCCTAGCATTCTGGAAGAACTCAAGTTCAAACCAGCCTCAGCAATTTAGCACTAAACAACTCAGTAAGACCCTGTCTCTAATAAAATACAAAACAGGACTGGGGATGTGGCTCAGTGGTTGATTGCCCCTGAGTTCAATCCCTAGTACCCAAAAGAAAAAAAAAATTAAACTTAATAATAATTTAATTATTTACATGCTCGTTTAAATGTGCTCCATATACATGTGTTCAATTTTTTATGATTCTAAACAGACTGATTTTTCAGAAATTCTTTTTAATTTTAAATTATCTTTACATCTAGAATCAAGTAAGACATATTTTAAATACTGGACTTAGTTTTCTTCCATCCTATGGGGCTTCATGAAGCAAGAAGTTAATCTAGTTAAAATAAGTAAATAGTAAAAAATAGTAAAAAGAGTAGTTTGCTGGTCTGGCACAGTGGCACAAGCGTATAATCCCAGCAATTTGGGAGGCTGAGGCAGGAGGATAGCAGGTTCAAGGCCAGCCTGGGCAAGTTAGTGAGACCCTGTCTCAAATAAAAAATAAAAAGAGGGCTGGGGATGTGGCTCAAGAGTAGCCCGCTCCCCTGGCATGGGTGCGGCCCGGGTTAGATCCTCAGCACCACACACAAAGATGTTGTGTCCGCCGAAAAACTAAAAAAAAAAAAAAAATTAAAAAAAAAAGACTCAGGTGGCACAAAGCCTGTGTCATTTATTTTATTAAAAAATAAATAAATTATAAATAAAAAGAGCTGGGGATGTGGCTCAGTGGTAAAGCACCGCTGGGATCCATCTACAGTACACATTTAAAAAAATAGTATTTTTGCTAGTAATTTTTTCTTTTTTAAGCAGGGATTGAACCCACGGTTTCATGCATGCCAGGCAAGCACTGTTCCACAAAGCAACATCCACATCCCTCTTATTAAATTTTTGATTGCACAAAAAACATAAGGATTAAAACTTGTCATGTGGGGCTAGGATTGTGTCTCAGAGGTAGAGCGCCTGCTTTGCACCGGCAGGACCTGGGTTCGATTCTCAGCACCACAAAAAATAAATAAATAAATAAATAAAGGCATTGTGTTGTGTCCATCTTAAAAAAAAAAAAAAAAAAAAAAAAAAAAAACTTGTCATGCCATTGAAACGGACTCTTTGGGAATTCGAGTTTTGTCTTCTTTCTATCCTGATTCCTACAAAGATCCTATATCAGCTTAATTTTTGTTTGAGTATAGTATGGGTTACTACATTTTGATTTTCAGTCTAGTGTGTTATGGCCTAGAGCATAAATTAGTCCAAAAGAGCCACCACTTAAAACTGTTATTTGACCCACTTTTATTTGTATGGAGGATTTAACTCAGAGGCCCTTTACCACTGAACTTTATCCCCAGTCTTTTTTTATTTTTTATTTTTAAACAAGGTCTTAACATGTTGCTGTGGTCTTGCTAAATTCAAGTGTTGAGGCCGGCCTCCAACTTGCAATGCTCCTGCTTCACCCTCCCCAGTTTCTAGGATTACAGGCATGTACCACCATGCCTGACTGTTATCTAACATTCTTTAAAATGTTATTGTTCCTTAGACGATGCTTTTTTAGGATAAAGGGCCCTGATGCTGTCTGGGGCTCAGCGTTGCCTGGGAAATGCCCCTGTAGGAAGAACCCTGACACTGAAAGACTCTAGGTGGTGGCAGTCATGATGCTAGGGATCCATGCTTTGACCCCCATTTCTTGCTCCCAAATCTCCTTTCACCCTCTGCGGCTTCAGACATGAAAAATCGGCCTTCTGAGGGCTGGTGGTCAAAGCTGCTCTCTGGCTTCAGGCCCCAGCTCATATTTGTTAACAATCTTCTTAAGCCAGTTTGCTGAGTGGATCCCCTGGAAATACCCTTTACCTTGTCTCCCCACCACCCACACCAGCCCCTGCCTGTCAGGAGCACACGGAGAGTCCCTATCATCACAGCTGCATTCGCTCAGCGAGCATCTGCTGAGGCCCAGGCACCTGGATTTCGGCACCTGCCGTGTTCCCAGAGCTGGGGCCAGAGGTGGTCAAAACCGGCTCAGAAACTAGGACAGAAAAAAGAAAAGCCCAGGGTCAGGCAGGAGGCCCTAGTGGACCTAGGAAGTCATCTCAACCTTCTAAGTGACCCACCCTCTCCAGGCAAGGCTGGGTGGAAGGAGAGGAGCCCTGGGCAAGAAAGGCCTGGCATATTCTGGAGCTACTTTTGTCCCTGGGCGGTGCATTGAGAGGTGACAGGTCTCTCTGCAAGGCCTCAGAGGCCATGGGAAAGGGCTCATATTTGTTCCAAGAGTAACGGAAACACCTAGAGGGATTGGAGGCTTCTCAGCAGGAAGTGTGGGATCCAGTTGTTAAGATCCACCTGCCGCCTGGTTTTGTTTTATGGATTTTTGTAGAACTGAGACCATAGCCCAGGGCCTCGCAGGGCTGGGTGAGCACTCTGCATCTGTACCTCCTAGACACCGCCCCAGCCCCACCAGTTCTTTGAGGCCAAGATGGGACTTTGGCTTAGATTAGGACTTGGGATGTTCCAGCTGTCCGGGGCTGTAGGACACACCTGAGCTGGGCCATGTAGATCTGGAACCCTTGCTCGGTGTTTCTGGCTCAGGAATTTGAGAGGCACATCAGGAACAACATCTCTGCTCCCATGAGTAGGACCTCCCCTCAGGAGGTCTCTTTTTGGTATGAGGTGAACCCAGGGGTGCTTTATGACTGAGCTGCATCCCCAGTCCTTGTTTATTTATTTATTTTTTGAGACAGGGTTTTGCTAAGTTGCTAAGGCTGACCTCCAACCTGTGTTCCTCCTGCCTCAGCCTCCTGAGTGGCTGGTATGTACCTCGGTGCCCTCCGGTCCTCTTCTGTATGTGGCCTGATGCCCACCAGGGCCTCCTTCTCAGCCTGGTGGTCTCAGGAGGGCTGAGCTTCCTACATGACAGTGGCTCCCAAGGGGCAGGAAGCCCAGACTGCCAGGTGTGTTAGGTTCCTCCCCATGGCCCAGGTTGACATCCTCCTGCGTATTCTATTCCTTGGAGCAGGGCTGTAGCTCAGTGGTAAAGTGCCCAGCTCAGTCCCTTATACCAGGCTCAACCTCTTATATCAGGCTGAAAATTAAAAGATAAAAGGAGGGCTGAGTGTGGTGGCACACGCCTGTAATCCCAGTGACCAAGGAGGCCGACACAGGAGTATCTCAAGTTCAAGGACAGCCTCAGCAATGTCAGACCCAGTCTCCCAATAAAAGCAAAAGGGCTAGGGATGTGGCTCACTGGTAGAGACTCCCTGGGTTCAATCCCCAGTACCAAAAAAAAGAAAAAACAATTAATATCCAGTGGATACCAGGGGACCGCTGAAAATCTTCCTGCCCATCCCACCCAGAGCTCTTAGTCTGGTTCTCACTGGGCACATGGCTTCTCTTGTGAACACCAGTGTCTCTGAGCAAAGAATGACCAGTTGGTCCAGTCTGGCATGGAGATTTGAAAACTGTATGAAAGTACTTGGCACGTGCTAGGAGCTCACTGGGTCACTGGGTCATCAGGAGCCTGACTCTCCATCCTCTCCAAGTCTGGGAACACCCTAGGACACATCTGTAGTCAATTTCTCTGAAGAAGCCCAGGGTTCAAAGCAATCTGGTTGACCTGAGTGCAAAGTCCAGGACTCTGCCCCCAGTCCAGGTGGACTTCTAACTCAGGGCCCAGGGACCCTGTTGCCTTGCCACCCAAGGCTAAAGGTGCTCTTACAGAACACAAGCTCATTGCTGATCATTGGAGGCCAGTCCCTCCCTCCCCCACTCACTTCCAATGGTTAGAAATACTCAGACTCAACCTGCACCACCTTGTGGGCCAGCAGGGGGAGGTGCTGGAGATGGATCCCACCCTCCTGTATGCTAGGCAGGTCTGGACCTTAGCTACACCTGCAGCCCAGAGCCCTCCTCTGCTATTTGCTGGTTCTATTCTAATTTGTCTGTGTCAATGTTGGTTTCCTTTTAAAGGGCTGGGGCTCAGATCCAAGGCCTCACGCCTGCTGGGTGGGAACTCTGCCCCTAGGCCACACCCCTGGTCCTAGTTTCCATTTCCAGGCTGAACAATGCAAGCTCCTTGGCATTTGCTCTCTTCTGCTTTTATTTATTTTTAAACTGGGGGGGCTGGAATGACCCCAGGGTCTTGCGAGTGGAGCTACATCTGTCTGCTGTTTTCGTGTTTTCCAGTAGTGAACATCTGCCAGTTCGTTCTGTTGGGACCTGCTTGGGAATGGACACACTGGGCAGTGCCTGGGGCCTGGCCTGGCCTGGACTTGGCTGCTGGTTCTGTGAAAAATGAAGGATCACAGGGCTGGCGTGAGGCAGCGGGAGCCGGGACGGCAGCGCCAATCCGTCCTTGGTTATACATAGCTGTCCAGCAGAAGTTTATGTCATTGACTAATCAAGAGTGAGATGAGACACAGGAAGCACATCTTCTCACTATTAGAAGTGCTCTAGTCTGATGTGGCACACGCCTGTAATCCCAGCCACTCAGGAGGCTGAGGCAGGAGGATCGCAAGTTCGAGGCTAGCCTCAGCAACTTGGTGAGCCCCTGTCTCAAAAATATAAAAGTAAAAAGGATTGGGGATGTGGCTTAATGGTAAAGCATCCCAGGATTTAGTCCTCAGTACGTCTCCAAAAGGAAAAAAGAATTGAAATGTTCTAGGGAATCAGCACATGGGCTCTGGAGACGGAAGTCCTGGTCTCAGAAGTCCTGGGTTCAGGTCTTGCCTCTGCCCTCATTTACTGCATAACTGCTGATGACTGTTTTGACTGCAATGGATTTGTTGGAGAGAGAAGCTTCAGGAAAAATGCAGTTGAAGTGGTAAATCACAGTCCCTGTAACCTTCAAAATAAATTGTCGCCATTAAGGGAGAGGTTTTACCCTTTGGGTACACAGAATGGAGTAAACCTGAACTTAACACTCATATTAAGTGGTAATGGGAATGCACAAACTTGCAGATTTTTTCCAACAAATGTAAATTGTGAACCAAGTGATCGACATCCTCAAAATCAGAATGCCGCGTTCTCTTGAGTGTCCTGCTGGAGGAACATGTGGTCCCAAATTGTAGTTTATATTAAGGTCAAATTCAGGATCCAGGGAGTGGCCACATTTTAATTCTAAAACACAAGGAGACAAACTGATTTTTATGAGTGTAGGCAAATGACTATTTGAGGCAGTCTGCATGGTTGAGAGTGGATCCATGAGTGGTGGCTGGATGCAGGAGTCTAGAGGTCGGTCAAACCCAAAGCTTGCAGAGGGAGACTTGAAAGGTTTGAGTGAAGAGGAAGACCCTTGGGTTTCCTGGATCTCTGCAAAGCCTCTTGTGGAGGTCATGGGTTTCCTCTTTGGGGTGCTCCTCTGCTCAAAGCACCTGGAGAGTGCAGAGCCCCCTGGCCACTCTCCAGTCTGCATTAGGCAACATCAATCAAGACCCTAATGTCCACCTCAGCAAGACGCAGGGCTCTAGTGTCAGATGTCATATCAGCTGTGGTCAGCCTCTGAACAGAAAGAAAAGAAGCCACCAACAGCACACACCTGTCACCCAGGGCAACTGATGGCCAGGGTGGCCCAGGCATGGTCACATCCCAGATGTGACGTCCGCCCCAGGATGAGGCGTGGCTTTCTGCAAGAGTCACCGAAGCAGTCCTGCAGGAGGGCTTACCTCTGGGGCTTGCTGGGCTCAGAGAAGGTGCCTCCAAAACACAGTGGGGTTTGGGGTGTGTCAGGCTCATGACCTAGGAGAAAGCTGGTGGCTTCTGCCCACCCAAACACTGGGAGCCCCCGAAGTTCCCTGATCTATGCGAAGAGGAGGCTGCAAAAGGGATTGGGGCCTCCTCCACCCCCACCTTGAAATCCCCTTATCTATCTCAGGAAAGAAGGCTGGAGGTCGCTGCGCCTGGACAGATGTCCCTTACAAGATAGTGTTTGTCCCTGGGGCTCATTCAGATTCTAAAGAGGATGTAGCCCAGTGGTCAGACCTACTGGGTTCCATCCCCAGCACATGTACACACACACACACACACACACACACACACACACACACACACAATTCTGGAACTATTCATTACCCAAATAATCATTTATATGCCCTCAAAATTGCAAACATTCTACATTCTCTTCCTGCTATATAGAAAAAGTGACATATAAGTTTGGCGAGGCACAGGGGTACACGCCAGTAATCCCAGTATCATGGGAGGCTGAGGCAGGAGGATTGTGAGTTCAAAGCCAACCTCAGCAAAAGCAAGGCACTAAGCCACTCAGTGAAACCCTGTCTCTAAATAAAATACAAAATAGGGCTGGGGATGGGGCCTGGTGGTTGAGTGCCCCTGAGTTTAATCCTCAGTACTAAAAAAAAAAGCTAGCAGTTTTTCAACAAGGCCTGATGGTACACACCTGAAAAGGCTGAGGCAGAAGCATCACAAATTCATGGCCAGCTTTAGTAATTTAGCAAGACTCTGTCTCAAAATAAATAAAAATGGGCTGGAGATGTGGCTCAGTGGTAGATCACCCTTAGTTTCAATCCCTGGTACTGAAATATATATATATATATATATATATATATATATATATATATATATATATAGAGAGAGAGAGAGAGAGAGAGAGAGAGAGAGAGAGAGCGCAGTTTTTTTTTTTGATCACCCAGTAAATGGGTCAGAGCAACACATCCAAATGAAGAATATGATATCTTTCAAGTGCAGAGGTGCCCACTAGGCACCATGCTGCTTTCTTGGACGTAGGGGTACCAGATGGAGCAATTGTAGAAGGGTATCTCAGCATACCCACACTGCTGGACCTCTAGATATTTTGCTGAGGTAGAAGGCTCTGAATTCCAGCTGGACTTCCTCCCCCTACCCCTCACATGCACATGGATCACCGAGTGTAGGACAGTCACCACTTCAGCGTGACGACGTCCATGTCATGGGCCAGGTGGTCCCTCGTGGAAGAGGAAGGTCATCAAGATCTCTGTGAACTAAGTTGTCAACTAGAGAGTTGACACACTCCTGAGGCAGGACACTGAAGGTGTCTTGCTGTCCTTTCCAGATCTAAGAAATTCCCTTGTGATGGCCATGATGGACAGGGAAGGGGAAGGAAGGCAAGTTGCAGATCAGTAGCTGCGTGCCAGAATTGGGGATTGGAGTGTGTCATTTGACGGTGTGGGATGGAGGTGAGCATGTCACATGGTGGCTTATGATGGGTGTGAGTGTATCACATGATGGTTTGGGACCGTGGGACCAGATCATGACACCGTATCTAGATGGTGGCTTCAATAGAGTCACTGACCTTATAATAACCCACACTCATCCCCCTGAGCCTTCTGCACAGACCAAACAGATGGGGGGGATGGGATGTGGTGGGAATCACCACTCCTGCGTCTTTCAAGTCCTGACGGTGACAGTGACCTCTGAAATCCCTCTGGAAATGCAGTGTGCTTTTGGTTTATGAATTTTTAAGGTAGAGGTGTCCTAGTGGCTTGAGTAAGGCACTGGGTTCAATCCTCAGCACCACATAAAAATGAATAAAACAAAGGTATTTTGTCCATCTACAATTAAAAACTTTTTTAAAGAAGATTTCATAGAGTACAGGTCTGGTAGTAATGAATTCTCTCAGCTTTTGTTAATCTGAAGAAGTCTTTGTTTGACCACATTTTTAGAAATTTATGTATGATAATATTGACTTTTTGTATGTACAGTTTAATGAGTTTTGAGACGTGTATAGAATCATGTATCCACAATCAGGATACAGAAAAATTGTGCTTTCATTTTAAAGAATCCTTATTTTAAAATAATTATAGTGTGCATGGATGAACGTGTAACAATGAATCCCACTATTATGTATGATTATAATGCACCAATAAACAAATTTAAAAAAATAAAATAAATATAGACTCACAGGAAGTTGCAGAAACTTGCATAAAGATTCCTATGTACTCTGTACCTATCCTGCATAAATATAGCCAATGTCAAAACCTGATATAATCACCTCAAAAAACTGTACCAGTATAATACTGTTAAGCAGAATACAGACATTATTCAGATGTCACTAGTTTTTGTATGCATTCTTTTTTTTAATAGCCTTATAGTAAGGTTTTTGTTTTTATTTATTTGTTTTGTTAAGTACTAGAAATTGAACCCAGGAACACTTAACCACTGAGCAACATCCCCAGCCCTTTTTTTCATTTTTTATTTTGAGACAGGGTCTTGCTAAGTGGCTTAGGGACCTGTTAAATTGCTGAGGCTGGCTTTGAACTTTTGATCCTCCTACCTCAGCCTCTCATGACACTGGATTTACATGCATGATCCACCATGCCCAGCAATGGATGCATTACGATTTTTGTTGTTGTTGTTGGTTGGTTTGTTTTCATACCAGGGTTTGGATTGAACCAAGGGGCGCTTAACCACTGAGTCATATCCCCAACCTTTTTTATGTTTTATGTTGAGACAGGGTCTCGCTAAATTGCTTAAGGCCTCAATAAATTGCCGAGGCTAGCTTTGAACTTGCAATCCTCCTGCCTCAACTTCCCAAATTGCTGTGAATACAGGCGTGCGACACAGTGCCTGGTCAGGCTCAAATGATCCTCCTGCCTCAATCCTCTGATTGGCTAGAACTACAGGAACGTGTCATTATGCCCCACCAGTTTAAATTTTCAGAGTCTGTTTCTGCACCTGTAAGATGAAGCTAATAATGGCCATGTCATAGCTCATGTGAGGTAATGGTTATAAGGTCTTTTCTTTTGGCACAGTGGCTTGTGCCTGTAATCCCAGTGACTCAGGAGGCTGAGGTAGAAGGGTCACTTGTTCAAAGCCAGCCTGGGCAACTTATAGAGACCCTGACTCAAAAAAAGAGGGGCATTCTGGGGATGCAGGTCAGTGGTAGAGCACCCCTGGGTTCATTCCCCAGTTGTGCGCTCGCGCGCACACACACACACACACACACACACACATAATTTAGAGTACTTTGTGGCATATAGAGCTTACTAAGTATCAGGTTTTTCCTTTGCTTCATTTTAATCCATTCATTCATTTAACAAATATTGAGAAGCTACATATCTAGGAATTGTGCCTGGTGCTGGGAGTGCCCCATTGAGTGAGATTGAGTGAGATGGGGTTCTTGTTAACTACAATAAAGGCAGTCATTGCATAAGTAACTGCAAGTCCAAAGAGCACTCTGGGAGTGGCATTGCAGGGGAATATAAAAGTGCGTTCTTGGGCTGGGGGTGCAGCTCAGGGTAGAGTACTTGCCTAGCAAGGGTCAGGCCGAGGTTCAAAACGGTGCATCTCTGAGGCAGTCGTCTTTCAGCTTCACAAGCAGGAACTTAGCAATTTTCCTGGTACAGGGTAGGGAATTGGCTAGGTGTGGGGCTGTATGTGTAAAGGCTGACTTAGGAAGTGGCTCGGACAGAGACAAGCAATTGGAAGAAGGAGGCTGAAGATCAAAGAGAGACAGGGTGGAGGCAGGAAGAGAGAGAGGTGGGGACCATTGACTGTGTCCTGCAGGCCATAAGGAGGATGGACTTAATCCTCAGAAAATGGACTCTAGAGAGAGTGTAGGGGCTGGGGATATAGCTGGTTGGTAAAGCACTTGCCTTGCATGCACTAGGCCGTGAGTTCAATCCCCAGCACCACCACCGAAAAAAACAAAACAAAACAAAACAAAACAAAACAAAAACTATGGGGAGTATAAGCAGGGAGTGGAGTGAATAACATGGTTCATTTTTGGTTCTCTGGCTGGTTATGCAGAGAACAGACTGGAGGAGGCTGGAATGGAGTCAGGGAGGCCAGTGAGGAAGCTGAGAAAAAAGGAGAGTGTGGGACATCCGTCCAGGACAGCAAGGAGCCTACACTTGGACCTAAGCACCAGTTCTATTTCCTTCCAGAGAACTAGGGCAAACACCTGGGTCCAAAGAGGGCTTGGGCTGATTCATTAGTTAGGTCTGATGCAGTTTAAGATATTACCACTAGGCGGTGCAATAACCCAAAGAGACGCTTAGAATCAGCAGAGTCCTTGGGGGAACTGAATCCTGGGAGGCAAAGCAGCCAGAAGGGGGTCCCCTTCCTTTGCCCAGTCAGATGGCTGACTCTCGAAAGCAGGAAGGAAACTGGAAGGAATCCTGGACTGTGTGTCTGAAAATGTGAGTTCAAGTCCTTCCTCCACAGCTTCCTGTATTAGGTGAGTTATTTTACCCCTGGATCCCTCAACATCTGCAAGAAGGCAGCTAATTATCCTTGGCAGTGGATTTAGAGAGAGGTCCTGAGTTTAATTTCCCCCTTCAACTGCATACTGACTCTATAACTTAGGTCAAGTGATGTCACCTCTCGGATAAACAGTTTGCATCTCTGTTAAATGCATTTTTTTTGTGTGTGTGTATGCCAGGGATTGGACCCAAGGGCACTTTTACTATTGAGCCATATCCCCAGCCCCTTTGTATTTTATTTAGAGAAAGAGTCTGCTAAGTTGCTTAGGGCCTTGCTAAGTTGATAAGACTGGCTTTGAACTCGTGATCCCTTTGCCTCAGCCTCCTGAGCTGCTGGGATTATAGGCATGCACCACCACCCCTGGCTTCAATGGGAATTTTAACCTATCCCTTGCGTGGGTGCAAATTTTAAATGAGATACTGTCTGCATGTAGTTAATGCAGGGCTGACAGATAATAATTGTTCAATACATGTGTATTATTATAGAAATTTAACTCATATTTATTAAGTATTTCATGAATTTCTAGGCCTGGGTCTATGCTACTATCCTCTGCCAATAATTCTGTTGGGGCAGAAGAGAGGAAGAATCCTTCTTTTCTGAGCCTCAGTTTCTCCAACAGAGACACAGGGAGTAAGATGGGATTGCATACTCAGTAGGAGCCTTTCCAGCCCTGATATTCCAGGCTTTTCTTCTCCCTCCCTCCCTCCTTCCTTTTCTTTTCTTTCATTTATCCATCATTTATTCATTCCTTCAACAATTATTTATTGACAATCTACTATATTCCGGGTGCAGGAACCAAAACAGACCCACATTAAAACGGTTGGGCATCACTGGGAGCCAGTCCATTGGAAAAATGTTGGTTCAAAAAGCTTTGTTCTCCCTTCCAGCCATCAATCCTTGGGAGTTATTTTGTGTTTGGAATAGGAAAAAATCATGCCAAGAGTTTATTTCCGTGCCTCTCTGTGTGGCTATGTACACACACAGGAGTGCACAGACTCATTTATATAGAACATTTCCAGCCTGTTTTCATGGGAACCATTTTTTTTTTCAGTGTCTCTGGGCATGAGGGCTGCCTCATGGAACACCCCCTGCATGCACTTTTGTGTGGTGTGAGATCCTGCTGCGAGAGCTGCCTCCAGAGCCAGTGTGGGCCCTTTTGATCATTGTTGCCCGTTTCCCTTATTGATCTTGTCAGATATGAGTGAACTTGACTGAGGGAACCGAACGTCTAACTCAGTGACTAGTAGTCAAGATCCTCTGGGACATTTGCCAACTTGGTGGGACACAGAGGTCAGAGTTTGAGGGTTTTTTGTTTTTGTTTTTGTTTTTGTGTGTGTGTGTGTTTTGAAACCCCCAATTTGAGACTGTTGAAGGATTTGGGAAAGACTTGGATGAAAAGACAGAAAGCAGCCAGGGAATGTATTTTCAGAAACGACAGCTGCAGCAGCCACTTTTGAACTCAGTGGGCAGTGCCAGAGCCAGGAAGGGGCAGAGCGCCAGCCCAGAAGGTGGGGCAGGGAACCACTCTCCCCTGAGCCTTCACTCTGGGGGGCCTGGCTCCTTTGTCAGGGCTTTGCATGTGGGATCCTCTGTAATCCTCAAATTAGCTCTGTGAGAGGGACATTGTCATTCCTAGTGGGAAACTGGGATCTGGAGGGTAAAGGAGATAGGAAGTGGTGGAACAGATTCAGACCTACTTTGAATCTGACCTCACAGTCCACTGTCCTGATCCATTTTCTATTGCTGCAACTGAGTGCCACCGACTGGGTAATTTATAAGAAAAAATAAATGTATTTCTTATAGTCCAAGAGCCTGGCACCGGCATCTGGTGAGGGCCTCCTGCTGCAGGAGAACATGGTGGAGTGCCTTACACAGTAAGGCAGAGCAGCAGGCTAACTCCGGTCTCTGTTCCTCTTTTAATAAAGCCACTACTGCCATCCTAGGGGCCCCAACCTTTGTGACCTCATCTAATTCTAATCACTGCAAGACAAGGGATCTCCATCTATTGATCTCCACCTCTAATTACCATTATCAAGATTTCTGGAGATGAAATTTCCAGAACATTGGAGGCTTATTTAAACCATGGTACCCAGTACACTGAGTCACCTCTGCAGTCAGGTTTCTCCTCACCTCCAGGCCAGGAGTGGAGTGAGGGTCAGCCAGGAATGGTAATCCAGAGATTCTAGTCCTTGCAGACCTCAAGTCATGGTGGCAGGTCCTGTCATGGGGCAGCTATGAGGCTGACCAGACCAAGCAGGAGACTTCTTGAACACAAGAGCTGGCTTGCATTCTGGTTTCTTGAGAGCTTCCTATCTATCGGGAGCTCTGATTTATTTTGGTGCTGTGGATGGAACACAGGGCCTCATGCAGTCTAAGCACACACTCTACTACTGACCTTTACCCCCAACGGGTGCTTTCCACTTTTTCATTTATAAAGTCTTAGGAGATCAAGGCTGGTATCATCATGACTACACTACAGATAGAAGCTGAAGTTCAGATCACACGGCTAGTAAGCTGAGATAGGAACCCAAGTAACCTAGCCCCGAGGCCGGGACTCTTAACCGCTGTGCCCTTCTGGCCCATGATTTAGAGCTCTGTGCTGCTACCACAGAGCTGTGTGGCATTTCCCCTCCCCAAAGAGCTTCAGCTGTATGAGAGATAAGGAAGAGCTGAAGAGGGAGGGGGATCCCCATTGATTGACAGTCTCCTGTGTGTCCAGAAATGTGCTGGATCTTTCCACCTTGCAACTTCCTGGGAACATTGGAACTATCATCATGTCCTATGCACAGAGGAGAGGAATTGAGGTCCAGAGGGTGAAGCAATTCAACAAAGGTCTCGATCAGTCTGGGAGGCCCGTCCTAACTGCCCTGAGCAGGGGCCAGTTGGTCTGAAGCCTGTGCCCTCCCCTGCCAGCCTCTTTGTGGACTCCTCCTCGTGTCTTCCTGATTACGTCCTCTCAGCCAAGCTAGTTCCAGTCCCTGGACAGTCCAGTGATTTCCCCCGGAGCCCTTGACTGTAGTTTCATTTAAGTTATGAAAACAAAGCAAAATTAAAATCTCTTCTGCGTCTCACTCTGTCTGCACGCCTTGGGCTGCCCAGGTTGGCCGGGAGATGACTGACTTGGAACACATGTGGCATTGGTTAAAAAAAAAAATCAGCCAACCAAATGGGAGGCCTTGAGGGCCCACTGTGTGCTAGACAGTCCCGAGCACCTATTCCGTACAGGGTAACAGAGGCCGAGCAGAGTTAGAATGACACCAATATCAGCTGTCACCACGTACTGACCAGTAAGCCTCTTTGCAAATTCTTGGGCTATTCCTTTTGGATCCTGGTGAGTCTTAAGGCTGGGAAAGCTAGAAACTGGACCCCAACCAGAGCATGGGCTAGGTCACCTCAGAGGGTCCCACTCTGAGTGGTCTGACCTATCAGAACCCTTGGTCATGGTGATTGGCCAAAGAACTGACACATGTCTCAATGAGAGCCAATGAGTCTTGGATTGGGAAATGTGGTTGAAACTATTGGGAACAATGAATCCCTATTTCTGTTGGAGGTGCTGAGGCAGTAGGATGTGAGCCTGGTATTGCTGGCAGCCACCTTGTCATCATGAGGCGAGAACTGCCAAAAACAGGCCGGGAGAAAAGGAAACTGTTCTGAGAGATGGAGCAAAGGATATTGAATCCTAATTGCCTCGTCTGAGCTCCTCAATGAGCCATGCCTAAAGCTAGCTTTCCCCTGTACTTTGTAGTTATATAGGCAAAAGAGTTCTCTGTTTTTGGTTGGCCAGATTAAATTGGCTTTTCTTCCAATTTGAGCCCTGATGCTCTCTAACTGAGCAATCGCTGTGACCAGAGGCTGGAGTAGCTCTCCATCTCTAGGAGTCTAACTAGGGAAACATGTTCTCCCAACCAAAATCACCATGTGTCGGTCAGAGAGGGCATGAATGTTGAGCAGAAGCAGGAGGCCAGCAGATGAGAATCCCTTCAGAATAGCTGTGCCTCCTGGAGCAAATCACTTTCCCTCTCTGAATACTGATTTTCCCACCTGCAGTGTGGACGAGGGTGACCATGGGATATTATGGGAATCATAACATCTGTAATATAGAATTGTCAGAATTACTAAGAAAATGCCACAAAGCACCTACCAAATGGTAAATGTCTGGCACACATTAAATGCTCAACGCTTACTACAGCTGGTGTTCCCAGAGAGCTTGGGGGAGATGACCTCTGAGGACCCAAGGAGACAGAGGTAAGCATTGGAGTTGGCAACAAACTTCAAGTGCTTCCCCTTGAGCTGCGTAAGACCAGGGGCTGCGTCTCCCAGGGCAGCCTGGGGGATGGAAGAGACTTGGCTTGGTGTTGGGAGGCCCTGGTTCTGCTCCCAGCCTGGTGAGTGGCTTGGGTGGCCCTCTGCTCTTCACCTTGCTCCCTACCTGTGGCACGCCACACGCCTCCTGGCCGTCCTCCCTGTGTCCTTCCCTCTACAGTGAAGAATTCTGAGCACTGTCAAACAATGGGGGCCAGTGCTGCAGGGAGTTATTTGCTCAGAGCCCCTCCCCGCCCTCTGGGTCCTCATACCAGCTGCCCAAGACTCTGCACCTAGCTCTTCTCTCCCTGGTATTCCCATGGTCACTCTGAGCTACTTCCTGGACAAGGGTCCAGCCAACTGCTTCTACTGTTCCCTCCCAGTGGTAGGTTCTCTTTTCTCCTCAGTCCACGTCATCCCCAGTCAGTTCAACCCTTCCTCCCCTGTGGGGAGTAGGCAAGACTTCCCAGGTCTTTCCTTGGGAGCTCACAAACTCTTAGTCATGCTTCAAAACCCAAGTCCCAATTCCTCCAGGCTGCCTTTGCTTTCCTTAACAGGTACTCATCATGCCAGCTCCACATTAGTTCCTTAACCCAAACATAGAGGATGGTGAAACAGACACAATAAATGCTCAACACTTTCACGGCACACACAGTGTTTTTCTCCCTCTGTTTCACAAATTGGGCCACACACAAAGTTTTAGCAAATCCTAACCACATCCCTCTCTTGTGCGCACATACACACATGCACAAGAGACACCAAAAAAAAAAAAAACCCACAGGGATTTTGCTCTCTTCTTGATTATAAAAGAGACACAAAGTCTCTTTCCACCACACCCTCGTGCATACACAACATAATGCAAATGTACAAACTGCACATCATAAAAACATACAGAGAGGCATGTTTTCTGTTTTATTTTTCCTGCTTCACCCGCACCTCCACAATATACATGTAGAGACAGTTTCTCTGCTGAATCTACCAATGCACACACCTGGAGAGCCCGCGCTCCTCCTCCTCTCTTCTTCCCTCCCACACCCACTCGTGTCTCTCTCTCTCTCTCTCTCTCTCTCTCTCTCTCTCTCTCTCTCACACACACACACACACACACACACACACACACACACACACACGCAGCTGCAGAGCCCCAGGTCATACTCCAGTGCAGGCGCCAGGCAGGAGACAAAGGTGGCCAAGACTCCCGCGCCCCGCACCGGACACCACACAGCCTCTCCCTGACTCCTCCTGCCCTCAAAGCCAGTCTCGGCGGGTCTGGACTCTGCACCCCGAAGTCCGAGGCTGGAGCCCGCGCCAGCCCCTCCGAGGTCCCCAGGCAGCCCTGGCCTCTAGCTCCCGGCGCGCCAAGGGTTAAGGGGCTCCCAGGGGGGGCGGGAGGGGCAGCCCAGCCTCCGCGTGTGATTGGCTGCGCCACCCGGGCCCGGGCTCCCGCGCCCCGCCATTGGCCCGAGGCGGGCCCCGCCTTCCCGGGAGTGGTCGCAGGAGCCATGCGCTTGCCCGCGGGGAACCAGGCACTCGGCCGGGGCCAGCCAGCCGCGCCGTCCGAGCTGCGCAGCGCGCTGGGAGCCAGAGCCGGAGTCGGAGCCAGCCGGAGCCAGCCAGAGCCAGCCAGAGCCAGCCGGAGCCGCCAGCCGGAAGCCGCGAGCCGGGAGCCAGAGCCGGGCCGGAGCCAGCACGCGCGCTATGGTGAGTGCGGTTCCAGCCTGCGCACTGTTCCGGTCCAGCCTCGACGGTCTCCGCAGGTCGCCACGGATGGCACCCGGGCCCGCCCGACTCGCAGGGGCTGGGCGCTCGCTGCAGTGCAGCCCCCGCTCGGCCCTCGGGAGCGTGGAGCCGAGGGGCGCCCAGGCAGGGCTCGGCTCGCCCCGGTCCCCACGCCCCGCGCTGGCTTCATGGCCTGAGGCCGGTCGCGCGGAGCTTGGTCCTGGCAGCTGGCCCGGGCTGGGTGGGGAGGACTCGCGGTGGCCGGTTCGGCTTGGGGACCGTTGGTGCGGTCTGATTTGGGGCATCCGGAAGTCCTTTCACCCTGCTTGGCGTGCAGACCCTTGGCAGCGGGTTGGGTCGGGTTTGAGGGTGGTGGTGATTCCGAGGCTCTGAATCCACCTGGACCTGAGTGTCCGGAAAGCTGGGGGCGTTCTGGGGCTCCATTGGGAAGTGGTGTGTGGCTGCACCGTGAGCATTTGCAGGGCTAGACTGGGACACTCTGAGACTGCTGATCCCGCTGTGGCATAAGGGTTGGTGATTGTGGCCAGGCCAGGTTGGAGGCTGTCAGAGACCAGGGGCACTTGGAGGCTCCACGTCTAGAGGTCGGGTCTCCCCAGCGTCTCCCAGCAAGTCTTCAGAGGAGGGGCCAGGTGCTGGCAGGGATGGGCAGAGGCACCAGAGAAAAGGGGGACTGAGGGGAGGAAGTTTCATGGGGGTCTCTTAAGCCCTCAGGGAAATCCTTTTGGTCCAGGCTGATCCAACATGGTCCTTGTCTGGAGGGAGTTGGCTCCGCCCAGAGCCAAGGCCTCTGGTCACCTCTCCAGGGCCTGGAGATTTCCTCTCCATCACCAGGAAGAGGCCACCTGCTTCACTTTGGCCCTTTTCCAATGGACAAGTCCCTCTGATTCTGTCGCCTACCAGTCAGGTTCTGTGCCCTCTGCAGTAGGCACAAGGCATCAGGTCAGGCCCCAGGAGAGCACGTGCCAGTGATGGTGGATGCCAGTCCCAGGGATGCAGCTCTTCTATTTCTCTTGTGATGCTGCTGCCAAGACTGAGGGGCACATTGGGAACAGCTGAAGAGCCCCCAGTGACTACCCAGGACCACTCCCTGCTCTGCTCAGCTCCAAGAGACTCCTTACAAACTCCCTTTCCCTGTCAGTCACTTCTAGAATTTTCTTCCTTATGCACCAACTAGAATCTTCCTCCTGTGTACCACCACCTACCTCTTTAGAGAACCGTGGCTTTATTCTACCTGCCAAAGCACCCAGACACGGTCTTGGACTCCACCTACCTCTGATTTAAGAATCCCACAGGAATGCTCTGCTTGGTCAGTTTCACTGTTAGGGTGCATTACCCGGGGACCAGCACTTGATTCAAAGTCTTAAAATATGAGTCATAAAAGAGGGTAAGTCTGTGATATCATGTCACCCATTGTGCCTTCAAACCCACTCTGACCTAAGTTACATGGAAGGAAGTCTTTTTTCCTCCTTAAAAGCCATCATAAAGAGGAAGAGGGAGAGGTCCCCACCTTGCCTTGGTGACACTTTCCAGAACCTCACATCTGAGAAGCCTCCCAGCCCATCAAGAAGATTCCAGATTCTGGCATCAAACAGGTCTGGGTTCGAGTTCCAGCTCCTCTACTTCCCCACAGGGACTTTGGTCAAGTTGCACCATTTTCCCTGGGTTACAACTTGGCTCATCAATGACAGGAGATGATAAGTCTTATCTTCTAGGGATGACTTGGAAATTGGTTGAGATAACCCAAATGAAAATGTTTTGCTTGGATATAGCTTAGTTTCCTTACTTTTACAACCTTGAGCTCAGGTTGGGAAGTTCTACCTAATATCCGACCTGTTTGAAAGTCTGGAAGAAGGATTAATGTTTATCATGATATGAGGAGAAGAGGACAGTGATATGTAGATAATATTTTATGTGTCATTCAACAGAGATTTATTGAACATTTATTATATACCAAACCTTGTGCAGGGGAAGAAAAAACTGAAATACCATGTTAAGAGAGCGTCCCCCAGTCCTTCAATGTCTACCTGGTCCTCAGGCTATGTGGCATGTCCTTAGGAGAGGTGGCAGTATCACACCAGGAGAGGGCTGACTTCTGGCTGGAGAGATGAGAGAAGGCATCACTGAGCAAGTGGCATGTGAATTGGAAAATTCATCCCAGTTCGGGGACCTGGGTGACATAGGAGCTGAGCGACATGGAACTCTGAAAGCCCAGGATGGAGCTGGCCTGGCAAGTGTGTGAGGGAGCCGGGAAGAGGGGGGGAAACAGGTAGAGGGGCGCAGGGGCAGAGAGCAGGCTGCAGCAGGCTGAGTGGAGGCCCCAGGTGGATCCTTGACACACCATCTGTGATTGGGGTGGGGCTGATGCCAGGCTTCCTTGGCCCCTGTCATTTAGCTTTCCCCCAAACAGGGGTCCCTGGGCCGTCATTCCTGAGGTGGGGGCGATTCAGGAATGCCACAGCGTTTGCCCCTGATCTCCTGCTCTGTGGACACTGAAGTCTAGTGTCCTTCCCCTCCAGCGTGGCCAAGGTTCCCCTGGCCCCTGGGTCCTGATGGGGCTCCTTGGCAGACCATGTGGGCTGCTTCCTGCTCTGCTGCCCAACTCCCCCAAACTCCGCTCCCCACCAGGTCTCTCCCCCGTGGCAGGGAGTCAGCACTGATCTTAAAACTCAGCGGAGGGGCTGGGCTGGGGCTCCCTGGGGGAGCGCTCCCCGGGTTCCAGCCTCAGCACAAACCTAAAAATAAATAAAATAAAGGCATAAAATATAATGACATTATTAAAAATAAAAAACCCTCAGTGGACCCACCCCACCTCTGTGCAGGCTGGGGGATGAGGTGGCTTTTTGTACCCCCTGCCTCTGGTTGTTCTCAGACCACCCAACATCAGGCACAGAGAGGTGTGTGAGGCTACCAGGGCACAGTGCTAGGACAGGCACCCATCACCTGGATGTTTGAAACGTGAGCCAGACAGGCAGGCTCCGGGGAAGGAGACCAGCCCAGCTTCCCGTCTGCCCGCACGGTACCTTCCCGTTCCAAGTGGGGGCCTAAGAGCTGTGGGTCATCTTTACTCCCAGTGGTGGAATTGAGGACAGGTCCAGGGCCCAAGTTTGAATCCTTTTGAACTACCAACTTGCTGTGTGACCTTGGGTCAGCCACCCTCCCTGTCTGTGCACCTTCCCTACCAAGGGGGGCAGATTGCTCCGCTTCTTGGGGTACCATTGTGAGGACACAATGGGTGCGGACACCATTAAAAACACGAGGGGCAAGGTTATCATTTGCAGGTAGGAGGACGGCCGCACGCCAGGCCACAGTCGCACCTCAGCCACTTGGACGGCCAGCACCTGTCTGGTAACCGGGTTACTCATGTTTCCTTGCATTGCTAGGTTTGGGGTAAGTAAGGATGTTGTCGCTTTGTGTTGAGGGGTGAGCCCTTGTTTCCTGCCAGCAGCCACCCCTGGCAGACGAGGAGCACCAGTCACCTCTACGGACAGCAGAAGGCAGCAAAGACTTAAGGTGGGATGTGTAGCTCTAGCTGGGGCCCTTCCAGAATGCTCGTTGCATGGCTGGTCTACCTGTCAATGAGGGCTATTTCTCTAGGTACAGATCTTTAAGTTATGACAAATGCAGAAAAGTGAAAAGTCACAACCCTGCCTCTCAGGAGCCCAGAGTCCAGGAAAGCCACGAATGTCAGGAAGAAACTTTATAAAGCTTTACAAAGCTCCAGGAATTAAAGGAAACAGGCCAAAAGTCCAGGGAGAACCTAAAGGAGCCTTTTCAAAATTAGGGGCATGATGGATAGAAGGGAGAACAAAGAGGGGGCTGGCCTGAGGGCAAAGCTGATACCTGACTATATTTTCAAGGGCCTGGTAGGTCTGTTAAGTGACCTGGAGGATCCTAGTACAGAGGGAAGTGATGGTTGGAAGGGATGTCACATGGGCTCTGGGCCTGAATTCGAGTCCTGACAGTTAGTGATGGCTGCCCAGCCATGGATACGGCTCAGCCTCTGTCTCCTGTCCTTGGCAGTGTGATACCTACCATGAGGGTCATAGTGAGAAAGGGAGCCTGCTTCAGGACAACATCTGCCATTGCTGGAGCTGGGGATCTGGTCGGGCTTGTTTTTTCTCTCCCATGGCCTGACCCCGTTCTATGAAGAAGTATGTAGATTTCTTCTGGAGGAAAAAAAAAAAAAAACATAATAAACTAACTTTATATTCCTTTCCTTTATTGAAAAAATCAAAACAATCCTTTTCAAGTGGGCACCTCACATTTCTCATGGTAAACTGAGGCTCAGAGAAGCCCATCAACTTGCTCCCATCCCACGTCCACTAGAAGTTGAGCCTCTGGAGGCTGCAATGCAGCAGGAGACCCGGGGTTTGCCCCTGAATATGCCTGAGAAGCACCTGCGCTCCATGAGGGCAGCGTCTCTGGACCCGCCCAGAGGAAGTCAGGTGGAACAGGGCCTGGATGGGGGCTGGCACTTCAAGGTGCTGGAATTCTCCAGGTCTTCTGACACAGGTGGCCCAAGTCCATTCTGAGATCCTTGGCCCTAAACCCCACAGGTTCCTTTCCCTCTCATGACATAGAGCATCCTTCACAGTGCTGTCTTTATCTGCCCTGTTCAAGCCTCTGACCCAGATGAAGCCTAGGGACACTCTGCTCTGGCCACTAGACTGTGCTAGACTGTCCACTAGACAGTCACTGCCGTGGGCAGCCCATAGAGGAGGCCTGAGCACATGAACATCCTGCAGAGCGAGAGATGACCACTTGGAGGGCTGGAGACGATCCAGGTGCCCTGGGCCTTGCCCTCCTCTTCTCTCCCTCCCCTGGGGCGGGGTGCATGAGGCCATGCTGAGCCCGTGTCCCCTGCTGCCCTGGAACTTCTCTGCTGAATCTGACTTTCTCTGTGCTTTCAGCTCTGGGGCCCTAATCTCCCTTCCTCTCCGTTGGGTCTCCCAGTCTCTTCCCCCCAGAGCTCTCTCACTCTTTCTCCCAACATCCTATCTGATCTCACCCCACTGAGCTCCCCAGCATCCCACCTGCCAGAATGGAGCTGAAAGGCAGTGACTAATGAGCTTCGAGGTGAGTCATCCGCTAAATATAAAATCCCACTCACGTCCCTGGATGCAAAAGATTCCAAGCTCCCCATCCTTCCCCCAACTCCATCCTTCCTCAGGGGGCCGAGAGTTTACTCTCGAACAGAAAATAGATAAATACCACGGAGCAGCAACAGCAGCAGCATCCTTGCCCTTCAGCTCTCCCCCTTGCAGGTCTCCCGAGGCAGCAAATTCCCCAGTCCCCCTTTTCTCCAGCTGTCCTGGGAGGAAGCAGCTGATGGAGGAAGACAGTGACCCCTAAGCCCTGCAGAGTAAGTAAGGAGGCAAGATTCATCTTCAGGATCTCCCCTTCTCCCCTTCTTGATCAGGTGACCGCAAACTGCCCATTCTCCTGTGGAGGGAACCAACCCTTTAAACACGCTTATATAAGCAGGCACCAGGCAGCACTTGAACATGGATGGTGGAATGATGGGTTTCAGGTGCGGACCCTACTCGTGGACAGGTGTCTCCTTTAGTATCACTGATTCCTCCCACATAGCTGGCGTCTTTATGGGGGCCGACTGCTGGGGTATTTTGTTTCCCTTGGAGTTGGGATCCTTTATATGCATGTGTAGATACATTCCTTACACCTACCCCTATGTTCACACTTACCTGGACATCCCGTGTCTATGCCCACACGCACGTCTACACCAGCCTGTGTGTATTTAATAGTTGGCATTTACAGTGTCACAATGTCATGGTGTCCTGAACTGGATTCACACCTTACATGGATTGTGTCTGTTCACTTCCTGCATCTTGTGAGATAGACTCTATCACTATCCTCAATTTATAGAAAGCCAAATTTCAGAAAGGTAGAAGCAATTGTCCAAAAGTTCCCTGAGAACCAGGATTTGAACCAGGGCTATATACTTTACCTCCAGGCTAAACTAGTAGCCTTCAAACGTTTTGTGATGCAGATCCATTGACGCAGAGGGCACACACCCGTGTACATGTGAGTGAATATATACGTGTGTCCATGTGCCCACATGGGCATACACGCGAAACACATGCTTTGGGAAATAACACTTATCCTGCCTTCTAATTTCATCTACCCCATTCTGTTCTATTCGATTCTACTCTGTCTTTTCCATTCTGTTTTCATTTTATTTTAAAGATTTTGGTGCCCACCAGTGGAAAACACGGGCAAAATCATTCCTAAACTGTACTAATCACTCCATTGGACAGTACATGGAGAGCAGATTTCTATCCTAGGATTTGGAACTAACTTCCTCTGATGGCTTTAGGCAAGTGTCTTCACGTCTCTGGGCTTTGTCTTCCTAAAATCTGTTTATAATGGAGTTTTACTATGTGACCCTGGAGGCTGGGCTTATACCTTCCTGCAACAGTTATAAGTCCTTTGCTTCCATGAGTGATACTCTGAAGACCTCTCTATGGGGAAGACTTAGGTCAATTGACTTCCCCCAGCCTCGTGCTTCATGAGTACATATCTGCACACACATGTGATGCAGGAGACAAACACTGGTGGCAGAGGGTCTGTAACATACTCACTCTTCCTTCCACAGCACCCTCAATCATTACATGCAGAACAGAAAGGCAATACATTTTCCATCTTGTAGGGATTTGCTCTGATGTGGAATGGCACATTTTATCATATAAAATGTTAATTTGATTCCTCTCCCCATCTTTTTATTTGTCTGCTTTTTTATGTCCTTCCTTTCTCACGCTTTTTGGAAGGGAGAGGAAAGACCACTTCAGTGGAGGTCAGGAGGTAGAGGTGGCAGTAAAGGGAGACAGAAAAGGAAATATGGGAATTGACAGGTCAGAAGAGTGTGTCTGGGAAGAGCAGGATTAGGCTCCCATCTCTTCTCTGCCTCTGAGTCCTGTGTGAACTTGAGCCTGGCCCCTGCCCTGTCTGGGTGTGCATGGGATATGAGGGAATTAAACAAGGCCTCCTCCCACCTGAACATTCTAGGGTGAGGAGGGTTATGCACCTGAGGCAGGGAGGAGAGAGAACAAGACCTTGGGTGAGCTCACACAATGGCCACTCTAAGAAATCCCTGAGGATGAGACTCACTTAAGTTTTCATAACTCAGGGAACCTGCCATTCTCTCCTTGGATACATTCAAAGTGTGCTTGTCAAGTGTTGATGAGTTTCAGACTTCCAAAGTAGCCTATCATAGTTGGGGTCATTTTGTGGACAACTTACATACTGGTGCTAAATGTCATGGAATCACTTGAGCAGGTCACCCATGGGCATTTCCTATCGCTGTAGATGAGGCTCCTTAGGAGAAATGGTTTGCTTAGGTCTGGCGATTGGTTGCCCTCTTTCTCTCTGACTTTGGGGTGAAGAAGTGTAGAGCTTGTATGCTTCATCAAAACTCCATGCATCCCAGGTACACTCTGGGCCAGTTTACCTCTAGAACTTGGTTGTATTAGTCAGCTTTTCATTGCCAGAATGAAATACCTGAGGAAGGCTAATTTTATAAAGAAGAGAGGTTTACTAAGTCCACAGTTTTAGAGTTGAAAGTCCAAGCAGCACAAAGCAGGCTCTGGTGAAGCCCCCTTGGCAGGCCATGGGAGCATATGTGGGGTGGGAGCAGGGGAGGATCACATCTCAAAACGAGCCAGACAGCGGTATGATGGGGGTCATGCTCAGCTTTTATAACAATCCTCTCACAAGTACTAATCAGACAGTGAGTACATCCATAAGAAATTAATTAAAAACAAATTATGGGTAAATGGCAGAAAGATCAATATAGGGAAGGGAGACAGGGGTGGAGAGAGGGAAAGAAAAGAAGAGGTACTGGGGTTGGAATTAGAACAAGATATATCCCATGCTTTTGTAATCATGTCAAAATGGATTCTATTGTCATGTAAAATTAAAAAGAATCAATGGGGGAAAAAACAAAGTAATCAGAATTCCATGGGAGATCCCTTAATCACTTTTGACCCTGGACCTCGCACCAGGCCCCTCTCAACACTGTCATCTGGGGTCTGAGTTTTCAACACAGGAGCCCTTGGAGGAACAACATCCACCTCTCAGCCCTGGCTCTCCACAGCACAGCCCCAGGGCCGCCTGCTGAGGCAGCTGATGCCCAGCACCAGGAGCACCATGCACATAGCCCCTGGGAAGATGCCCAGGTTTTGCTGTGAGCCCTCTTCCCCTGTATGGAACCCCTCTCATGGTATCAGGCCTGGTGCTCTTGCCCTCCATGACCTCTGGGGTAGACAGAGTTCTGGTGGCAGTGGTCTGGAGCTTAGAGTCACAAAGTGTTTTAGTCAGTTTTTTTTTCCTGCTGTGACTAAAAGACCCTGACTAGAACAATTGTAGAGGAGGAAAAGTTTACTTGGAGGCTCACCGTTATAGAACTCTCAGTCCATAGACACCAGGTTCCATTCCATTTGGGGCTCCAGGCAAGGCTGACCACCAAGGCACAAGAGTAGGGCAGAGGAAGGCGGCTCCCGTGATGACCAGGAAGCAGAGAGAGCAAGGTCTCCACTCTCCAGGTACAAATATATACCAAAGCCATGCCTTCAAATTCCCACCTCTTCTAGACACCCCCTGCCTGCCTCTAGTTCCCACTCGGTGAATCCCACCAGGGTGTTAACTCACTGACTGGGTTAAGGCTCTCACAATCCCATCATTTCCCTCTGAACCCTCTCACACTGCCTCACCTGGGAGCCTTTGGGGGACACCTAACACCCAAGCCATAACACACAGGAAGCAGAGTACCTATCATCTGTGTCCAGCCCCATCAGAAGCCTCCTGAAGCTTAGTTTTCTAATTGGCTACTGATTTCATATGCTGAAGGGCCTTCAAGGGGTCACCCTGATGGCTCTACCCTGTTCCCATCTGCATTCTCTTCCCCTCTTCCTCACAGCAGGGGCTGGCGCTGCCTCTGTCAGGATCAGAGAATTCTCTGGCAAGAGAAGGAGGATCACAGATCGTCACACTTGGGAGCAACAAGAGCCTGCACCTGTGGAGGTTCCTGAGCGCTGTTGTGTCGGGGGCACCCACTACGTGTCAGCAACTTTTGGGAGACACCTCCCATCCGAGCCATTACACAAAGGAAAATATTGTGTTAAAGTTTAAAATGAAAACCCATCCTTAAAATGCAGTAACCTCTGTCTCAGGAGCAAGACCCTGATCCGAGAAGTGGGATACCTGTGTGCTCCTGACCATCTGATCATGATGACCTGGTCTTCTCTTTCCCAGTTAATTAGGGAGAATAGGGCTGGGAGCTGCTGACCTCTGTGATCAGGAGGACACTTGGAGACCTCTGAGTGCCTTAGAGAAGGAGAATCAGCTGAAGAAAGCTTTTGTGCAGGTGCCCAGGAGAAGCAGTGGTGCTGGCTTGAGCAGGCAGGGGTCCGAGCATGTGCTTCAGATAAAGAAATCCATGTTTTCTTATCCAGGAGAGATGCCTGTCGGTTAATGGGGCAGGAGGACACGGTCCCTTGCCACCTGTCCCTTCCCCGTGTGAGCCCACAGGAAGGGAACTGGCACAGGGAGATAGAGCCCCATCACCACCTCGTCTCCTGGAAACATAAACCTGGCTCTCAGAAATCGAGGACTCTGTGGCTCCAGGTGCCCTGTCACTTTCTCCCACCAGGAGTCCATGGTGGACATGGCAGACTTTTCCTCAGACAGCCTCGTCCCAATATTGAGGTAACTCATAGCTACCAAGTGGAAAGAACGTGTCCCAGCATGACCCTCACTCTCATCTAACCTGTGTGCTGCTGCTCTTCCCATCCGGGGGCCCAGCTGCCCCACCCCTGGCCTCACCCCTGCCTAGCATGGGGCCAGCGCTCGGCTGATTCTGTTTGTTTCCTGGAATCAAAATGAGTAGGGGTTGAGGAGGAAAGAAGAAAAAGGGAAAATACTTAGCATTTGTTCTATAAAAACTCATGTTCACCTGGTGCAGTGCTGCACTCCTGTAATCCCAGAGGCTCAGGAGGCTGAAGATCATGAGTTCAAAGCCAGACTCAGCAACAGTGAGGTGCTAAGCAACTCAGTGAGACCCTGTCTCTAAATAAAATACAAAATAGGGGGGCTGGGGTTGTGGCTCAGTGATAGAGCACTCACCTAGAATGTGTGAGGCCCTGGGTTCAGTCCTCAGCACCACATAAAAATAAATAAATAAAATAAAGATATTATGCCCAACTACAACTAAAAAATAAATATTTAAAAAAAATTTAAAAAAATACAAAATAGGGCTGGGGATGTGGTTTAGTGGTCAAGTGCCCCTGAGTTCAATCCCCAGTACCCTGCCCCTCCCCACTGCAAAAACAAAACAAAACAAAACAAAAAAAACCCACCACCAAAAAGCCCTCATGTTCTATCAAAATCCTTGAAAAAAAACCTCAGAATTTACACCCTTCTTTTTTTAGGCCCACAGTTTGGTTTTCTTTATGTCTCTAACCTTTTCATTCGAGGCCTGAGTGGAGCAGACTAATTGGCATCTTGAAGGCCGGATGAAGGGTAGTGGAGGTGACTGCCTCCCACTGTACATAGGAAGAACCAGAGTAAGAAACAGAGAAGTCCTGAGCATGTCTAGTGCCCCTGGGACTCAGGATATGGATGGAATGTGTTCTCCTCCATTGCTTGATCCCCAGTAAAAAAGTCACTAGATTTTATTGCTTGTGAGTGGTCAGCCCTGGGCAGTGCACTTTACCTGACCACTCCTGTTTCCTTGACTTTCCTTATTTCCTTGATTAAGTTGCCCACCTCTGCTGACTGTCTATGACAATTACATGAGATTTGAGGGATGATTAGCAGTCAACCAGGATCTCCCCTGGGGTTCCACTACCTTCCCCCAGACCACCAGAGTTTGCTCATTTCCAAAGCCTTGGTCTCCTCTTGATTGACAGTCCTACGGGGAGCAGGGCAGAAACTGTGAAAACAGCCTACCCTGTGCTGGAGGCCTGGCTTCATCCCATGTCAGCTGTGAGACTCTGGACTAGTTTCCTAACCAGTCTAACCCTCAGATTCCTGATATAAAAATTTGGAATAATGATTCTCACCCCCCAGTGGTGCCTGTAGGATCAGCTGAGATGGGACAAGGATTCAAACACCCAGCTCAGCTTGGCCCTGGCCCCCACCCACTCATGGGCCCCAAAGGGGTCCTTTTCCTTCTGTTCCACTGTGCAGGCCTGTTGCTAGTCCTTGTCAATTTTCTAGTAAGTAATCCTTGCCTCTTTCACTTTGGGGAGTGAAATGGAGGAAGCAGATCCCAAGTCTATCTTCCCTAAAGGTCATATGACTTGGGATCCCCACTGCAGGGGCAGCAGAGAAAGGGAGCCCACTCTAGTTTCACCCTTCGCACTCAGCATGAGCATACAGGACTTGCATTTTATGCCCTTTCTGCACCTCCTACCTCTATGGTTACCTGTGAGGTAGACGGATCCTGACAGAGCCATTTAGTATTCTGTTCAGCCCAGACACCCAAGGTGACTTTGTAGGCGGCGCCAAACCAACTGGTGTTGTCTGAACACCTGACACATCTGCCCCCTAGTGGCCATAGAGGGAAAGGCATTGGCTGCTCCCAGCTAAGCTTGCTAAGACTGAATGATGGCCTGTGTGTGTGTGTGTAGGGGGCTGGATGACATGAACATTCACCAGGATAGATCTTATATGGTGGGAGGGGGGGTTGTTACCTGAACGCCCAGCAGCATGACCCAGCACAAATCCAAGGTAAGACAATAAATAGAGTCATCACCTGGATTCATTCAATCAGCAAGCTTTACTGGAGTGTCTACCAAGTATGTGTGGTTCTAGGTAGTGGGATCATGTGGGTGATCATGTCAGGCAATAGGAGTGGGTTTCAGCAAGTTGGTAATGATGACTTTGCAGCACTCTTTCAGTCACTGAAACATAAATTTGAACAACCATCCATGCACAGAAATTCCTTCACAAGAGCTAAAAATCCAGGTGAGGGATTACAGGACCTGGATAGGAAGAGACACATTGAAGAGGAAGGGAAGGTGGGTTCACATTATCTTGTAACATCTCCATAGCTTATGCCATTCAGTATGGAGAGAGGTGCCCTGAGTGTGGGGGAAGGAGAGCCCCAGTCAGTCCCTGTGCTGGACAGTTCCTGCTGATCCAGCCTCAGAAGTTTGACAGAAGGGCTGAGTGGATATTTAAAAAACAGGATCCAACAGTGTGGTTCCTACAAGAGACTCACTACAGTCTTGAGGATACACAACTGGCTGAAAGTGAAGAAATGGAAAAGGATATTCCAAGAAATAGTAACCAAAAGAGAGCAGAAGTGAGTGCACTTACATCAGAGAAAACAGACTTTAAGACAAAAACTTTTGCAAGAGAAAAAAAAGTCATTATAGAATGATAAAGTCATAAATATATGTGCCCAACATTGGAGTCACTAAATATATAAAGAATATATTAGCAGAATAGAAGAAAGATATAGATAGCAATGCAATAATAATAGGAGACTTCAACTCTCCAGTTTCAATAATGGATAGAATATCCAGACAGAAAATCAATAAAGAAAGCATGGAGTTAACATTATAGATCAAATGGACCTAGCAGACTCAGAGCATTCTATTCAACCACAGAAGAACACATATTCTTTTCTAGTGCACACAGAACATTCTCCAGGATAGATCATATATGAGACCACAAAACAATTCTTAACCCATTTAGGAAGATTGAAATCCTATCAAGTATTTTTCCCAACCACATTGGAATGAAACTAGAAGTCAATAATGGCAGAAAAGTTAAAGTCCACAAACGTGGAAATCAAAAGATGTCTTTCTGGACTACCAGTGGGGCAAAGAAGAAATCAAAATGAGGTCTGGGGGTGTGGCTCAGGGGTGGCGCTTGCCTAATGAGGACCAGGTTTGATTCTAAGCACTGCACATCCAAAAAAAAAAAATAGGTAAATAATTTAAAAAGGGAAATCAAAAGGGGAATAAAAATGATATTTTAAGACAAAGAAAATAAAAACAGAACACACCAAAACTTATGAGATGCAACAAAAGCATCACTAATAAGCAAATTAATCATGCACCTACAGAAACAAGGAAAAAGAGAAAAACCAAGCCCTAAGTTAGCAGAAGGAAGGGAATAATAAATATCAGAAAAGAGATCATTGAAAAAACTAGAAAACAATGGAAAAGAACAATGAAGCTAAGATTTGGTTGTTTGAAAAGATAAAGGAAGTAGACGAACTTTTAGCTAGCCCAAGAATAAAAGGGAGAAGACCCGATTAAATAAAATCTTAGGAATAAATTTAACCAAGGAAGTGAAGGATCTGTATACTGAAAATTATTATAAAACTCAAATGGGAAAGTGTCCTGTGTCATTGGAAGTAATAATACTGTGAAAAATGTCTCCATCACCCAAAGTGATCTACAAATCCAATGGGATTGCATCAAACTAAAAAAAAAATTCTGCACAGAAAAAAATACATAAACAATAAAACAAAATTAAAAAAAAACAACCAACAGAGTGAAAGAGACAACCTGAAAAATATTTCTAAAGCGGACATTTAATAATGGATTAGTATCTAAAATATAAAAGGAATTCAACAACTCAATAGTAAGAAAACATAATCTGATTAAAAATTGAGCACAGAACCTTATTAGATATTTCTCAAAAGAAGACCTACAGTAGCCAAGAGATCAATGAACAACAACAATAGAACAGTCAACATCACTAATCATCAGAGATCTGCAAATCAAAACCACATGAGTTATCACCTCCCATCTACGAGAATGACCATCATCAAAGACAGAAACTAACAAAAATTGGAGTGGACACAGAGAGAAGGGAACCCTTGGGTTCTGTTGGTGGGAATGCAAATTGGTACAACTATCATGGAGAACACTATGGAGTTTCTTCAAAAGATTAAAGCCAGAACTATCATATGATCCAACAATCCAATTTTGGGTAATAGCCAAAGGAAATTATGACAAAGAGAGATGTCCACTCCTATGTCCTTTGCAGCTTTATTCATATTAGTGAAGATATGGACTCAACCGAATGTCCATCAAGAGATGAAAGGATTAAGAAAGTGTTGTGTACATGGTGTGTGTGTGTGTGTGTGTGTGTGTGTACATACAATGGAATATTTTTCAGTCTTAAAAAGAAAGGACATACTGACACTCGATACGACATGGATGGACTTTGAGGACATTTGCTAAGTGAAATAAGCCAGATATTAAAGGGTAAGCACCATGTGGTTCCAGCTAGGTGAAGTACCTGGAGTCATCAAGCTCATAGAGCAGAAAGCAGAATGGTGGGAGGCTGGGGGAGGAGGACACAGAGGATTGCATTTTAATGGGTACTTTTAGGGAGGGAGAGAAAGTTCTGGTGCTAAGCAGCCCTGGCTTGACCATTGGAAGAAGATGGCCATACAGCTCGTGCTTAGAAGGACCCTTTGACGCTACTTGCCCTGTAGTCCTGGCAGAGGTCCTCTGTGAACCTGTGTTTTCTGGGTTGTCCCTAGGCAACCTGACTAAGCCCCCAGCATCCCTGGGCCACATGCACCCATGTTCCCACCCAGCTTACCCTCCTCAGACATGTGTAGATAGTGTTGGACACCAAAGCAACTGGGACCTCGGTGAAGATGATCTCAGCAGTTAGCCTGCTGCTGCCTCTACACACAGGTGACACACGAGAGGACAGCCACTCAGTGCTCCGAAACTTTGTCCTCTTGGTTGGTAGGTGTGGAGTCAACAAATGCTTCCCTGATGCAAGACAGCCTGGAGCCTAGAGCAGGTCACCTGTTCTAGACACTTCCTTTCATAGGTAGAGAACGGAGGCCCTGAACAGGATCTCCCCAGGACTGCTGGGTACATGAGTGACAAACCTGGGGCCCAGTCCTTCTGGCCCATGCACCCTTCACACCATGGGCCTGCTCCTGTCCCACCAGCCAGGGTTGTAGGGACCCAAGTCCACAGACGACCCCAAACTTTGTTCTTGAAGCTGAACTTCTTTCTTCCCCAGATTGGTCTTTAGAAATACTCAAAAATGATAAAGTGACTTTATTGGTAGTTTTACTTCTGTTCCCAATTCAGTTCAATAAACAGCCAAATAAAATAAGAATAAATAAAATAAATAGGCAGAAGAAAATCATAATAATCAGAACATTTCTCAACGGTAAAGTGTCAGTGATGGAAGAAGTGAGTCATATTCTAGAGAATTCCGCCAGCGAGTATTTTCCCTCACTCTTCAGATGGAGCAACGGAGCCAGAGAGGCACTCGAGGGGTGGCTGTGAGGAAAGAGAACCAATCATTTAGCACATTTATCTAAAACCACACACACCAGTCCACGTTATCCTATTCACCAGAGCCACCAATGTATGCTTCATCCCTCTGTAAATGTCTGTTCCCTGCAGCACAGAGCAACAGTTCCCAGAATTGCATCCAACGTGCCTTGAGGATAATCATAGTTGTGGTTTCAGAGATGCTCCAATAGCATTTATATAATACTGTGAAATTTACAGGTAAGCATGGAAGCTATGCTTAAGAAAATATTCGTTTTGGACAAGTGATTTATCAGACAGAGCGATAGGATTTGGAGATGTGGGAGTGAGTTCAAATAATAAAGAAACATCTCATTGGGCATTTTCTTGGCCCAGCCCTTGGGGAAAACTTGCCAGCCTGTGTGGCAATGCACTGAGAGCCCCAGGACCTCCCCTCATGAGTGATTGAGGACAGGCCTGGGGAGAAGGGCCATTCAGGATTCTGAGCTAATCTGATTATCCAACGCATGGGAGGAGTGTTAGAGAGAATGAGTGCTTTCTCTCTCCTTCCAACTTGCACCAAGTGCTAGTTTTGTGATCTGACTGGCTCCAAGATCCTCTGGAAGGGACCCCGAGACTTGAGCTTCATTGGGGTCTGTTGAGTCCTGTTTCGGGGACAGTGCTTCGAGCCTGTGCCCAGGAACAGAGAGCTCTCCCTGCTCTGCTAAGTGCAGCCCTCACTGTGCCCTGTGCCTTGGGTTCAGAGAAGACATTTTTAATTCATGAACCATAAAGATCATCTTTTATAGTATGTAATTCAGTGGTTTTTTGTATATTCGGATTGATGTGACCATCATCACTAACCAATACTAGAACATTTCCATCACTTCAAAAACAAACCTCATGACCACTAGCAGTCACACCCAATTTCCTCCCTTCTTCTTCCCTCCAGTTCCTGGCAACCACTAATCTACTTTCTGTCTCTTTAGATCTGTTCATTCTGGACACTTTGTATAAATGGAATCATATAATATGTGATTTTTGTGGTTGACTTCTTTCATTTAGCAGAGTATTTTCCAAGTTCATCCACATGGTAGCATGTATCAGCTCTTCATTCCTTTTTAATGACTGAGTAGTCTTCCAGTGTACGGATATACTGCATTTTATTTATCCCATTATATGTTGATGCAATCAAGGAGAATTGGGGAACTGTTCTGTGCTGCACTTGAAGCCTACACACAATTTACATGTTTTTCCATTCCCTCATCAAATCAGTGTTTTAGGAAGATGGCTAAGGCAGGCCTGTGAAAGCCACAGGGGCAGAGATGAAGGATGATGGGTTTTGGTTGTTGGTTATTCTTCTAGATAGGAAAGAAATATCAAGGTCACCTGGGAACGTTTGTGCCAGAAGCAAGCCTGATCTCCTCTCTCTCCCTTTCTCTCTCTCTCTGCATCTCTCAGCTTTCCTCTCTGTCACTCTTTCTCTCTCAGCTCCAAGCCATAAAGCCACAGGCTTCGAAGAACAGCTCATCTTGGGGTGAGAGCCCCACGGTGGTTTCAGCCATGTCTCATATTTCCCCTGGCAGCTCTGTTGAAAATCAGCCAACCACACTCCTTCCTGGAATGTGCATGACTGATAATTGCCTCTTGCACAATTATCTGCCAAACTCTGTTGCTAATGAAATGAATGATTTAGTTATCCTGGTTAGTAATAGCCCGCCTCACACAAAGACTGCTGTGGCATCTGTGAGGCTCGCCGGGATGCTGGGGGAGGCACTTATCCGCAGTCCTTACAGTCACTCTCTCATCTTGGCTAACTGGGTGGGGGGGAAGGGTGCCCGCAGCCTGGTCCCTGCACCTTCCCCACGCTGCATCAAGAGCTGGGAGCATCTAGGGGCAGAACAGGAAAAGACCCAAGATGAGCTTTCTGCTCGCGGATTGTGACCCACTAAAGTCTGAGGCTGCTTCCTCCCCGCACCTGGTGGAGGAGGCCTGTGATGATGTGCAATCTGCCAGGTTTACTGCAGTCCAGGGAGAAAGCGGCTGACTGGCAGACAGGGGCTGCATCGGGGCAGAGAGAAGATCAGGCTTGCTTCTTGCATCCTGAACCACCCCTCCTGGGACCCCACAGCGGGTGGCTCCCGCCCTGGCACCCAAGGAGCACCCTTTATTTTTCCCACAGCGCCAGACCTCCACTCCCCTGCCTCCCAGCAGGACCATCCAGGACCCTCAGGTTTCCTGCTGGCCCAGTCTAGCTCTATTGCCCATTCTCACTGATTTCTAATGAAAGAGGTCACCATCAAGAAATGGACAGAAGAGGGTATGGCTGGGGGATTGGAACTGATCAAGGTACATAGAGAGAAATAAGCATAGTTATTTGAAGAAAATTTTGTTGCAAACATAAATGTACACACATGCGCGCGCGTGCACGCGCACACATACACACACACAGTTCTCCTCCTCTGGTCTTCTGGAAGATTCTACTCAGGGGTAACTTCCTCAGGCTGGGAAATAGCTGTCGAGAGTTGTGATTGGAAAATGTGCTTAAGGGACTTTTATGAAATGAGCAGGACCGTTCTGCGGACTATTCACAAGAGAGCTGGGTACTGGGGGCTGTTGGAGGAGCTGGTATCTGTACATGACCTGACCTCACCCCTCTTACTGGTTTGACTCTGGATAAGCCACTTGATCCACAGCAAAATTTAGGTGGTGCTCAAAATATGCTTGTAGAGATACGTGTTTATTTATTTTGACAGCTACCCGCATGTCACTGTCTAAATATTTTGACGCAGCTTACAACAATAATAATGAAACAAAGGAAGAAATAAATTATGTGAGAGGAACACATTGAGTGAAGAATATAGTGAAGTTAAAGATGAGATCAATACCTGAAAATTATGAGACCAGAGAGGCTGCAACTTTAACCCTGAGAGGCACAGCCCTTCCTGATTTTGATAGACACTTCCCTGGGTTCTGATCAAGATGATCTGTGGGGGCAGAGGGTGGTGCCCTGGTGGCACTCCTGGGTGGAGAAAGAGAAGGGCCTGGTGAGGACTGCTTTCCTCCTTGTTGGCACTTATCAATGCGAGCCAGATACCACCCAGCTCATTTTCATTATCAAGAGTGGCTGTTTTCAACATTGTTTACAAAGTAGCGATGCTCTTCTAAACTCCAATGGAGGGTAGGGACTTTGTTGAAAGCTCCTATGGGGCTGGGTACTGGCCAATTTTCTAGACCTCTCATTCCCTACATAGGAACTGCTGGATCCCAAGGGTCTGAAAACCCCTCTCTGTTCTAGGTGAATGGATGGACATCAGGAAAGAAAGAGGGAGAGAGGGTGGAGCTGGGGGGGTGGGCAGAAGGAAGGAAGGATTTTTATTGCTACTTTATAACATTGTAGTAAGAACCAGCAAGAATATTTTTACTTTGATCTGGTAAATTGGGACTTCCTTTTCATGTGCATCAAACTGCCCTTTGATTCTTTAAATCCAAATAAAACAAATTATGATGTCAAGAGATTGAAGAGATAGTTCAGTGGGTACTATCCTTGTTAAGCATATGGCCTCTGGAACCAGACTGCCTCAGTTTGAACCCTGGCCCTTATTTATTAGCTGCATGATACTGGACAAGTTACTTACCCTTTCTGTGCCTCAGTTTCTTCATCAGTAGAAGGGAGTGTCAATAGTACCTACCTTGCAGGGTTGTTGTGAGCATAAAATACACTAGTGTGTATGTGGGTTTTCAGGACCCCACAGGGGGCTTGTTCACTCAGCAGATGGCCAGGGATTTGTGCAGCAGCGAGTTCTGTGAATGTGGTTGGTTGGGCAAGGATGGGGTGGGGCGGCTTCTGTGCCTTTTGCTGTTTTGCTGGGGAAGACGTACTCTGGAGGCATCCAGGTCCAATCTTATTTTATGGGATGTTTATAGCAAACTCCTTCCTAGTCTATATGATCTGTAAGTCCAGAGGGCGTCTTCTGGGGGGGAGGGTGGTCAGCGAATGCTTTCTTCCTAACAGTTTCCCAGGCTGGGCTGGAGCAGAGAACCCTGGACTGCTGTGGGTTTCACCTAAAGTTCCCGGTCCTGTTCTCTGACCTGCTTCCTAGGGACAAGGTGGCATTGCAGGGACTTCCCAGGGTCTCCCATAAGAATCCTAAGGGGCCACATGCATGTCAAGGTTGTTGTTAGTGGCCCCTGAGAACTGGCAGGGGCCACAGCCAGAACCTGGAGCTGGACAGTTCACATCTCCCCAACCTCCCTCTAGTCATTCTAGAGGGTTCCTGTGGTTCCACCTGTCTGTCCAGGTGTCAAGCTATCATTACCTGTAAGGATTTGCAATTTGCTTTGCAAGACCAAACTCTCAGGCTGAAGTTGGTGGTAACAGACAGTGCACACCACGGAGGGAGAAGAGGAAAGGAGGAGAGGGAGACATGGTGTCAGAAGTGGGACTTCCGTTTGAGAAGGAAGTGAAGGAAGAAGCTGGGGATATCAGGGATGCAGGAATGGGTATATGAGTGTGTGCTGGGCTGGGAGACAGGAGACCAGGCTGATGGGAGTGGTAAATGGCGTGTGGATCTTGGATGAGGAGGGTCTGCCTGGAGCATGGATAACCCTGAAGCCCCATTGGAATAGATTTGGCTTGATTCTCTAGGAGACAGGACAGACATATTAGGAGAGGGGTTCACAAGGAAGGCCTTGTCTTCTGCCTGATCCTGGCTGGGAATCTTCCCTGACACTGTCAAGGGCAGTTGGAGTGAGGTCTGTCTCAGCACGTGTATAGGCACACACATATAGCTTGCAGGTGTGACCAGGTGTGCTTGCACACAACCATTATCTCTGCTGAGTTTTCCAGTCTCTTAATCCTTCTGGCTCTGAGCTTGTGATCTGGGGCTTACATACAAATGACTTTATAAGTCTTAGCAGGAACACAGGGTGCTATCATGTCAGAAGGGGAAACCAAGGGGCTGGGGTTGTAGCTCAGTGGTACAGCGCTTGCCTAACATGTGTGAGGCTCTGGGGTCCATCCTCAGCACCGCATAAAAAATATATAACTAAAATAAAGGTATTGTGTCCATCTACTAAAAATAAATAAATGAAACAAAGGTATCGTGTCCATCTACAACTGAAAAAAAAATTTTTTAAAGAAGGTGAAAACAAGGCACTGCATTCTAAAGAAGCTGGTTCTAGGAGCTGCCCTTGAATTATTGTGGAGTCCGATTTCAGGTGGGGGCTGCTGGGACTCCTTTATTCAGCAGTCTGGCTTCTAAAATGGTTTCTTTCCCTCATCTCTTATAAAGCCAGGGAAGGGTGTTACCTGAGAGAGGCTATTTGAACAAATAACCATTTTAATCATTTCTCAGTGGTGCAGTTTGGTGGAGGGGGCTGGGAGGGAGAGGGTTGTTCCTGGGGTTTCCAGTCACCCCAGTACTCCTTTAGACCATCAACGAGTGGAGAGTGCGGCGGGGAGGGGTCTTGTAGAGGACTCAGAAGGCTCAGAAAGGTGCATAACACTTCACCATAAGGAAAAGAGTGGCAGAAAAAGGAGGAAGACTTAAACTTGAGGTGATAGGGGGTGGCCGAACCTGGGGATTCAGGTGACGTCCCAGTGCATAGTGCTCCTCGGATAGAAGTGTCTTTGGTAAGAGGGAGGAGTGTGAGACCATGTGTCCTGAGGCCACCTCCCCATAGTACTGACCACCTGAGTTCCTCCTGTCCCATCTTGAGAGCTGCCGCCATCATCCCTTGCCCTATGAGTGGCTACCTCCCACTCCTGGGTGCCTTTTATTCTCTTTCTCCCTTGGACTGTGAGAAGGGCAGAGTGCCCAGCCAGGGAATGGACATGGATGTGTGTGGTTGTGAATGTGTGTGTGTGTGTGTGTGTGTGTGTGTGTGTGTAGGGGCTGGGGCTGACAGCAGGTCAGAGCACAGGAGTAGAGAGCTTCTGGCAGGTGAGGCTGCCCTTAGGTCAGCTCTGTACCCTGGAGCCCAGAGGACTCTTCACTCAGATGGCAACAGCCTGCAAGACCCCGAGAGGCCAGAGCAGCTTCAGTCACTGACCACAGGAGACCCCGAGGAGCCCAGGAGGAGCCGCAGGAGTAAGTTAGGGTGTGAAGGGCTGGGTGTGGCTGGGCTCAGTGAGAGGTGGGAGGAGCCAGGGATGCTCAGAAAGATCTGGACCCACAGAGCAAGAGAGAAGAGGAAAAGGGAAACTAGGAGACCTTCGTGCCCTCGGTCTGTGGCTTGATGCACAGTATCTTCATCTCTGTCCCTTGGGCCCTGCAATTTGGAGGCCACAGCCAGGGGCCGGAAATTCCAAGTAAAGGAGGGCAGGGTGTGAGGTGTGATACAAGTGTGGCTCATGGGGTCTCCCCAGTGGTGGATGGTGGGTGGTCATAGTTAACATTTGAAGGCAAGAATGGAGGGGTGGCCCTGAGGCTGCTGGTCAGGCCGGGGAGACTGAGGAACCAGGTTCTACAGGCCTCAGTGGGTAATAGTAGGTAGAGGGGGTGGTGGTTTTGGACAAGACCCAGATTTTGCTTCTACTTACAGGTGCTCATGATGACAGTACCCTGGAAAGCTCTGGAATAGAAATACCTGGGCTTTAGGTCGTGGAGGTAGGAGATGGTATCATGTAATGAAAGGTTTCATTTTTTTCACCTGCCACAGCCTTAATGTCAGATGCTTGGGAAACAAGAGGTGGGGATGAATGGGCCTTGGAGCTGGCTGATGGGAGGGCTCGGGGCAGGTGGGTGGCCAGTCTGCCTGTGACGTCTCCCCTTTGCTTCTCGAGATTCACAAACAAATTCCTGGTTCCTGGTGCCCTGGCCGCTCCCTGTCACCCTCTTTGTTGTTCTCTGCCTCCTTCAGGTGATGGTGGGCTCCTGCTCCACGTCCTGATGGGACTCTCTGGAGCTGACAGAACCCTTTACTGCCTACAACTTGGGCCTGGTGCTTCTTTCAAGGCATATGTTTTATGAGGTAAGGCTGCTCAGCGCTTTCTGCAGAGTTCCAGCATCTGTTACTCCTTGGAGAGCCCAAAGGATAAATAAAGCCATGAGCTTCTGACACAAAAAGTTCCAAAGCCTAGGCGGGGACATAGGCAGGGGCTGGGATTCTGTTGGTCTTTGACTTCTCCATCCCTGTTACCAACTTCTGTCCTCCATTTTCTTAAATAGAGGAGCAGAGGTCCTCACCGGCCTCCCTCCACATACAGGGGGGTGGTCAGGCCCCCAGAGCTGGGCTCCATAACTTAGTGGAAAGCAAGAGTGGAATTCCTAAAAGACCCCTCTCCCCTCCCCTTTCTATCTGAGGTGCTAGCCTTGGCCCAGCTTTCTGAGCCCCGACACCCGGTGTTCCACCCAGTTGCCTGGTCACTCAGAAAGTGACATTGAGCATATACTTTGTGCCAGACCCGCTAGGACCTACAGAGAAGGTCTGCCTGCTCCTGAGGAGCTCACAGATTAGGTAGAAGGGTAGGGACAGATGTGGAACTGGGCCGTGGCAATTCAGTGTTAGCAGACAACAGAGAGCAACGGAACAGTCTCTGGGCCAGGAAGTGGGGGTCCAGGAAAGTTTTGGAGCGGGTGGTGGTAATCAGGGCTTATTAGGGGCAAGAGGCTGCTCTGGGCACTTTGTGAGGATCCTTTCCTCACACTGCTGGAGGCACAGAACTTAGTGACTTAGCTGGTGGCAAGTGGTAGAGGCAGAATTCAAAAGCACTGTCCTTCCTGCAGAGCTCACATCTTCCACCCCAGAGCTCCCCGTCCTGGTGAGCCAGGGGGAAGCAGGGCCTGGAGAAGGCGGTCCCAAGCTAAGCTCCTTCCCCTTCTCTCCCTTGCTGCCTTCATTAGCTCATCTTCAGTCCGACCGCCACATTACCCACAGAAAACACCAAAGCATCCAAAGGATCTTACATTGCATTCTGGGGACCCTGATGGCTTCCCATGTAGCAAGAAAGCACTGAACTTCTTGGATGGGCTCATGAAGCCTCAGGTCCTTTCTGGCCTCTGCCTTCCTCTCCAGTCCAGCCTCCGTCTGCCCCCTCTCAGCAGCCCTCATCCAACACCCTCCCACCGGCCTCCCTCCACATACAGGGGCGTAGTCAGGCCCCCAGAGCTGGGCTCATCGCTGTCTTTCTACCAGTCTTTCAACCCCGGCTGCCCTTCTCCCCTGGCCCCCTGACAAATGCCCACACAGCCTTTAGACTCAGGTAAGTGGTCGCCTCTCTGCAAGCCTTTCCTCTCTCTCCCAGACCTGGCTATTAGCTTCCTACTGGGTTTCCACACTCTCGCTACAGGCCTCTATCCTCAGCAGCGGGCCGCTGGAGCCCACTCCACCAGCTGCGGAGCGCTGGTTGGTGGGTCTCTTCCCAAGTCCATGTTCAGGGATGTCTTGCTAAATAGCACGAAGTCAGCCCCTGCAGTATTTACACCACACAAATTCACAACACCACAGATCAGTGCTTCTTCTCCCACCCTGAGAGCCTGGCTGGCATGTTTGTCTCCTCCCCAACTGCAAGTCCATCAAAGGAAGGGCTGGGTCCTACTCCTGTTTGTAAAGGCAGGCCCAGCCAAATGTCTGGTATCAAGTGAGAAATAACTTGCCAGACAGGAGACTTGTCTTGGGGAATTTGTCAATTGTGATGACAGTACATTCTGTTGCCCCCCACCCCCATCCTTCAAACACTGCCACACTCTTGTCAACTTCCTTCTTAAAGCGCTTAGGAGCTGCCTTTGCCTATAAGACCAGAATTCAAAGCCTGGAGGCTGGGGATTTTTTATCTGCCTTGCTTTGTCCCTGTGAATGGTGTGGAGAAGTGATTAGTACAACACTGCCAAATGAGTCAATAAGTAATCAAATCTAAGCTCCTTAACACAACACTCAGGCCCTTCACTAGACCACACGACTCTCCCTCAGTCGCTGTGGTTGCTTCCTCTGGGTAGGAATCCTCCCACTGATCCTCTCGCCAGCACACAGGGTTAGGACCCAAGGCCAAGCACCACCATAAAATCATCTCTCCTTCCCCTCCATTTGCCAAAGGCCTCTTCACTCTTGCATCTCTGCTGACTTCCAGAACACCCTGTGTCCTTCTGTAGTAACAACCTCAAAGATTGGGATTATTTCCTCCATTCTTTGTGGGGCTCTGAGCTCCTTGGAGGCAGGGCACATGTGTGGATGGCCTTGGGTTCACCCTGGCCCTTCATCAAACTTAGTATCTCACATGTGGGGATCCATATCTGTGGTCTATGGTTTACTCACATTAAAAAAAAATAGAGACTAATGAGATGTGTGCAAATCCTGTCTGTGATCTATCCACTTCAGGGAATAGTATGGGTTAGGAAAATCTAACCTAGTATCACTAGGGGTTGGAGGGGGACAGTGCTGTGGGGAACATGACCAAATCCAGAATCAGCCTCACTGGCCCTGGTGTCTGATCTCATGGTGGAGTGGCCTTATGACTTGATAATTTCCTTTTTCCTCTTTCCTTCCAGTTCATGACCACCTTGCTCCTGGATGACTGTAACTACTTCTGCCAGCCAGTGGACTACAACTGAGCAAGCTCAGGGTGAGGGTACAGCAGGAAGTGGGACAATTAAGGCTGAAGAGGGAGGGTTGGTGGAAAGACCCTCATATAACAACCAGAACTGGATCAAGACAAAGTACCAAGCTTTCTGACGGGAGGCTGGGGACTGGCTGGTTAGGCACAGGCTTTGGAATCAGAGGAGCTCAGACCTCAGTTTGGACATCAGATCTGCCAGTTACTGGCCATGTGACATACTTTTTTTGGATCTCAATTTTCTAATCTATGTAATGGAGATAGGAACACTTACTTTATAAAAGGAAACTTTGGGGAGAGATTGAATTAGACGATGTCTGAGTGTTTAGCTCTGAGACAGGCGCATATTACTGGTATCTAAGTGGTTGTTATTTCATTATTGCTAGCTGTTCTCAGTTTCAACTGGAAGTAGAACAAAAGGCTTCCCAGCAGTAAGAAAGCTAAGCTTTGACAGGTCACCGAGTAGTGATAGGGATGTTGAGTCACTGGAGTTCCAACAAGGAGCTAAAAGTCTTGCCACTCAAAATATGGTCCACAGATCAGCAGCATCAGCATCACTGGGAGCTTGTTCAATAAGCAAAATCTGTGCCCCACCTCATGCAGCAAGCACATGGATTAAGAATCTGCTTTTCAATAAACAAGATCTGCATGTGCTTAGGATTGAACTGAGCACATTTGGAAAGTCCTCCTTTGACCACTCGAAAGCTGTGCCACCTTATTCCTGGGCTAACAATCAGACAGGTAGGTAGGCACTTTGGGAACACAAAGTGTGCAGGAACAGGGAGGGCTGAATCCTGCCCTGCTGGGCAAGCTGTGCCACCAGCAGGACCAGAGTCTGATGGAACTTCCCCTTCATGCCCAGCAGATGGCGAGGGTGTGCTGGTGGTGCTACTCAAAGGCTGCTGAGTCTCTAGGCAAGGTGAGACTCCCCAAGCACTGGCTCCTTTACAGTTCTATCAGCCAGGTCTCAGACAGTGTTTCACCTGCCCAGTGTGAATGCTTTCCTCCAGCATCCCTGTTGGATGTAAAGCCTTGGTTCCAGTATCTGACTGAGAAAGGATGCTCGGGGACTGATGTAGCATCTCACTGCTACAGGCTTCCACTGAGTCCCCATTGTTCATCTATTCACCTGCATAAAAGTAGTCATTTTCCCCCAATAGCAAATCCAGAGGGTTTGTAGGACCTAGTGGGTCAAGATCATAATGTGGGGTGGTGGTGATGAGAAGGTGCTGAATCCTCCCTCCGTCCACTGCCCTGGGTGGCAGGATAGGATGTTGGAAAGAGGCAAGTCTCAGAAACCCACCGCTCCAATACTTTTTTGGTCACCTATTAGTTGTGTGCCATTAGGCACATTACTTAACCTTGGATGCCTCAGTTTCCCCCACCTATAAAATGGATATAATGGGAGTATAAATTGCATATTATTATGCAGCATTTAAATTGTTTCTTGATACATATAATGTACCTGGCACATAGTAGATGCTAAAAAGGTGTTTGACTACTTTTTCCCTTTCATTTTAGTCCCTCCTTCAGTAAAGCAGGCAGAATCATTACCTGTCCTCTCTCTTTCTTTTTTCCTTTTTTTTTTTTGAGGGACTTATTAGGGATTGAACCCAGGACCTCACATATGTTAAGCAAACGTTATATCCCCAGCACACCCTGAAGGAATACCTGAGGTCCCAGGAGAAGATTCCAGAGAAAGCCTGAAGCATTGATACCATATTTTCTTCCTCTTCAGATTTTCTTTACATTGCAGAAGAAGCCAGATTAACTTAGCTTCTACTGGTGGGTTGGAGTCCAATATGTGCCAGGTGGTTCAGGTTAGTGATGCAACACAAGGCAGACCCTTGTGTGGAAGGTCTCTGCTGGGCTCAGTGATGGCTTGGGAGAGGAGCTTCCCTGTACTATGACGTATTGTCTCTGAGGCGTCCCTTCTCTGAAGCCATGAAGCCAGAACTCTGCTCCCTTTCTATCTCTGTGGCTCCTCAGAGCCACCTAGCTCCTCCTCCCTGGGGTGGGGCAGGCAGCTGGGAGATGCTCATAGTTATCAGCCCAGAGAGGGCCCAGGGAGGTATAAAAACACTCACTTAACCATTTGACCCAGCTATCCCACTCCTCAGTCTATACCCAAAGGAATTAAAATCAGCATACCGTGGTAACGAAGCCACATCAATGTTTATAGCAGCTCAATTCACAATAGCTAAACTGTGGAACCCAACTAGATGCCCTTCAATAGATATATGAATGGATGAAGAAATTGCAGTATATATATATATATATACAATGGAATATTACTCAGCATTAAAAGAAAATAAAATTATGGCATTTTCAGGTAAATGGATGGAGTAGGAGAATATCATGCTAAGTGATGTTAGCCAATCCCCCAAAACCAAAGGCTGAATGTTCTCTCTGATAAGTGGATGCTGATCCATAATGGGGGGGGATGAGAGAAATGGAGGAACTTTGATTGAGCAAAGGGGAGTGTGGAGTGGGGAGGGGATAGTCAAAATGCACTTTACTGTCATATATACCTAATTAAACTTAATTAATTAATGAAAAACTTTAAAACACTAACTTGGCATCCAGTTTCCCCAGGCCTCCAGCGTGACTTCAGATGGCTCAAGCCTGACCTCCTCCATCTGAGACCTTCCCAAGGATTTTCTCTGTAGGGTTTGTTGGAGTGCTCTCAGAAGACTGGAGGGTTGAAACCTGGAAGAGAAAACCCTAATCACATCTGGGCCCTGCTCCACTTATTTTCCTCCACCTCCTCACCCTACTCTGCAGTTTTCTCCATCAGGATGCTTCATTCTTTGGTCCACATCTTCATGCACCTATACTGAGGACGGGCCAGCCTGGGGCCTCCCATGTGGCTATACCATGTGGAAATGATATTCTATCATCTGGTGAGAAGACTCCCAAATCTCCAGAGACCTAAACTGAGCCCAGCTCTGTTTTTGGCTACACCAGTGACTTGGTATCTGACCATGAACACCTAATCTCTGGATCGAATCTCTGGATCTTCCTTAGTCCCCCAATTTGCTAGTGTCTCAGTGGCTGTCTCAGATCTTGGCACCAATCCTATCTTGAACTTTGAGCAAGAGACTTCCATGTTGCGGCCTCAACATCATCACCTGTAGAATGAAGAGCTCAGCTAGATGACCGCAAAGCACAATGTCCTGTAAGTCTGTGAATGGATTCATCACAGATGCTGGGGTGTCCTGGAGGTTAGAGACCATCATTGCTAGATGATGGTGATGGACTAAGCTGTCCCTCAGGGAGCTTGGATGGATGGCTTCATCATCAGCACCAGCATGACATGGCTAAATGGGTGTAAATGGGGAACCAGACCAAGAGTGGGGACAGGAAGATTCCAAGAGGAACCATGGATTGGGCTTCATCATTCCTCTTCTTCCTGGTTGTAAAGGACTATACCTCTGGTTATCAGGATAATAGTGTGGACATTATAAATCAGAAAGCTAATTGCATTTGGCAAAACAGTCAAATTCCTCCCCAATGTAGAAGTTCATCTCTCTGGACTACTGTAGATAATGATAAGGAAAGGTGCTGGCTGGAGTTTTAAAGATACACTATAACAGGGCTCAGCTAAATTGCCCGATAGTGCCCATTTGCCCAGGCAGGGGGTCCCAGAGTAACAGGTGGGACAGGGGAGGTGCCACTGATGGAAGAGGACCTGCCCCTTTACTTCCGTCTCCCAGAAGGGTCCAATAGCTGATGTCCTAGCTATTGCCTCATAGATCGGGGTGCATCTAATTGATGGACTTTTCAGTCCACCCTAAATGGAACAGTTTCACGGGACCCTTCCAGCTCAGTATTCTGTAAGGATATTCCCTCCCTGCCTTCCCTCCCCATCCCAATTTCTCTCTTTCTTGCAGTTTCCTTATAAATGGAAACACCCGCTTATAACAAAGGTAACTTCTGTCTTTTGTCCTCCGTCCTTGAATAGTTGTGTTAGTTAGCTTTGGTTTTCTATGACCAATGTACTTGACGACAGTAATTGGAGGAAGAAAAGTTCATTTGGCCTCATGAATTCAGAGGTTCAGTTCATGGTTGGCTGTTTCCATTGCTCTGGGCTTGAATTAGGCAGACCTTCATGGTGGGAGGGCATGGTAGAGGACATCTGCTTAGCTTGCGGCAGCCAGGAAGCAGGGGGGGGGAGTCTGAGGAGAAGATAAACTCTTCCGGGGCATGCCCCTAGTGACCTGCTTTCTCTGACTAGGTCTCACGTCCCTGTAGTCCATTCAGCCATTAATAGATGGATGGACAAATCCACTAATGACATCAGAGCCCTCATGATCTAAACATTTCCCCAAAGCACCACCTCTGGGCACATGAAATTTTGGAGGACATTCCAGATCCAAAACAGAACAGTAGTCACTGGGTAAAATATAAATTACAAAAGAAATGGAGGGTGTTGACTATTTGTTTTGGAAATTTAAACCCTCACTATCAGGATCTGGTGTCTTGTGGGTGTGAGAGCTTCAGGTGGTCAACCAGATGCATCATGGATGTGTGGTGGGAAGAGGAGGGATAAGGGACCAAAGGGATACATTTTAGTAGCTTCAGAGAGATCAAGGGATCATGAATAAAATCAGGGAATATTTATTTAAAGCAGACCACACCAACCCATCCTCAAATCAGAGACTCACTTGCAGAGCAGGTATCCCTGTTGTCTCAGAACCCCTGAGTTCAGAATCCTCCCTCTTCCTGTCTAAGGGAGTGGGGTGCTGCTAACATCATCTGCTGGTGACTTTTTCATGGACAGAATTCAGAAAAACAGGTGTTTTCAGCTCTAACGAACTCTGACAGAGTTGGAACATTGACACATAGTACAAACCCTTTCTTTAAAAAACACAATTTAGCAAATATAATATTAAACAAAAAGGGAGAAAATGCCAATTTTGAAAATAATTATAAATAAAACTGTAAACAGATATGGTAGCTGGTGAAATTATGGATATTTTAAAATTTTCTTTGTTGTTTTCCTTTTTCTATAATGCCTATTCTTTTTTAATCATAACATTTTAATATTACAATTTGCTGAATTCAGAATACCGAGGCAGCTTTTTTTTTTCCTCCTGAGAATTACTGAAGGATTTATTTGATCTGCTCATTAGGTCTTCATCTTTGACCTAGAGGACATACCTGACCCTACTGAAATATTAAGGAGTCTGGTGTTAGAGACCTAGACACAGGACCAACCTGGCTTCCTTTGTAAGGTCCCTAAATGCTTAGAAAGTCAGATATTTAACAATATCTACTGCTTTGGGGAAAGTTGGGAATAAGGCCAGTCTCATCCCAGTGTGGGAGTGAAATCTTTGAACAAAAATTTAAACAAAATACCAAATGTGATTATGGGGCTGCTTACCACCGGTCCAGTGGACCTGATTCAGAATGGAATGGTGACTCCATTCCTTAGGCTGAAGGGAGCTCCCAGGACACCAGAACACCAGCACATAGCCAAGTACAAGTCTAAAACGCCCTCTTAAAGGCCACTGAAATGTTAGGCACTTTTTAAATTATCCACATGTAAAAACTAACTTGCACAGATCATGGGCCCATTTGGGGTTCATAGAAAGGGCTTCTTGGAGTAAGAATCCAAGGAATATTAGAGAAAAATTATTCAATGATACTTATTGAAACCTGGAAAGGAAGATTACTCAGGACATCAAGGTAAGTGTAGGGACCCCTGCAGTGGGGTCCTGCACTGGGGGAAACTGAGTACGCTTAACTCCAAATACCACATGGGCATTGGGAATTTATAGCCAAGAGCTGGTGTGTCAGTGGATGGAAAATGACTAGGAGGAAACATCTGGGGTAAGGGGAATTCTGGCTAAACTGACCTAATAGGAGGATTCTTGTAGATGGGCCAGGGTGGTCATTTGGGAGATGGTAGAAGACAAGGAACCTGATCAGATAGGGAGGAGGGTGAGATAGTGAGGACTGGCATTTTATTTTATATTTTGGTTTGCTAAAACTGCATTTTATATGAGGAAGTGCACAGATGGACCTAGGAGAAGGGTCAGGAGCTTAACCAAAGTTTGGCCAAGCAAAGCACTTTTACCAGGGGAAGCCTTGACGACTGTCTTCATAAAATATTACAACAGATCCTCAACAGTAGTGAAGGGTGGCAATCTTTGAACTAGCTCTTTCAAGTTAAAAATGACCATTGTATTTACAAACTTTTCTGAGAAATGAAGAAAATGTTTTTTTTTTTTTTTTTTTTTTTTTTTTTTTATAGATGAGAAGAGACTTGGCCAGAATCCATAGCGTGACAGACTAGAACTGGGACCTCAACACATAACTCTCTTACCAGCACTCTGTGTCCTCTAGAACTGGGTCAAGGTGAAAAGAATATTTACCCACAGGGTCATTTAGATATCCTGGATCTGAACCCCAGCTTCTGATATAGCTCATCCATCTGGAAAACTTGATAATAGACTTCTACTTTCTATTACCTCCCACCCTCATGTATCTCTTTCCTTTCAAATATATACATGAAGAGAGAGAGAGAGAGAGAGAGAGAGAGAGAGAGAGAGAGAGAGAGACCCACCTTCTATGCTGATTAAATTTACCATTTAACTCAGTTGTGAAATATCAAGATAGGATCAGGATGGGAAAAAGTAGAAGAGAGAAAGACACAAAGGAAAGAAATTTAAGTAGCCTATTTTTAAAAGGAAGAGGGGGGAAATGGTCTGTATCAGTGTCCATCTTCTCAAGGAGTCACAAAAGAAACACAGGGTGTCTCCCAGACCTGCCGCATCAGATCTGAGGACAACAGCCTTACAGAGACAGGTTCAGCCAGCCCCCGCAGTGGCACAGCCACATCCCTGTAACGAATTCCATATTGCACATGCCTCCTAGCACTTCTGCTCTCCTGACAGCTGGTTTCTGCAACTGGTCTCAAGGCTATAGATGTCCTGTAGAAACCTCCTCCACTCACTTGTGAATTCCTATGCCCTTCATGCTCAGCCTAGTGGAAAAACACATTTCCTCCAAGTTCCCTAAAATTAATTAATTAATCATCTCATTGTTGCATTTTAATTAAACACCCACAAGTGTATGAGAGGTCCCTCCATATACACTATATAGATGTTGCCTTCCAGAAGCATTTGTGGGGCTCCAATGCAGCATAAATGAGGAGAAACCTTTAGTTAGAAAAAAAATTGCTCTGTATATTTGAATTGCAAACCTTGTGGCTCACTGTACAGGGCTCATCTAGGGTTTCAAACAATTGCTGTGGCATCTTTGTCAGGCATTGAGTCAGCCAGGGTCACATAAATTTCCCAGAGTTCCTTTGCCTGAGTGTTTCCAGTTAGAGTGGGGGAGGGGAGTCATTTTGCTTGAGACTTAAGGGCACAGGTGAAGCCTCAGCCCTGTTATTCTTCACTCTTAAAGGGTCGCAGCAGGTGCTTTTGCAGCTCAGCCCATTGCCGCTCACCACTTTCCCCTGGAAACTTCTTCAGCCTGTGTGTCCCAGGCCAGGCCTGTGCTTAGTTCTGAGACAGGACACCAGTTCCTCCTTCAGGACAGAGAGAACAGAGCTGAGCTCCATTCTTCCGGAGGGTTCCGAGGGTTCCGCTTGTCCTTGCCTCCTCCCATTTGACATCTTCCCACTTGACATCTATCCTCCCCTCCCTGCTGCCTTCCCAGGAGACCTTTATCTCCAGCACCAGAGGCCAAGATAGCCTCACAGAAACCATTCAACCAGCCCCCTCGATTGCAGAGTCAAGTCCCTGAAACTAATTCTGCACTTCCCACTGGTTCTGCTTCTCTGATTGAACCCTTGCTGATACAATGTCCTTGTGGCACATCCCAGTGCCACAAACTCCCCCAAAATCTCTGGAGAAAAAAAGGAAGAGAAGTTGTCTTGTAAGGAGAGATTAGAATGTGTAGGGGATCAGGGCTTTCCATTTTCTTCCTATCCCTTCCTACCCCCACCCTATAAAGCTGTAGGAAGACAGAAGAGCTGGAGATTAGGCAACTATGCTTCATTTTGTTTGGAATCTAAGTGGGGAGAGACTTTAGGGAAGGCTAGGGAGGTAACAAATCTTTGTAGATGAGGGACTGAATATACAAATCAATAATAGCCAGATCATGAGTGAAAATACAACTCTGGCCCACAATTGGCAGCAACCCATCCAGAAAAATAAAACATTATCTATAGGAGCCATCCCAGGAAATCAGCCTGCTATTTGGAAGTCAGACAGTCTTTCAGAAGGTCAGACTACTATTTCTAGCAATTGGGACCAGGAACAAAAATAATAACTCCTCTAAGATAGCCAACTTTCTGTTACTATATCAAAATACCTGAGATAATTGTCCTATAGAGAAAGGATTATTTTGGCTTTCAGGTTTGGAGGTCCCATTTCATGATCTATCTATTGACCCCATTAGTTTGGGGCCTATGGTGAGGTAGCAGGTAGCACATGGCAGAAAATAACTGCTTATTTCATGTTCAGGAAGCAAAGGAGAGTGCTGGGGGACCAGGGTCTCACCATCCTCCTCAAGGACACATCCCCAATCACCTAAAGACCTCCCATTAGGTCCCACCTCATAAAGCTTCCACTACTTTCTAAAAAGCACCTTCTCTGGGACTAAGCCTTTAATATATGGGGCCTTTGGGGTATATTGAAGATCCAAACTACAGTATCATGTAACAATTGACCTCAAGTGGCCAGAACTTAATTATTAATTGACCTCTTTCCTAATTTTTGTCTCTGCTTCTATTTTTGGACCAACCAAATGAGTCAAATATGAACCCTTCACGGATGGCATAGCATGCCTACTTCTAGTTACACCACCTACAGCTTCCCATGCAAATAGCCTCCCAGGGCACACCTGCAGTCTTCCTTTTTTTTTTTTCCAATAAGGCTTTTCCCACTCTTTTTTCTGCTTTTGAGTTTCTGCAAAAACACAAATGACACTGACTGGCTCCCTTGCTTTGGTGAGCTCTAAATACGTATCCTTTCCTGTTCCCATGTGGCTGGTCTCCACTGAGGTCCATATAAGGGAGGCCTCTGGCACCATGTAGCAGCCTTAAGATCAGGTGTTGGGAGGGCGTGCCTATGCTGAGGAGTGCTGGAGATAGTTCCCTGGTGTCCCATGGCTTTGTCATAGTCCAGGAGGTGGAGATGCAAGATGACAAGGCAGGATGACTCTTTCGTTTGAATTTCAGGTAAACAATGAATAATTTCAAGCATGAACATGTCACAGGCAGTATTTGGGACATACTAATGCCAAAAAATGTATTTATTATTTCTGTGGAATTGGAATGTAGCTAAGCCTCTTTATTTTTATTGGTAAAGCCTGGTCATCCTACAAAGAGGGCGATTAAAAGTTCTCCTGTCCCATTCCCATACTGGAAACAAAAAGTGAAGAGGGGGAGAAGGAATGTAGGAGGACTCCCAGGGGATTCAGAGAGAGGAAGGGACACCATATCAGAGGTGACATGGATAGCCCTCCCAGGGACTGGGTGAGGACACAGATGTATCAACAGATTGCCAGGGTAGAAGGGACCTGTCCAAGAACCACTGGAGAAATGACTGTCTCTTTAGACAGCAGTCTAAGGCCCAGGCTTATGTGGGTCTGCATGCCTGTTCCCCATGAATGCTACACTACCTTAGCATTAGCACCATTTGCCACCCTGTTCAAGATTGACATCAACTCCAGAAGGAAGGAAAGCGAATGGGAGAAATGTACTGAAAACCACTGAGCGGTCAACCTGTAATGAAATTTTAAAACTTCTAGGGGGATCATGTCAACACTGCTGAATGTGACTAGTTTTACCTACCAATGACTGGGTTCATTTTCTGCCTCTGTAAATGAACACTCAATATTTTAAAAAAATAATATATATATATATATATATATATATATATATATACACACACACACACACACACACACACACACACACACACATATATATATATATATATATATATATATATAATGATCAGAAATTAATATTTTTACATATGAATTTATTGAGGTTTTCCATCTGGAAAGCAGTATGGAGATTCCTTGAAAAACTTGGAATGAAACCACCATTTCACCCAACTATCTCATTCCTCAGTTTATACCCAAAGGACTTAAAAACAGCATACTACAGTAACACAGCCACATCAATTTTTATAGCAGCACAATTCACAATAGCTAAATTGAGGAGCCAACCTAGATGTCCTTCAACAGATGAATAGATAAAGAAACTGGTATATATACACAATAGAATATTACTCAGCATTAAAAGAGTATAAAATCATGGCATTTCGAGGTATATTATGCTAATATTATGCTAAGTGAATATTATGCTAAGTGAAGCAAGCCAATCCCCAGAAACCAAAGGCTGAATGTTTTCTCTGATGCGTAATGCTGATCCATGATGGGGGTGGGGTGCAGAGCATGGGAGGAATGGAGGAACTTTGGATTGGGCAAAAGGGAGGGAGTGGAAGCGAAGGGAAGGGAGGGGGTACAGGGGTAGGAAAGATGGTGGAGTGAGATGGACATCATTACCTTAAGTACATGTATGGCTGTGACTCTAATTTGTGTACAACCAGAGATGTGAAAAATTGTCCTCTATATGTGTAATATGAACTTAAATGCATTCTTCTGTCATGTATAACAAATTAGAATGAATGAATAAATAAATAAATAAATAAATAAAACTGATTCTATTCATTTTTTTCATGTATTCTACATTGAATCAGAAAATGTCCCTCTTTAATCCATTAAATATGTTGGCCTTAAAAAAATTTATTGAGATTTAAAAAAAATCATAGCCACCATATGCCTGAGTTTTTGATCTTTTTAAGTACATGCTTCAGAGAGATATGACACCTTTTGAAAATTAAACTCTTCCCAGCCCATCCCCTCACCTTGACTTTCCTATCTGGCAATTTTCCAAGGAGTCATTTTCTGCAGAGAGATAAGTTGAACATCACTTTATTTGGTCTATTTTTAAAAAATAATAGTGATTTTTTTCTCTTTCTAACCATCAATCTATATTACGTTATTGAATGCACTTTTCAACCTTCAAGTTTACCCCCAGCCCTTTAATGTTGATGTGCTACCTGGAGTCTTTACTTACACTCACACTCTTAATTCTTGCTGTGTTTTTCTTCTTATTTCTAGGCAGAAAAGATGGGGACAGTGGTGACAACAGCAACCCCTGATTGAGGGCTGGCTGGGTCATAGTTACTTTCATACATATATCACCATCTGGGGGATAACCCTATACAAAAGGTATCCTCATCTCCTCTTACAAATGAGAGAAGTGACGCTCAGAGAGGTAATGTGACTTGCTCGAGGTAACACAGACAGTAAGTGGTGAAGTGTGATTTAAACTCAGACTTATCCTAGAGTATATATATATTTACATTCTGACTTACTGCTTAGCTACCATGGTTCCCTAATTCACAGGAAATTTTTGTGCCTTTGGTTGGCTCTAATTATAGCCTTCCTAAGGAGGAATGTATTGGGTTCTTCTCCTGGTATGGAAGGTACCTCCACCCTAAAGTGTCATTATTAATAAACTTACACATAGTGCCTGCTGTGTGTCAGACACTGGTCTAAGCAATTTACAAATATTAACTTATTTAATCTTTCCAAAAACCTCACAGGTTAAGATGCCATCATAATTCCTCTCATTTTACACATACAGAAAATTAAAGCACAAAGAAGTTAAGAGACTCACCCAAGATCACACAACCATTACATTCTGCAAAGTCAGGTTTCACACTTATAACCATGCACACAGGTCTCTTTCCTTCAAAGATTTGAACTTCCCATCCTAGCCCATCTCCTACTTCCTGTTCAGTGATGAGAGGGTGATGGGGTCAAGGATCCAGAGTTTTCCCAAAGGAAGGCCCTGAAAAACAATAAGTCTTTATAAAGTTCATCATGAGGGGAAAGCTAACATGGTCCATCTATAGCTCCTGGCCACTGAGTTCTTTCTCAAAAACAATGATCACGGCCTCTAGGAGGATCCTTCTTTTGAGATTGAAAACCAAATTCACAAGAGTCTTTTTTTTTTGTATTAGGATTGAACCCAGGTGCAACTAACCACAGAGCTATGGCCCCACTCACCCCTTTTGTTTTTTACTTTGAAAGAGGGTCTCAATAAATTGCTGAGGTTGGCATTCAACTTGTGATCCTGCTCAACCTCCAGAGTCACTGGGGTTAAAGGCACCTGCCACCATGTCCACCATGATTCCTGATAGCTTCCTTCTCACCTCACTTCCTCTGATCTCAGCTATGTGCATGGATCTGACTGTGCAAGAGAGAAGCCATCAGGTGGGAAGAATTCTGTCCTGGAGAAGCAATGTGGCTGCCCCAACATCAGAAGTCACAGAAAACCAGATAAAAGATCTCCACCTCTTTGAGTCACTTAGTTTTGACAAGATGCTGGACCTCCCTCCTTTTAGAGGTTGTTGTGTGATAAAAAGCAGAGACCTGGAGCTGTCCTTCACACCTTGCCCTGGTTATTCTCCAACTGGGTCAGGGACTTGAGGGAACCAAGGGCATATTGGAAGACCACGGAGGGACAGGAAGGGAAACCCAGTGGAAAAGGTCCTCTCCCCTACAGCTCTTCAAAGGGATGTCCCAATAATGCACAGTAATCTGCAGTTAGCAGAGCTCTGCCATTACTACTCAATAGATCTTCAACAATCTCCTTAACTTAATGAGCTGTCAGTTTCTATATCTAAAGATGAGGATTGATAATGGCAACTACCATCCAGGATTGTTTGGGGGGGATTAAATGTCACAGTGTATGTAAAAGTTCGGGCATACGATAACAGCTCAAGAAATGTTAACCAATATACAGCAAGATATGCCTGTGCCTGCAAAGCTGAATTGACCATCAGGGTCTGCAACCACCAACCATCAGTTCTTAATCTTGTCTGAGGAATTTTGAGCAAGTTGTACATAATAGTAGGCAGGAGTTTATTTGAAGGGAAAGGAAAAGGGATAAAGGGACACTCAAGGGAGAAAGGGAGAGAGTATTTCCTCTCAAAGAGAGGAATAGTGTGTCTCTCTGATAGGTCAGTTTTTTGGGGGGTCTCAGGGAAGTTTCCAGAGACTCCCTCCCAGGAGCACCATGTAATTTTTGACTGACAGCAGGATCGAGTCAGACCTTCAAGTTCCCATTGCATAGGGTCTCATTTCATGAAGGGGAGATTTTGTAAGATCTGCTGAAAACTCAAGGCAACCCTGAGTCAGCTGGGCCCAGGCTGACTTGTTCTAATTGGAACTTGTCCTGGAATCTGGTCTGTGTAAAGGTCACAAAAGTCTCCCTTTAGAGTACTTTCTGTTCTTCTAACTGTCTTGGAAGAGTGTTTGGTCTGCATTTTTCCTGCAGATAACAGATTGTTTGCTGAGGAAGGCAGCATATCCTATTGAGTTAAGTCAGCTAGGGTCGAGAGTGGTGTCAAGTAAACTGTTTTTTACAAAAAAAAAGCATGTGTGTGTGTGGGGGGGGGTCAGCACAGTAGGCCCAGTGCCGTGACATGTGACTAAATTAGTCAGGGTCACTCCAGGTGAATTGGGCTGGCACGAAATAATCACTCAGGGACAGAAAGTACCTTTTTATTGGGGTTTAGCCATGGCTCCTCTGCCCCAGCTCCCACAAGGGAGTCAAGGGAAGCTGGCAAAAGAGAGAGCGAGCACACCTGAAGCCCTATTTATTGAGGGGAAAGACACTCGAGAAAGTTCCACCCAAATGAAGAAAGAGATTGGATTTGGGGGGGGTGTAGTCCAGTCTCATTGTGTGACGCCCACTCCCAGAGCTTTATTCCCCTGTGGAGTGAGGTGAGATCCACCTGTTTCTGCATGCAGGAAACCAGTCTCACACCTCCATTGCTCAAAGGTAAGGGTCCATGCTCACCCTTTTGTGGCAGCTCCCGACAGCCCAGTCTATGAAATTATCCATTAACCTGATGTTCCCATTGCTCATGTCTGTCTGCGATCTATCATTAACTACTATGATAACATCATTCTGAAAATATAAGGAAAAGAACCAAACTCGGTCTCATATTTCACAACATGCATCTGACACCGAGTGTGGTGGGGTTTTGCTCATCCAGCTAGCAATCTAGGCTGCAATAGCGGAATTTAATTCTGACACCGTCTACTGGGAGACATCATTAGATCCCACAGGTGGATGGCTCAGTTCCCCAAACTTGTCACTCCACCCCCAATCCAGATGCCAATCACCAGTCCCAGTTTGTTTCACCTGTGCTTCTGACCCAGAGTTCCCAGAGCTTGGGGAAATACTTAGTCACATTCACTGGCTTATTATAAAAGATATTACAAAGGATACAAATGAAGTAATGAACAGCGTGATGATTGGGGGAGGGGACACGGAGCTTCCAGACTCTCCTGGGGGCAGCCTCTAGCTTTCATGGGTTCAGCCATTCAGAAGCTCTCCTCTCTCTCTCTCTCTCCCTCTCTCTCTCTCTCTCTTTAAGGAGGGGGTTTCATTACATAGACATGACTGGCAAAATTATTGACCATTAGTGGGGTCAAACTAATCCTCACCCTTCTTTTCTTCCCAGAGTTGGGGGCTGGGGCTAAAAAGTCCCAACCTTCTAACCCTGCCTTGGTCTTTCTGGTAACCAGCCCCCATCCTATAGCTAAACTAGGGGCTGCCAGCTACCAGCCAACTTGATAGCATACCCCCCCAAAAAAAAATTAAAAAAAAAGAAAGAAAAGAAGAAGAATAATTATCACTTTGAACTTGCAAGCATTTAGGAGTTATATGCTGGGAAATGAGGATGAGGACCAACTCTGTATTTCACCATGTTACAGTAGACCCCAGTTTAACCACAACGTGCCCTTTACAGGAGACCCATTATAACCTATGATTTGAATGCAATATTTCCTATTTAATGGATTGAAAAAAGATCTGAGCAGGCAAATTACTTACCCAAACCTTGTCACTAATAGAAGTACAAAGTGGGACTCAAATCCTGATTTTCTGCCTGCCAACGTCATGCTCATTACATTATTAAGAGAGTTAGCAGCAATCCTCTCCTCACCCTTAGCATAACACTCTCTCTCTCTCTCTCTCTCTCTCTCTCTCTCTCTCTCTCTCTCTCTCTCATATTCCAATTTTGTCTTACTCTTGAGCTCTAGAATACCAGCCCATACCATTTGATAATTGACTTTCAAGATCACTCAGACTAGTCGAACAATATTGGGGAGCTGAGAATAGCCAGGCAGTTCATGAAGCCAGCAGCCTTGGGGGCTTTCATCAGCCATGTCTTTGTTGCAGAGACAAAAACTCTAACACTCAGTTGAAAAATCCAGTGGGTGATGGCTGAGCCCCAGCTCAGTGTGAAAATCCTTACTCTGATCCTCATTATCATATTCTCACAAGTGGCATCAATCCACTAAAAATAAGAAAGTTATTTCCCAAGATTAATAAAAAGAAAGAAAGAGGGTGGGTGTGTGGAGGATTCAGCACTGGGCTAGGGCAGGGGGAAACAGAAGAAGGCAGACATTAAAATAGCAGTAAATGGACACGATGTAATTTCAAACAGTCGATAATGTCACACTGCAAGGTTGGTAATTCTGCTTAGATAATTGCTCTTCCCAAGATTACTGTCTTTACCAGAGAAAGAAATGATTGTTGTGTGTGAGAAATCTCGCTGTCTCCTGCTTCATGAGAAGTGGCAGTGACTAATGAGAGACCAGGCTTTTGATTTGCAAATATTCCATCCATGCACAGGAACTTTCAGTTGTAGAGAGACAGCTTTTATAGAAGAATCCTTGGGATGATTCAGCCTTTGGTGTCACCTTTTATTTTCGAGGAAATTTCGGTGGCACCATGGAGCTAGATTCCATAAATCTAGGTTTAAAACCAAGGTCTCGGGTTGCTTAGCTTCTGCTGCATCTCCAGAGAAAATCTCCAAATGTTTGTTAACTGCAAAAGAAGATGATTTGATTAGTTAAACTCCTGGATCCTTTGCAGTACTCCAAGATCCATCCTGGGAATCTCCTTAAATGCTTCATAGGGTTGAGAACAATACAGTAAGCACAATAATGATCTCCCCCAAATGTCCTTGTCTAGTCCCTGAAACCTATACTGCATGGGGCCAATGTCACCACAAGGGTCCTTAAAAGATAGAAGTGCCAGAGGAGGAGACATGACAAAGGAGCAGAGGTTGGATGAAGGAAAATGATTGTTCACTTTGATGAGCCAAGGAGTGTCGAATCCTCTAGAAGCTGGGAAAAGAAAATGAATTTTCCTCCATTTTTCCATCTAACCATCCCTGCCAACAGTTTGATTCTAGCACACAGCCATTTTGGACTGCTAACCTCAAGAATTGCAAGATAGTAATTTTATGTTGTTTGTTTGGAAGTTTGTTATAGCAACAATAGGAAACTGCTACCACCAGGAAGGTTCAGGCCCTGGTATCTCTTGCCCTGATACCAGCATCAAGGCATCTGCTGAGGCTAATACCCAGGGATCCATTTGTCTAATTTTCACTAACCTGGAAGATCATGACTACCTCATTGGATCAACAAAGAGAAAGGCCAGTGATTACCTTTATGGTCACTCTAGACAACTAATGTGTATAATTTAGGGACCGTATATGCATTTTCCAGCTATTAAGTACATAGACCACCTAGCATTAACAAATGAGCTTCTATTTATTGAGTGCTTATGATTTGCTAGACATGTAATACTTCATTACAGATGAAGAAATGGGCCTAGCAAAGCTGAGTGTTATCATGAGCTGTGGGGACTCTGTACAGGCCTATGTCAATCCAGGCCCCAAGCCATTTTCCAGAGTTTATTTCCCAGCTTCCAGATTCCTTATGCACCATAGTATCCAGTAAAAGGACCAGAATCTCACATGGGACAGTGTTTCCCAACTTTGGTGGGTATCAGAATCATGTCAAGAGCTTGTTAAAATGGATTCCTGGGCCACATAGATACTCTAATTCAGTGTGCCTGGGGAGGGGCTTGGGAAATTATTTTCCTAGTAAGTTTCTAGGTGATCTCAACATGGCAAGTCCATGGACCACACTTAGAGTAACCAGGCCCTAAAAGCCATCCTATCTCAGCCTTCATCTCTAGAACCAGCCAGCCACATTGATGCCATAGGTGAGCCTTAATTGTGTTCCATGACTAAACCAACATTTTGCCAAATCAGAATACAGAGGATTTATTTTCAAAGGGTCATTGAGAAAAAAATAGATGCAAAGATCTGGCCTGCATGAACTGTGATAGTAAAAGCAAAAGAGACTCCATTTTGTTTAGTGACTTCATTTTGTAAAACAACCATGCCAAGTAGAAGAGTCATGACTGGGGCAAGATGTTCTTTTCCTTTTGCTATAGAAACCTTTAAGAACACGGAACTACCTAATGAGGTATTATTTCTGTACCTAGGGTAACGGGGCTCTGTTTCTGTAACTGGGGTGACTGGGCTAACTGTGATTAGTTACGCTTCCCACCGCTTGACTGCACTGTCCCGCTTTTGTAACCTGGCTTGCTTGCATTGGCTAGACCCCCCGAACATTCCTTTTGCAGTTTTCAGGCTTATAAGGAGCGCCCTTGCAATTGTTGGAGACTGATCAGGGGAACAGCTTTATGTTCTGGTCAGTTACCACCGGTGTGCTTCAATAAAGGCTTGATTTGATTATACATGAGTGGTCTAGAAGTAGATTTATGAAACCCCAGGACGAAGCTTTAACTATAACTACTCAGTGGTGGGCTGGGGATGTGACTTAAGTGGTAGCATGCTCGCCTGGCATGCGTCCGGCCCAGGTTCAATTCTCAGCACCACATAAAAAAAACAAAGATGTTGTGTCCGCCGAAAACTAAAAAATAAATATTAAAAAAAAATTCTCTCTCTCTCTCTCTTAAAAAAAAAAAAAAAAAAGAACTACTCAGTGGTCCCATGTTTTTTCCAGACTTATTATGCTGGTTATAGAATAACAAAACTGTCTTACATTTGTTTAGCATTTTTAGAATAAAGTTTTTTTTTGCATATATCTTGATATATACCCTAAATTCATAAATACATTATGCAATATGGGCTCTCATCACGGAAGAAAAGCCATTGAATATAAAATGCTCAACTTGTATCTTTCTTGGTCTGGGAGCATGAGCAGAAAGTTAGAAACCAAGAACTGGAGCTGGTACTGAGAAAAGCAGACACACTTCAAACATCTCTAACCCTCAAGAGCAAGGGAAGGTATTGATTCACAATTTCATAGTGAGTGAATTTCATGTTATGTGAGTGAATACTATAGTAAGATATTTGAGAGTGGAAGAGAGGGACATGAGAAAAAAAGAAAGAGAAATGGTGACAACACAGTTCTAACCATCCAGCTTGTCAGTGGAAGAAGGACAGGCAGGGAAAGAAGGAGAGAGGGAAAACTAGTTAGTTCCCAGGGCAAGCTGTCCCTTGAGCCTCCCAGCCACTGTATTTAGGTCACCTCACTCTCTGTTAGGCCTCTGAAAGTGCACTGAACCCATTAATGAATTTTTTCCTGGATTATATCTAGGGAGGAATGTGGGGTGGGGGAATGGAGAAAAAGCCAAGCTCCAGATGTGAGCTTTGATTTGTGAATGGTCTCTCATCTTAATCCTCTGAATAGGAAATCCTGGGAGGTCTCTCTCAGGATCTGGGTCAATGGAAGTATAATCTCTCTGCTCCTCTTCCCTCTCCCTCTTGGATGGCTCTTCCCGCCTACCTGCTCCCACTTCTTGCAGTAATTAAACGATCTCCAGTCCCTAGCACATGCATATGTTTTGTACACTTGTTCTGCTCCACTCCACCTTTGGGTTTCCACCAAACAGCAAAGGAAAGTCATTTTCAGGGCTTCCTTCCCAAGGTGTTAGACTGAGGGGCAAGTGAGAAGGGAAGTGGAGGGAAAGGAAGAACATCTGCTCCCCTTGTTAAAATATTTGCTTTTTTTTTTTTTTGCTACAGATCTTAGAAATAAATGCATCTGGGATAGAGGATTCAATGAAAGAACTTTACTATTTTGCTGATTGATACTCTATTACCAATTATTGCTAATCAGATATCCTTGCAGTGTGTTATTTAATGGTATCATACCATAGAATTGCTTGCTTCATAATAGCAGTGAGACCCAGCCTACCAAGGATCTATTAATCAAGTTTTCCTTTTTTTTTAAGTTGAGAAGAGGTGCAATTTTTTAATTTTGACACTGCCTTCTCTTTGGCTCTCACTGGTCCAGCCTGAGAAGTCCTGAACCTGCTCCCCCAGCTAATGACACCTCTATGTTCCCTTAGAAAGATGCTGTTGGGGAGGTTAGATAAAACAAATCTTCCCAGTCTGGGGTTGACAGGTCCTTGAGGAAGGAGATACAATGGTGGTCTGACTAGTTTCCCTTTTTAATGGAAAGGGGATCCTGAGACCCAGGGCAGATGTGTGATCAGGTTATTTGGAATAACTAGTTTACCAGGATCATAGAAAAGTGAGGGCTCATTGTAGAGTGTGCTTCTCTTACTTTATGAAATCTGACCTCCCTCCATGGAACCTGGGGTTTGGTTGTTGGAGCCCCCCAGAGATGGCTGGATATACATTACAGGTGTGGTTCTTGCAACAGCACCCATTTGTCCATCTTCTTAAGTGAAAGGAGAAGTAGGCTGAGTCCTGAGACTTAGACTGTGTAGTTAGTAGTGTTAGTTGGCTTGTAGCATTTCAGTGCAGGTTATTACCAGGACTCACTCCAGAATCCCAGGGCAGCACCAATGTGGCTCCCATGGCTGTCAATCACTTCAAGGAGGAGGGGCAAAATTCATGTTTGACAGGTAAGAGATGAATGGCATAATTAAAAAAATATTATTTTTTGTCTCCTCCTTGACTCTTCAAATTCTGTCTAGAAATGAAAGGTTTCCCGTTGAACTGGGTGAAAATCCAACAGGTCTTCATGTTTTTGTTTGATTCTAATATAACAAAAACAGAGCTACAGTAACTTTAGGCCTTACAAACACTAGGAATTAAATTGCACAACCCAATATACTAAATTATTGTTTTACCCACACAGCTGTTTTTATCTACACAATTGAGGAGGCTTATGCAACAATAGATAATACAGTGATATATATAAATATATATATATATATATATATATATATATATATATATATATATATATATATGAACAAAGGGCCAGAGAAAATTTAATTTACCACTTAGCCTATTTGGCCATTCAAATGAGTCTTCATTATTTAAGTGATTTCAGAAATTACCCTTCATTCCTGTCCCTCAGTTTCCCCTTCCTCCTTGCTGCAACAGGTGAATTTCTTTATCTTAGTTCAATTGCATTCAGCACATATTTATTGAAATGCATGATGTTAATTCAGCACCATGTTTGGTGTTGGAAGGAAAATCAGATAAGTAAAGAGTAGTTCCTGATTTTATGATCTCTGTCTTTGTGTATCTGTCGCCTACTGTCCATTTATCTATTGATACACAAATAGATGATAGATAAATAGGTCAGCAGGTAGACAGATGGATTAATGGTGTGGAAGGTACCAGTTATAGATAAGATAGATACATACATATTCACAAAGATTAAACCAAAGATATATTCTAATAGGAATGAAAGGAATAGGGTACAAAATGAGCAACTGGAAGCTAAAATAAAACCATATGGTTTTATTTAACAGAGAAACAAGCAAAGAATCTGAATACAGAAGAAAGAAACTATTATGCCATCTTGCTGGGGACATGGTGAAATGTGATGGAGCAGGCTTTTCACGACTTTATGTTCATCTTTCTCTCCGACTCAATCTCACAAAACTCTTCCTTGGCCCTCTGTGTCAACGACATTAGCTTTCTTTTGTTCCTCAAGGCAACCCTGTCCCTTCCTTTACTGGTGTCTCAGGACACACTCTTCCTTCCACCTGAAATAGCTTGTCTTCCCCATCACAACCTCAGGAAATCTTCCCTGAGCCCTAGGTAGAGTCAGGATCCCCACTATTCTCATAGTACTCCACATTCTAGTTGGTGCCAATCATCAAAACTGTAATCAAACAATTAATTTAAGATTAGATGCTCTGTGTCTTTTGCTTTCCCTAGGATGTACCATCTAGGGAAATGAATCACATATATCTTGGTCATCAAAGGCTTGTACATAAATCAGGTACTCTGTAAATACATTTGGAATGGATAATAAACTTGACATTTAGGATTCCTTCTCCTCTTCCTCTTCTTCCTTTCCTTCTCCTCCAGCCCAGCTCTCTCTCCCTTCAATACCTGTCTTAAAATCACTCTTTTTCTCTTTGGTTCTATATTCCTTCCAAGTCCTCCTATTATATGATAGGACCAGTCCAATGAATTAACAGAAGAACTCCCATTTGTTCTCCTCGGTGCATGTCATTCTAGGAACATATCTAGAAATGGAAAAAATGCTAGAAACTTTGATTGGATCTTGTCTGAGAAGAGGCTGATGGTCAGATCTGTAGATAGGAACAGCAGTATCACCTGGAAGTGTGTTTGAAATTAGTCTAAAATGCACACCAGAGCAGACTCTGCATTTTAACAAGATCCTGAGGTGATGGTCCACCTTTAAACACTACTATAAAAGAACATATTTTCTAGGACTAGATGTGTAGAAAAGAAGGCAGGTTTCAGTTATGTGATGTGTCTTCTGGGGAGAAGATAAGAGATGGAATGCAAGAGGTTTATTGGAAGATGATAAAAGACAAAAGTGATAGGAAGCAGAATTCCTTAGGTAAAGCATTCAAACAATGATGCTGATACAAGACTTGGGAAAGGAAAGAGAAGCCAAAGACAGGTTGGAAAGGGTGAATCTCAGAATACAACACAGATCTCAGTCTTGGCTGACTCAATGGGGACCTCCAGAGCAAAGGTTACTCTTAGGGGAATTTTGCATTGGGCAGAAGTGGACAGGTCCTTGCAACTCTTCTGTGCACAGTCATTGGCCGAGGGCTGCCTGGGGGTTGGGGGGGAGCGAGACGTCTGCTGGAAAGCTGAGACAGAGTGAGAAGGTGCTAACAGATGGGAGTTGACAACTAACTGCACTCCTGCAGCTGATAACCAAGTTCTTTCTTAAGGGAGATCTCCATGGCTGCCAATTATGACATCTGAAGGTAATTTTGCAAGAAACTTGGGAGAGATAGTAAAAGCACAGGAAGTCAATTTAAGAAAATACCACCTTAAAGGAAGCCTGACTTAAGTGCAGGACTGTTTATGTTGTATTCTGATTCTTCAGAGAACAGTCTTCCCCAAGGTGCCTAGAAGACAAGAGACTCCAGAGACTCTTTCCCTTGGGGAATCCAAAGGGGATTAATATGGCATTTACAAGATGCTTGATTTAGTAAACAGGACACCGTGCTCATGAGTGTCTGACCTCATCCTCCACAAGCTCAGTAGGGGCAGACCTGATGCTGACTGGCAACTTTAAAGAGCCACAGAAAACAAAAGGGGCTCAGGGCTTGCTCAGAGGTAGAGCACTTGCCTACCATGCACAAGGCCAATGCTTAAGGACCTGAGTTCAATCCTCAGCACTCCCCCACCCCCCGAAAGAATAAAAGCCCAGTAGAGATGAAACAGAGTTTGGGGGAGGAGAATACAAGTCCCTGTGGTTAGCCAGTGATGTCTCCACATACTGATTTTCACATTCATTCCCCTTCTTCATTTATGCACATCTGCAAAGACAGCAGAGTCACACACAACAAAAAACATTTACATGAACCCGATTCACAGCAACTCTGGCACAAGCTTGTATGTCTACACTCTGCTATTTCAACAAAAATTTGTACACCCAGAACCAAGTTTCTGATCATCCCCCTGTGTAGATAAATTCATAGACCAGAGGCTGTAACATCCACAGCTATAAATCCCCAAACAATTACAGGAACAAAAATAGACAATCTAATGAGATATTCAAGAATTTAGTGACTATGGTCATTTAAAATCAAGAATCTGTAGGCTGTGTCTGGAACAGCCAGACATTCCTGGAAAGATTTCCCTTGGTTTGAATCCCCAGCTTTGCCACTTTCTACTTTTGAGATGCTGGGCAAATTAGCTAATCTCTCTGTACTTTTGTTTCTTCATTTATAAGATGGAAACAAAAATAATACTCACAAAATAGATTGCTGTAAGAATACGTGAGTTAATATTTGTAAAGCACCAAGAATTGGCTGATACATAGTAAGAGCAAAGTAATTCCCTCTCATCATCCACCCTTCACCCCATCTCCCTACACCATGCACCATGCAGTTGCTAACTATAAGGTTCACCAGGCAGGATCAGTCCTCACCAGGATTTTTAAGTCCTTCCTTCCCCTCCTGTTATGATTTTTGTAAATAAGATTTGGTTGAGAGGGCTGATGGGTTGTGGCAGGGTTATGGGACCAGACAGCTAATCTCATGTTGAGGCTGCCAGCCTGGGGCTGCCTTTGGATCTGTCCTGGTTCACCACTGCTGTCTGAGCTGGGGATAGGACTTTTCCCAGGTCAAGGGCAGGGGGTGCTGCAAGGTTCAGCCTAGTATCTTTTTGTGGGTTTGTAGATAAATGGGAAGACAGATGCGTCTCTCTCTCTCTCTCTCTCTCTCTCTCTCTCTCTCTCTCTCTCTCTCTCTCTATATATATATATATATATATATATATATATATATATATATATCAAGGTCCATAGCTCTGCCATGCCCCCTCCTGTCTGTAATTCTTCCCAAAGAAAATATCATTATTCCTCCAAAGGGAAATATGTATACACACACACACACACACACACACACACACACACACACACACACGGAACTGTTGTCTCCTTTCTCCTACTTTGACTCAGCACAAAGCTTAGTGCTTTCATAGCATGATAGTTGATTTCCCCTCAGGTCCATTCGGCTTTCAGCGGGTTCCCAGGTGAACTGAAATGCAGAGCTGTTCTCATCTGGTTGCCCTGGGAGTTTCTACGGTCTCAGTACAACCAGTTCCTCTCTCGCGCGGCTCCCTCCCTCTCTTCCACCCTTCGCGGGTGTGGGGACCTTTTTGCCCCCCTCCTTTCTCTAGCCCAGGGCCCCAGCTGCGCCCTCTTGGAAGACACCCGCTGCCACATACTCGGGAAGGGAAGCTGGAGAAGAAGGCGGAGGAGGCACAAAGGGTGGAGGCCGTGCAGCAGCAGCGCAGCCAGAGGGGCGGCTGAAGGTTGCATCTGCTGGAAGGAGGCTTTTCGGCTGCCTGGTAACCAGCTGCCAGAACAGAGAGAGAGAGAGGGAGAGAGAGGGAGAGGAGCATAGAGCAGGGCAGCAGCTCCTGACGTCAGGACTCAGGGAGAGGATCGTGCCAGCAACCCCAGCCCGCCCCAAAGCCAGACCAGCGGACTGCAGGAGAGGAGCCCAACAAGAGGTGCAGGCGGAACCTGAGTGGGGGGCGCAAGAGCCCTTGGCTAGGGAGCAGCATGCCCCCTGCTCCGGGGCCATGGAGATCACCCTGGTGCCCCTGGAGAACGATGTGCCATGACCATCAGAGGAGAAGGTGAGGCAAGAGCAGGCTGTGGTCAGACCACCGGGGAGGAGAGCTTCAGTATCCTCCGACGGCTGGGCTTAGCGATGGGCACAAGGAGCAGGCTCCAAGGGGGCGCAGCACATAGAGGGGCAAGGACCCAGGAGGGCGACCTTTGCATCCGCTGCCTCAGGAACAGCCTCAGCCTAGATGGCCCACTCCAGAGGATGAGGAGGGAGAAGGCGACCCCAGCTTGGGCATGGTGGAGGACCAGGTACCAGTACTGGGAGCGGGGTCCCTTCACCACCAGCGAGTTCTCATAAACATCTCTGGGCTGCGCTTCGAGACGCAGCTGGGCACCTTGGCACAGTTCCCCAATACCCTCCTGTGGGACCCAGCCAAGCGTCTGCGCTACTTTGACCCTCTGAGAAATGAGTACTTCTTCAACTGCAATCGGCCCAGCTTCCATGGCATCTTCTACTACTACCAGTCTGGAGGTCGCCTGCGGAGGCCAGTCAATGTCTCCCTGGACGTGTTGGCAGATGAGATCCGCTTTTACCAGCTGGGGGAGGAGGCCATGGAGGGCTTCCGGGAGGACGAGGGCTTCATTAAAGAAGAGGAGAAACCCCTGCCCCGTAACCAGTTCCAAAGTCAGGTGTGGCTGATCTTTGAATACCCGGAAAGCTCTGAGTCTGCACGGGCCATCGCCATCATCTCCATCTTAGTCATTCTCATTTCTATCATCACCTTCTGCTTGGAGACCCTGCCTGAGTTCAGGGATGAACGTGAGCTTCTTCAACATCCCCAGTGCCTCACCAGCCTTCTGCCCCCGTCTCAGGGACCAATGGCAGTGGGGCCATGGCACCTCCCTCTGGCCCCACAGTGGCCCCACTCCTGCCTAGGACATTGGCGGACCCTTTCTTCATTGTAGAGAGCACGTGTGTCATCTGGTTCACTTTTGAGCTGCTTGTGCGCTTCTTTGCCTGTCCCAGCAAGGCAGAGTTCTCCAGGAACATCATGAACATCATTGATATTGTGGCCATCTTCCCCTACTTCATCACCCTGGGCACTGAACTTGCAGAACAACAGCCAGGAGGTGGAGGAGGGGGTGGCCAGAACGGGCAGCAGGCCATGTCCTTGGCCATCCTCAGGGTGATCCGCCTGGTCCGGGTGTTCCTCATCTTCAAGCTCTCGAGACAACCCAAGGGGCTGCAGATCCTGGGGAAGACCTTGCAGGCCTCCATGAGGGAGCTGGGGCTGCTCATCTTCTTCCTTTTCCTTGGAGTCATCCTCTTTTCCAGTGCCGTCTACTTTGCAAAAGCAGACAACCAGGGGTCCCACTTCTCCAGCATTCCTGATGCCTTCTGGTGGGCAGTAGTCACTATGACCACCATGGGCTATGGGGACATGAGGACCATCACCGTGGGTGGTAAGATTGTGGGCTCTCTGTGTGCCATTGCTGGGGTCCTCACCATTGCCCTGCCTGTGCCCGTCATTGTCTCCAACTTTAACTACTTCTACCACCGGGAGACAGACCATGAAGAGCAGGCAGCCCTGAAGGAAGAGCAAGGCAACCAGAGATGGGTTTCTGGACTAGACTCCGGAGGCCAAAGGAAGTCCAGCTGAAGCAAGGCTTCCCTCTGCAAGGCTGGGGGGTCCCTAGAGAATTCCGACAGTAACCGAAGGGGCAGCTGCCCCCTGGAGAAGTGTAATCTCAAGGCCGAGAGCAATGTTGACTTGCGGAGATCTCTGTATGCCCTCTGTCTGGACAGCAGCCGGGAAACAGACTTGTAAAGGGAGGCAGCAGATTGGGGAACAGGGGTGGCCTCTGAAGCTGGAGATTTACTTTATACCACAGAGTATTCCAAGTCCACCTTGTTTCTGAAGCCTGTTTTTCTCTTCCTCCTACCCTCTAACTCCCCATTTTCCCTCTTTTTTCCGTGACACCAAGGGTCGCCTATTTTTAAAAAGTACCACATTCCATGACGCAGGAGCTGTTGAAATGGTGAGCGCTGTGAGATGGATGTATTTGTAGCCAGTTTCCTATACCCAGCAGAGGGATAACCCAAACAAAAATGACTTTAAATAGCTCAGATCCCAAGAGATTTTGTAGCTCTCCCCATCCATGTGTTCCAAATTTGTTTTACATATTATTATATTTGTGTATAGGAGACAATGCTATTTTTATGGCTGGTGAGTGAATTTTTGTACTGTAGTTCAGAGGGAGAATATTTGCATTTATTCCCAAGATATATGTTGAATTTATGGAAAGGAGTTTTTTGATGTTTTCCTGGGATACTTGGAGCCAGAGATCCTGGCATGGCTGTTTCTTCAAGTCTCTCTCTTTTCTGGGATGTGATATGGGTGCTCTGTATCTAGGGTAAGGAATGTTCTGGAAAAAAAAAACAACAAAAAACAGATATGACTTTTTCTGTGAGCCTTAAGTGATTGAAAAGCATTCTAATGGTGTTAGAGGAAGACTTCTGATAATCTATTTTCCTTATTTTTAATCCCAGGAAATAAATTGTGACTTACTTGGGGCAAGTGTTAGTTTTTTTTTTTTAATTTTAGATAATAGTCTGCCACTTGTTGTTTCTGGTTTTGGAGTCAGGGCAAATGCCTCGACTGGGGGTAGAAGACTTGGAAAGCTAATAATGGTTTCTCTGAGCCTCAGAGGCGATGGTGGATAGATTCTGTTTGTTTCAGGCTGCCTTTGACACAGACACACTGCAAGGTGCTGTGTGATGCGTGGTATCAGACACCCCATCAGTATGGAATGTGCAGGGGGCTAAAAGGAAGAGGATGGTGAGTACACACCCCCCCCGCCCCAGTGGTTCCCTGGGGTCTGAAATCTGAAGTGTCCTTTTCTGCAGGTTTTAGGACTTCCTTGGCACTGCTCTCAATAGCTCTGAGAAACAAATCTGATTTCCACAGGCATGAAATCTGTTCACAAAAGCGCAGATGAGTGTGAAAGTCACACAGGGAACAGTGCCTGATGCCCACTGCCCTATGGCACAGCGGAGGAATGAGCAAAGCCTTTATGGTGGACAGTAGCAGCAAGAGGCCAGGGGAAAGATTTTCCTGTTCCCATTAAAGGCTGGTTTTGACAGATTGTAGCCTTGCCCTGAGCAGTCCCTGAAGTTAAAGCAAATCCCTTTGTTTCCTTTATACTGAGTGGCTGTGGCAAAACATGACAATAGGAATAACCCTGGCTACAATTTCTCTCTGGGTCTATATATCAAGATTCCTGCCGCTGCTTTTCCTGCTGGATAATCCAAAGACTGGTTGTTTTCCAGTTTCAGCAGGGAGGGCCTGTGGCCCATAATCACAGGTCCTCTCCTCAAGAGTGGGCTTATTGACTGATTCTGAAGGTGTGTCCAGGTGGAGGATCCACTAACTCCATGTCTGGGAATTGTGGATTTAAATAAGATACAAGAATAAAAGCCAGTGTCTGTGAATGCCCGAGTCATTTCCACTCAAGAGCTGTTAACAACGATATCGGGCAGGCAGGGCTCTGTTTTTTTTTTTTTTTTATTTCATGCTAAAGCAAAGGAAGAAGAACACTCTATTTATTTCTAATTTACAGTCTGCCTGAAAGCAGGGCATCTTGCCAAAACTCAATCCCACTCGTCTTACCTTCAAACCCTCTATGTCTTTAAAACCAGTGCTTGTGGCTTAGCACTGACATAGCAATTGGGACTGACTGATAACCTCTAGACCTCTACCCTCCCTAAAAAAAACAAAACCCATGTCACCACCTTCCATCTGAAGGGCCCTTCTTTTAGGCTTAAGTAACGCAGAGCACTGAGGTCCTGTACCTGTCTGTGTACCTGACTAGGTGTTGTTCCATTCAGATGGACTGCTGCATCTTTAGATGTCCAATGCGTGGGTATAATCTTATACACATCCTCAGTGATAGCAAGAAGGAAATGAGAAAGTGAAGCCCCCCCCCCCAATTTTCAAGGGATTGGAGGCTGGTATCTCAAGTTGATTTTACAAAGGGGACCAAGCTGATTTAAGAGGGAACCCTGGAGTCTGTCCAGCCTACCAGTCTCCTATTACAGCCTCCCATCCTGAGGGCCAGTGACATGGGACCTGTCCTGCAGCACCGGGAGGAACATTCACTAGACAGTTCAAAGTGTCTCAGTCTCTCCATATTCTCAGTGCACCTGTTGCTCTGATTCTGGAAACTACTCCACTGTTCCACCCAAGCCATCATGGTTTGTCTTTGTAGGTAATTAGCAGGAGCAATCTAAAGGTCAAGGCTCTTCCCCAGGCCAACTGAGGTAAGGAGACCCTTCCTGCCCTCTGCCACTCTCCCTTCTCTGCTGTCACTGATTTTCCATAACCTTTACCTTCCTGAGGAGATAAAATCAAGTGGCCTCAGCCAAGCTTTTTATCCAGATGTTACTTCTTGGCTCCCACAGCAGGAAACCCTTTCTGGGTTTTTATGATCTCCCAGTTTTGGCAAATGAGACACAGAAAGAAGAGCTATACTTGGGTGCCAGGCACTTTGTGAATTCAGCAAAGCATCTGGCCCCCTCTTTTTTTTTATTTTTTCAAAGATTGTAAAGAAGGTGACTTTAAAAAAATGTTCTAATTAGTTATACATGACAGTAGACTGCATTTTGACACATCATACACAAATGGAGCATAACTTCTCATTCCTCTGGCTGTACATAGAGGTCCCCTATTTTATCACCACTCAGATGTTTCTTTTTCTCAGTGCATGCTCTCTGAACCCTAAGGCATTACAGTTTCAGGAAAATAAAACAAAACACCTTTTTCACTTTCTTTAAAAGCCCCAGCTCCTTAGTTTGCCCTGCAGCCTGCTGGGATACTCCCTGGAGAGAGGAAAGAAATAAAACAGAGTACTGGCCCTTGCAGAATTTTCCCAGAGACTTAGGATTTGCATTATTCTAAGGGGATGATGTAAGACTCCAGGCTTGAACTGGATTGAGCAGAGGTTTGGGGCAGGGACACCTTGCTCTTGATTTCCTCCAGAAATGGCAGGTTTGTGCACAGGGAGTTTGACTGTAGATGAGGGTCAAATGCTCTTTTTGTATTGAACTTGAGCAGCACACGTCTACTTGGCCAGTTGTCTCCTAGGTGTGGTGAGAGATACTGGGTAAAAAAGCTGGGATGTGGTCCCTGTCATCAGATAGCTTACAGTCCCATTGGGAAGCCATCAAAATAAAACAAAAACAAGTTGTATAGGCCAGGAGTATTCAAGTATCATGTAGAGGTTCTAAGATGGAGAGACAAGGGTTAGGGGTGGGTGGGGAAGAGGAGAAAAGAGAAACTCCTGCAGATCTTGCAGGGTAGCCAGGAAGAGGAGTGGACAATTAGGTGAGGGAAGTAAGGGCAGTGATCCAGAGAAGAAGCACTGCCCTGTCCCCATCACCGTCCTTCAGGATGGAGTATCGAGTCAAGTGTGGGTAACCCCATTGGAGCTCCAGTTTTAACAAGAGCAGGATATTCAGCAATTCTTAGGGCCAGGACTGGCAAAATCTGAAAAGGGACAGCAGGTAAATATTTGACACATCTGAGGCCAAGAGGCAGAATTGATGCTGTTATACAGTTATTTATATAACCATTTAAAATGTTGCTGGTATAGTGGCACGTGCCTGAAATCCCAGTGACTCCAGAGGCCGAGACAGGAGAATTACAAGTTTGAAGCCAGCCTCAGCAACTCAGTGAGGCCTTAAGCAACTTCGTGAGACTCTGCCTCAAACAAAAACAAAAAAAGGACTGGGAGTGTAGCTGTGTGGTAAAGTCCTTGGGTTCAATCCCCAGTAACAAGACAAATAAATAAAAAAAACAAAAACAAAAGTGAAAAATATGTAACCCTTAAAAAGTTTATAAAACTATCCATACTCAAGAGCTGTCCATCACCTCTGTCACGTCCGTTTATCCATCTCACAGAGTGGTGCCTCCTTGGTCATGTTTGGGAAGCTCTGATCCATCTTTGATTTGATTTTACTCAATTCAACTTGTATCTATTTGCAAATGCCAACCCTTGGTTTGTGGAGGAAATCTTATACCATCATTTTTTATATGATTTGCCCAGGGAACACTATATAAGGAATATTTAGCTTTCTTCTATCCATCTTAAAAAAATGCGAGTTTCCTGCATGGCTATGGGATAGGATACTCTATTTCTAGGAAGGAAGAAGATGTCCAAATTGGAAATTCTTCCTGGACAGTGTTGGCTCTGAGTTGTTAATAGAAGTGGCAGTCTGGGCCACTCCTCCTCCTTTGGTCTCTGAGGCTTTTCCTTGACATGGTATTGCATAGGCACCTGGAGGATGCACTTCACCTGCCCCTCTTTGCCTGGTGCTTTTTTTTTTTTTTGGCTGTAGAGAGACACCTCAGGAAGTCACAGCTTCTGTGTGTACATAGTGTGAACCTGTCCAGCAGCCTGCATGGATAGTAGGCAGCATGGTCCAGCCTAGAGAGATTCAACTCCAGACCACAGGCCTCCAGACAGAGCATGATAGTCATTACCTTCCCTTAAGTTGATGTTTATTTTCTAATGTGAAACTATGCACCATGTGTTAATCTGGTATTTCCCACTCATTTTACAGATTAGCCAACTGTGGCCCACAGGGGTGGTTTATCCAAGGCCACAACCCCAGTTCAATAAAGTAGGATTGCAATCATTTCCCCTGATTGTGAGAGTGGATTTTTCTTAGAAAGTCCACTCAGCTCCTTCTGCATGAAAGTCTCCAAGTTCTCATTCAGCTGTCTCCTCCTATCTGCTCTGCCTCCCAAGGCACATCTCTGCCATGTCAGTTTATTTACATCCAGCTGCCTGTGAGGGCTGCCTCCTGGGTTTCCCATCATGCCTGTGGAATTCTGTTCTGACTCCTCTGATTTAATTGTATCTCATTCAACTTGCAGCATTTATTGAAAATTTGAAGCCTGCATAGGCAATGGAAATCCAGCCTTGTGATGAACAGGGTCTCATAAATAAGTGACTCATTGTCTGGGGAAGAAGGGAGGGGATCAATATTTCCAATCCAGTGTACTTAGTATTATCACTCATTCATTCGGCAAATGTTTGACAAATATTTACCATGCTAGGCATTAGGAATAACTGGCATGGGATCTGCCCTGACTGTTTTTCCAGTCTAGTGGTGAGAAATTTGCAATCAAGTAAGCAAATGAATAAAGAGATAATTGTCAAACTAAGGTCCTAGCCATGGAGGAAATGAGGAGCCTCATGACTGGGGAGAGACGTGCTAGTGAAGAGAGACTCATGCTATTGAAGAGGTAACAGTGAATGAAGCAAAACAAGGCATGGAAGTGGGGGCAAAAAGTGGGGACAAGGATGTGGGGACTCTGGAGACCTAGGAGGGAGTCTATGTTTCCATCTGGAAAATGGAAGGTTTCCCATCCCAGCACCATTCTTGTAAGTCACCATGATGAGCAAGAAGGTGACTTTGGCATTGTGGCTGGCCAAAGAGATGCTCCCAATTCTGCTGGAAGCAAGCAATGGGTTTCCGTCTGATTCTTTCCCTTTAACTTGAAGGGAGGGCAGATAAAGCTCCTCAAATACTTCTTGACTATTTTCCCAGCTGATAGGGACCCCAGTAGATTTTGAATTGGTGTCAAGAAGCAGGAATGGGAAATTTGGGGCTACCAATGAGGCAGGCCTAGGAGGAGGGGTGAAAAGAGGAGCACATGGGGAGAAGAAGCCCTAGAGACAAATTGTTCTGTACAGCTATTGGAAGACCATGAATGGAAGTTGGAAAAGATAAAGACCGATCATAGTGGGTCAAGAAGAGAGTGTGAGGACAGCTGAACTTCTTGGTGCAACACATGCCATTGCCTGCTAGGGTGAAGGCTCCACTCACCCTGGACTGAGAACTCAGCTGGGACCCATTCAAGAGTATTTCTTCATGTTTCTTTCAGTACTGAAAAGCTCTGAAGGACAATGAGATCTCCACGTCATCCTGCCCATATTGCTTCTTCCTTCTGGTACCTCTCAGTAGGTAGGATCAGTGTGTGTGTGTGTGTGTGTGTGTGTGTGTGTGTGTGTGTGTGTGAGTGTGTGTGTGTGTGAGAGAGAGAGAGAGAGAGAGAGAGAGAGAGAGAGAGAGAGAGAGAGAGAGAGATTGTGATCCCACTTTTGGGAGAAGCAGAGAGGTGTGGACAAGTTAGAAGCTAGTGACCAGATGAATGGGGATGCTGAGCAAGCCCCTTTGACTGACCATCAAAGGGGCTTGCTCAGCGTCCCCATTCATTCACTGCACTCTCTATAACCTCTCTTATGGGTGATGACCTGGGCACTGACAGAGTCTCTCTGCCTCCAGCAAGGGTCTTGAATCTGGTGGCACAAGCCTGGAAGTCCTAGGTATGATGATGGGGATAGAAATGGGACAGATTCTGCCCTCTGGAAACTTATCAACTGATGTCTGCAGGTTACAGTTGCCTGTACTTCAAGGAGATATGTGTAAGAATCCAAACAAAACCAAAAAAAAAAAAAAAACCCACAAAAACCCAGCTGTCAATGTCCCTGGTTAATATAGTTCTGTGTACAGGTCGGGATTGGTGTAGGTACAGTGAAGTTATTTGAGAAAGAATTCCTGGAAGAGGAGATTTTCAGAAGAGCTTGAAGGGAAGATCACTTTTTTTTTGTTAGCTATTGTAAGTTATCCTGATTCTCCTGCCCCTGTGAACCTCCTCTCAATTCCCACAGCCTTCACCTGTCACTTGTTTCTCCATGGCCTGAACTGGTTGTTTCAGCCCTGTCTTATCTCCTATGCTGAGAGATGGCCTCCTCAGCAGATGGTTTCTTGTCACTCTGTGGCTCTTTCTACTCCTTAGAAACAAATCAAACCCTGTGCCCTGCTCTAATTTAAAGGTGAGAGATCAATAATGGTCTGTTGAACCCCAAGGCTACATAGGAAAGCATGAACTTGGCCTTTCTTCCTCTTAAATATCCAGTTTTACAGTAACTGATCTCCTGGAACCAGGCTACTTTCAGGTTTTTTCAGCTTCATGGTTTAGTAATTGTATGAATTGTGTCACAACATAAGACCTGCACTTTAGAAAGTTCCAGGTGCTTGTAATGTGACACTATTGCAATGTAATGTGTATACATTTCCAAATTACTATTATTATGAAGCCAAAGATTTATACAGCAGCTTTGTTCCAAAGAGTCCAAACAGCTGTCCCTTGGGCCATGTATTGTCAACAGTGGAGATCATTACAACTTGAATGCTATGTCTCAGTAATTTATGCCAGTTACAGGAAATGTATTTTAGGTGCCCATGCTGGTGTGTATGCTCCCCGCCCCCGGGGTAAACTTTCTGTTCCTGCAATCACTTGCATTTCCTAAGTGGACATTACCTAGACAATTGAGACAGGGTGGTCCCAAGTGTACTTAGGTAGCCAAGGCAAACCTTTGCCCTGCAAGTTGATATCTTAACATGCACAATGGAGAGTTGCCTATATGCCTATTTCTCAGTTATACTCTCTCTGCAGTGTACTATTATAATTATGCTATTGCTGTTTATTGTTATTGTTTGGTTGTAGTAAGATCATCTATAGCACGTCACTTGGACACCAGTATTTTTTTTTCTGTAGTTCTGGGTATCAGACCCAAGACTTGCCCATGCCAGGCAAGTGCAACATCCAAAGCCATATCCTCTGGATACCAGTTTTGAACTAGAGTCTGGAGTGACCATAATCACCTCCTCATAGTCCTTCTACTTTCTATCTTAGTTTTCTTTCACTTTATACCTTAGTTCATCCTACATAGGATTTCCAAATTAATCTCTCCAGAGGACAGCTCCTATCGTCATATCATCCCAGGGCTCCCCAAAAGAATAATTTTGATCTCTTTAACTTGACTTTGAAAATCCACAGTGTGATGCCAAAGACCTTTTCTCAAAGAAGTTGTCTTCAGTCCCACCAGTTTAAAGCCATTTCCTCTTCTTTGGTATTCCTTTCACAAGCACATTCTGCCCCAACCATGGCTAGTATTTATCTACTTCCCTACCACCCAAATGCAACCCCCTCCTTGATAATAGAGGATGATTCCTCATCTTCTTATTCATCTTGGCACCTAGCCTAAGGCCTTGACTCTAGCAGGTACTCAGCAGGGATTTCTGAACTGTGCTGACTCCTATTTGTTTTAAAATACAGCCACTTCTGGGCCTCTTACTTTCATGCTGTCCTTCAGCAATTGATACAGAGACTCCTTGGCAATCAGGCAGCTGTGAGTAAATGGTGTTTGTTTGACAGACAGCTCCCCTTTCTCTGCCTGACTCACCAGGTGTGTGGTGCAGATGGATAATAGCATATAATGTGAGCTGGGGCTTCCAGAATTATCAAGGGCAATGGTTTGGGCAAGGATTCAGGGGAGTGTTGCAGAAATCAAGGATCTAGAGAATGGGGATGGAAGAGAGGTTGAGGTGAGGGATAGAGGTGAAAAGTTAGAGAAATCAGAACTCTGAGTTAAAAAACAATGTTGATGAGGGAGAGAATGATCAAGTTTTCCCAGGACAACCCAGATTGTCTTGTTACCTGTTGTTGACCACTTTCCTCATTTGAAGATGAATTACATGGTCACCTAAGAGAAGGTGGATGGGGCGTAGTGACAGTCCTCTTCCCATTATATTCTGCTGTCATTTTCAGGAGGGAGCCTGAGTCACCAGGTTAGTTAATGATAATACCAGTAGCAGGTGGTGCATACTGGGCCAAGGTCACCTAAGCCACTGTGTATACTCTGAGCTACCCCATGCCAGCTACTCTGCCAGATGCTGGGATTTAGGCATAAATAAGACATTAAAGGACCCTCTCTGGCATTTACTCCATGTCTTCAACCCCAAACCAAGAAATATACTTCTGCAATCCCCAGCCTAAGGCTGGATGGAATCTTTAGAAGTCCCAAGAACTGAATAGAACATGATGCTCCTCCTGCATATGTAATTCAAAATAAAAAACAGACCAACCGAAACATACATTAAGAATGCCATCCCCCCACCTCCCCAGTTCTAATATTTCCCTTTTTAATGAAATGTCGAATGTCAAATAATTTCAAAAATATTTTGGACCTCCTGTTGAGCTGGCGCCCTCAGCTCAGGTTAACCCTTCTAATTGTTAGTCCTAATCTTTGCAGGTCCCCTACCCTTCCCTGTCTTGTCATCCACAGGGGACCCTCTCCACCCTCCCCCTTTGACCACATGCCGGGGTTCAATCATGGGCAAGTCAGTTCTGTCTGGGTGGCTTTGCAAGTGGAAATGCATTCCAGATGTTGACAGCTGGTGGCTACCAAGGCAGACCTGAGTCTGAGTGGGGTTTGGAATTTCCCAGAGCCACAGAGGTCTTTGTTCTGCAGCTCTGAAGGGGACTATTCTGATGTCACCAGTCCCCCAACCCCAACAGGGTCTGTTCATTGGTGTTTTCTGGGAGAACTCCAGAGAAGTAAAAAAAAAACTGAAGATGATGTCTCTGCAGTGAATTAGAGATGACCTGTATCCTGGGTGGTCCTCTCAGGTCACCCTCATGTGGTGGGCAGCAGAGGGCGAACACTGCATTTCAGAGATGGAGGAGACTATCCTGAAACAAAGGAACAATGAATAATATGATCATAATGAAACTTGTTCATTAAGGAGACAATTGAATTGTATGATAATGTGTGTGTGGAAGAGATCTGGCCATAAACTCAATAGAAAAATTTTAAGCAAATATATTCATATGGAGCTAGGCATACAAATAGGTAAATATTCAAAGGGGTCATTTTGGAGAAAGTTGGGCATATAACTAGGAAATATTATCATTGCTGGAAACAATGCTGGAGTTGTTCTTGGGGAACACATTCAAAACAGTTCTTAGAGTTGACAGATAGCTCTTTTCAAATAGCAGTTCCCATTGAACTTTAAGGAGTTAATAGTCATTCACACTTTAGTTCAAGCTTCTTAACTCAAAAGCAGCTAACTAATCTGACACTTTAGGAGATGCGAGCTTATGCTTAGGGATGAGTATAGGCAGAGCTTTGCAGTAGCATGCTGGAATAGGTTAAAGAATTCTGGGGAGGACTGAGGATATAGTGGTAGAACTCTTGCCTAGTATACACAAAATCCTGGGTTCAAGTCCCTGCGGTGCCAAAACTATAAAAATAAATAAAGGGAGAGGGTAATTTAGGGCCTCCAGAGAGCAGCTGTACAGCTTGCCATGTCCAGAAGGTAGAATATTGAAGGGCTGGGTAACAGTGGAAGAGAGAACTCGGAAAAGTATAAAGGAGCCTTCACACTGCACTGAAAGAAGTATGCAGCAGTCTAGCACCTTGATTAAATGAGTGAGGTTTGGAGGCTGGTTAGATCTGAGTTCAGATCCTGATATTGGTCATTCATTAGCTATGTGACTGTTTTAGTCAGCTTTTTCACTGCTGTGACTAAAAGATCTGACCAGAATAATTATAGAGGAGGAACAATTTATTTGGGAGCTCACAGTTTCAGAGGTCTTAGTCCATAGACATCTGGCTTTATTCCTCAGGGCTCCAGGTGAGACTGAACATCATCAGGGGAGAGTGTGGCTGAGGGGAGCAGCTCACATGATGATCAGAAAGCAGAGAGAGAAAGAGAGAAACTCCACTCTCCAATCACAAAATACATACCATTAAGGCACACCCCCAATGACACACCTCCTCCAGCCACACCTTACCTGCCTTAGTTCCACTCATTTAATCTCTATCAGGGGATTAATTCACTGGAGGGGTTAAGGCTCTCACAACCCAACATTTCCCCTCATTTTACCTTCTTGCATTGTCTCATGCATGAGCTTGAGACACCTCACACCTCACCATAATAGTGACCAACTGTGATATCTTTCTAAATGGTCTACTATGAAATAGTCTTTTTCAGATATAAAATATGGACAATAATAGGGTTTTCTTTCAGAGCTGTCATGGGACAAATGTAACAAACTACATTAGGCTGGGGTGTAAGTGGTGGAGCTCTTGCCAAGCATGCATGAAGCCCTGTTTTTGATCCTCATCACTGAGAAAATAACTAAGTAAGTAAAAAGATAACAAAACAACCTACATAGATGTTTGTCAGGCAGTAATCCCTCAGCAGAAGTAAGTTATTGTTGTTATTATCAACTAAATCTCTAAGAGAAAGCCTAAAATAGGCTTCCTTTGAAATAACACTGTCAAATTTAGCTCAGCAGTGTTTACTGAGTATTAATTTCAAGGGTGCTGTGCTAGAGCTATTAGATGTAAAAAGATTAATTAAAGGAAATTATCTGCCCAAAATCTAGCCAGTAGCCCAGAACAAACACGTAAATGACTCAAACAGGCATAGGGGTCAGGAAGGATGTGTCAGATTTAGGATTTCAGGTGAAGACGAGGGTCAGACATGGAAGATGCTATCAATAGGTTTTCCTTACTGAGGAGGACTGTGTTTGAGAAGGATCTGAAGGGATGGAGGTGTTGAGACAGCTAAGGAAAAGGACAGGAAGGGCCAGGAGAAGGATTGGTCTGAGCAAAAACTCAGAGGTGGGAATATCTGTGTATGTGATGGAACCAATGACAGCTATGTAGTGGCAATAGAACTCTTATGTCACAACACATGTGAAACCCTAAATATGATGCTGGCTTTGGGGGCTGAGGCAGGAGGATGGCAAATTAAAAGCCAGCCTAAGCAACTTAGTGAGACCCTATCTCTAAATAAAGCAAAACCAAAACAAGCTATTTTTTTTTAACTTTTTGATTTGCCCAACTTGAGAAACTAAAATATTTTTCAGATTGCCTTCTGTCTAAGAAAAGTGGCTATTTGGTAGGATACTGAAAAAGGTGTGAGCATCTGGGTACAATTATGCAACAGATGCAATTTAATACATGCATATGGATTCCAATAAGTCAAAGCATAAAGCATACAGTTGCCATTTTTGTTTCTGTCCAAGACCTCAAATCAAGGCAGGGTCTTTCATGTGTTCATACATGCATAGGAGTTGAGGCCACGTGGTCTGGTAATAGAGTACCCAGGTTTAAATCTGAGCTGTTTTGCTCATCTTCTGTGAAACCTGTTTATGTCTGTCACATAGGACAACAGCAACTTCCTCATATGGCGGTCATAAGAATTAGATGAGATAGTGCATGGCATGTGCTGACTACATTGGCTGGTAGATAGTAAACAGACACTCTTACTCTCCTACATTCATTCAGCATCTATTATGTACCAGGTAATGTGCATTAGGCTGTGGGTGAAGTATAGGCCTTGACCTTAACTCAGAGACACAGAAAGTTACAGGAGCAGCAGCTGTGTGTTCATTTCCATATCCTTTGTGTTTCTCTAGGATTTATCCACAGGTCTCTTCATTCATTTCTTACCTCTTTTGACAGACTATTCATACCAACCCTTCAGAAAGACTGGCCTCCAGCCCCTCTAACCTCATCCATCTCTGAACCTATATTTGTTTACTGTTTGCCTTTTTCTCCTACTAGAATATAAGCTCCGTGTGCACCTTACCCTCTGTATTCCTGGCACACAGTGGTGTTTAAGAAATGTTTGTTGAATGACTACTGGATGAAGGTCAGCAGACACAGTCTTTGGGGTGGCTTTGGGCAGATCTGATAAAACAACGTGACTTTAAATTAGTCCTTGAAGATTGTGTTAGCAAGCTTTTCATCACTGTGACCAAAACACCTGACATAAACAAGTTAAAGGACGAAAGATTTACTTTGGCTCATAGTTTCAGAGGTGCTCATGATTGGTTGGCTCCATTTCTTTGACTCTGAGGCCAGACACGACATCATGGAAGCAGGGTGTGACAGAGCAGAGCTGCTTACCTCCTGGCAGCCAGGAGAATCAGAGAGAGCTTAAGGAAGGGGCCAGGGACAAGCCACGCCCTCAGTGACCCATTTTCTCCCTTGAGGCCCTATCACTTACACTTTCCATCATCTCTCAGTAAACCCTCAGTGAATTAATACATGGATTAATACTTGGATTAATAATGGATTCTCACAGGGATGAGGCAGGAGCCTCATGATCCAATGCTTTCACCAAATCCCTCCTCTGAATACTGTTGCATTGGAGACTAAGCCTTGCACCCATGAGCCTTTGGGGGACATTCCAGAACCAAGCTACAGAGGCCAAGTTTTCTTCTGTTATCTTTCTTGGCTGCCCATGGAACTCTGGATTCAAAATAAAGTATGATAAATATTTACAAGTTGATTGATGAGTTGGAGGTTGAATGCAGAGGAGGTGCATCCAGATACCCGGATGGAGTAAAAGAACTATTGAGATTATGGGTCTTGAGGTCAAAACATTTTAAGAAATAAAACTTAAAAAAAGGCATAGGAAATTGTTTTTAGTGTATGGGAGGTTTTATTATTCTAGTAGGGTAAGGACAAGTAGATTTGTAGTTATTTTTCCTGCTTATAAGTTTAAAAATATGGAACATGAGCTTATACAAGAAAGCTGGAGATTTCACAATTTTTTATCACTTTGAAATAGAGGTGACTTCCAACCTACACTGGCATCCACCCCTTTGGGCCTACGTGACATTTACAAGTCATTAATCAGCACTGAACTCCCAAGAGCTTGCTCTGCCATTCTCCAAGATGTTGGCTGACATTCCCTGACAGGAGATGACGGGATGTGTTTTGACAACCAAGTGGTTTCCTGAGCAAGCTGCCGGCATTGTCAGGCAGTGCAGCAGAGTTTCAGCTTTCAAATCAAGCCTGCAACTCTCAAGGGCTTCCCTTTATAGAGCACATGTTGATTGCAGTCTATGTGTTGACTGTATTTGTTCCTGGGCTCCATGGAGCTGCCTTGTCAGTTGAGTGCACAGTTGGTTGTCCCTCACCCCCTGTGATTTTTCCCTTAAAAAAGCCAGTGAATACATAGCACAAACACCCGGCAACCTCAGAAAAACATCTCCTGAATCCTTGCTAAGCAACGAGAAGTGAGTGAAGTATTGTAGTGGGAGGGGGGTGCGGAGTACAGCAAAGACACCAAGTCATACTGAGGCATGACTGCTTCACAGATGAAGAGAGGTACTACTGTCACTGTCAGTTACCACTTGCTGAGCACCTACTGTGTGCCATGCATTATCATAGGCATTTTATATACATTATCCTAATGACCAAAGTAACCCTGACCGGCTGAAGGGACAATGAAATTTAGAGGGGGTGATGGTGTATCTTCACAACGCCAAATTAGTTGAACTGGATTTCAATTCATGCTCTTTACCTCCAACTGGATGTCTCCCTCCAACCCATCGGCTACAAGAGTTGAGCAGGGAAGAGTGGAGGTCTGAGTCGGTGGCTGTCAAAGCAGAGCAATGGAGACGCACCTTCAGGTAGAGAGGTAGAGAGGAGGGGCCACGTGGGAGCTCTGTAGCAGGGAGAGGAGATCCAAGCAGCAGCAAAAGCCTGCAGGTGGGCATATGGGAAACACAGAGTGAATCGCTGGCATAGAAGACTTGTGAGCAGTTGAGAGGGGTCCTGGGAATTGTGAGAGCCAGCTTTGTTTAGACTTGCTGAAGCTGGGCTGTGGTGAACTCTGAATAGCAGACTAAGGAATTCCATTCGGAACTGCCACCACACTTGCAGTGAGGCTGTGGAGGTTTACAAGAGGTGACCAACCTAGCAAAAGTGGAATTTTAAAAGGGCATGTGGATATCTGAGGCAGGGAGGCTAGAGATGAGGCCCTATAATGCAGAAGGCATGAGGAAGCTGGCATGTCCCCTCTCCTGCTCCACCTCAGTGCCATGTCCCATCCTCTGTGCTCAGCTTAACACAGCTACTGCTGATCAATTAACAGACTTTGCTGGGTGTTCTAAGCAGCTCCTGCTAGGGGGGCTGGACTCTTTGAGACCTGGACCAACCCTGGGACAAGCTTGTCTAGTCATGCTGGGCCTCACATATCTGAAGAAGCATGTTGCCCCCTATGCTGAGGGAAGCCTGCCAAGGAGGTTCGAATACTTTCTCTCTTACAAAGAAAAAAAAATGTTCCTGGTTGTTATGGAAGCAACTTGGACATTTTAGAATATCCTTTATTTCCCCTGTTCCATTCTCAGAAAGATGAGATATTGTCTCTTGTTTAAGAGGAAAAACCAAGGTCACATATTCCATAACCTCATGCTTATCTTTGCTGAAAACTTCTTGCACATGAAGTAGAGATGGGATGTCATGGGTTTCCCCTGCTATGCTATAATTTGGATAAATGGACCCCAAAGGTCCATGTGTTAAGGACTTGATACCCAGGGTGGTGGAACCTTTGGGAAGTGGGGCCTGGTGGGAGGTCCTTAGGTCATTAGGGCATGCCCTCCAAGGGGATAATGAGACCCCAGTCTCTTTTGGCCTCTCTCTGCTTCCAGGCTCATGGGATGAGGAGTTTGCTTTGCCACACATTCTCACTCTGTGAAGTACCAACTACCCTTGCCACAGGCCCAAAGCAATATTGGATATTAGACTGAATACTCCAGAACCATAAGCCAAAATAAAACTTTTCTCTTTAAAAATTTGTTGCCTCAGATATTTTGTTGTAGTGACAGAAAGCTAATATCCCCTGTAAGGGAGTCAGGACTTCTAGAAAAGACAGTGTTATTTTGAGCAAAAAAGGTGCCAGTTCCCTGATTGTGGATTTTTATGAAAGCATCACAGGCCTAAGTGACACACCTATAACAGCTTGGATACTTCCAAAAATCGAAATTGCTGGGCATACTCCCAGAGCTTATGTCTTAGGAGGTCTGGGAAACCTGATTTATTAGTTGGAACTCTTTATTGTCAACAATAAGAACTGATTCTTATCTGATTAAGCTGTGTGGGCAAGATTATTCCTGGGACTACAGACTCTGCAAAGGAGGAGGTGTAATGCCATCTGAGAGGGGGTCATCTGGTCAACCTGATTGCATCACCACCATATGCAGCCTTATTCACACACTTTATATCCCTTCAGAAGGGCATAAAGCTCTTCCTGAACTTCCTGGTCACTGGCCTTCTGATTCTGGCCTTTTTATGTCCTTAACTAGGACGCCAAAGCATTGACCACTTCTTATAATTTTATGTAGGACCTTATTTTAGACTATCTTCCCTTCCAGATAAAGGAAATCCCTTGGTCCACTGGATAGAGACAAATTTTGTGTTACAAACTCTTGACATTTTTAATTAGAACTAATATAGTGTTATGAATACTGTTAAACGTCAGTCCTTGTAATAACCAGAAAATGGCTGTCCTGTTATCATTCCCATTTTATAGATGAAGAAGCTGAAACCCAGAGAGATTAAGCAACATGCCCAAGAATGACTTTGATGGGGTTTAAGCTTAGGTGTTTTGACTCCTGTTTCAGAGGTGTTAACCACTACTCTGCCCTTGAACTCTCCATCTTTGGAAGGACTGATTCTGTGAACCAACTCAATTATGACTTTTATTAGTCCTCTAGCTATTACATCTGGGAGGTTTTTTCCCTAAGGAAAATAAGCTGTTTTTGGAATACCCACTTAATATATCTTGATCCTAGATGCTTATCTATTATCAAAAGTCTCTATGGTTTACATCTTGATTTCTTCAGCAATATCATTGTCTATTAAGGTAAACATGTCTGCCCTGTCTCTTGTTATATCTCTAGATAGAACCAGTGTCTTAATTTGACAATTACAGTTAGAAAATCTTTTCTGTTTTAACTCTCAAGACTGCCTCCTTGGATAAATGTAATGCATAGAATATTTCCTCCTGTATTGAAAAGAACAAAATCAAATCTGCTCCTTTAGTTATCCACCATCTGAAGCAGACTGTAATTAGCTAATATTTATTGAGTATTTACATTTGCAAGAAACTATTTTAAGAGGGTTATATGGATTATCTCTTTTACTCCTAAAAACAACCATAGGGAATAGGTACTACTATGATCACCATTTGGGACTATAAAATGAGGCAGGAGAGAGAAATTTGTCTAAGGTCTCATAGGGAATAAGTTGCAGAGCGAGGATTTAATACCACACAATCTAGCTTCAGAGCGAGTGCTGAGCTAATCCTTTCTGTCATAGCTTAAGCTCATTCTCTTTGCTATGTCAGCAGTGAAAATTAATCCATCCATTCAATAAATATTGATTGAGTCTCTACTCTTTGACAGATGGGGGGAAACTGTATAATCTCTGACTTTGTATAGCTTAGTCTAATGGGGTAGAAAGATCCAATAGTCCTACAAATTCATGTCAAATTGCGTGTGTGGAAGGGCATCTAAGGAGGTGTCTGCGATGCCATGAGAGTGGGTCATAAGATTCTACCTGGTCTGGGAGATGGGAGATGGAGGCAGAAACACCCAAATCTCTTATGATGGGCCCAACAAGCTTATTTATGCCCAACTGCTGCTAGGAATTCTGAGACTTAACCCTAGCTATGGAAGACTTGGTGTGGAAGGAGGATAGATTAGACAGGAGAAAAGGCTATGAAACCTGTTAGGCAGCTTCTCTTCTGTCCTCTCTATGGTTTCCTTTTCCAGTCTTTGGCAGATTTCTTGAGAGGAGTGAGAGGGCCAGGCCCCCCGGAAGGACATCCTGAAGTTTGGTCTTTCCCAGTATGAGAATTTGGTGTCAAGCCCTCTGAGATAGAAGAAAATTCTTGAAAGGTACCAACCACATATCAATCTACTAGACGGGAAATGGGTGTCAAGCACACAGATCCCAGGGGAGGGGAGGGTGACAACCCCAATGGAGTGGGGGGTCCCCAAGGCAGATGTCAGGAACTCAGGGCTGATCAGAGAGCTGGATTCCAGTTTATCAAGGTTCAGGGATGCATTTTCTTGTAGACCTATCAGCCAGAGTGATTCTATTGCTTTGGGAGCCCATGGTGGAAGCTTTCACCCAGCTGTACTTTCTCTTGAACAATTGATTTGCAAAAAATAATTATGAGGAGGATCTGATTGGAAGTGTTCCCTACTTTGAGGAAACATGATTAGAGTAGATGGAAACAAAAAGATACTTCTGTCTAAGGTAAGGATGCTGAAGGAAAAGTAGTACAGTTGAATTAGTTCCAAATGTGGAGTCCGGAGTCCCAGTTTTGTCCCTTACTGGCAGCCTTATGTAGTCCTTTAAGCCCGATGTTCTCACTCCCTTGTTGTAAAATGGAGCTGATGCCATCTGCCTTATAAAGTTGTGGATCACAATGATGTAATGTTTTTTTAATGTAAGAGCTTTTTAAAAACTATAAAGTATTTCGTAATTTAAAAAGTTCATTTTCTTCAATCTGAAAATTAATTAAGTCCAAGCATTAAGTAGAATTAGAATATTTCCCAATACTGTTACAAATTTAAAGTAGTCGTGTTGCTAGTCACATTACATTCAACATGAATGATGCTTTTAGAAGCATAATGTGATGGTGTCCCCTGTGGTGGCAATGTAGTGGTGTCCAATCAGATAGAAGTAATCATACTTAACAAATGGAAAAGCATTTTAGTACACAATTCCAGTTTATTTTCCTTAAATTATTAAATCAGCAAAACATCAATATGTATCAGTAAGGATTGGTTAGAGTATGCTACAGTAACAAAATAACCCATTTTCTTATTCATCCATCATGGGACAGCAGGAAATTTTGGTTATCTAGTCAATGAGGAACCAACAGTGACGGAGCAACCATCATCTTGAACATTGTAAATCATCATGCCAAAGGGAAAGAGACCTCTAAAGAGCATTGCATTGGTAACTATATTTGCTTAGAAATGACAGACATTACTCTTATTCCAAATCATTTTGGCCAGAACTGGTCATGTGACTCTGATAACCTGCAAATGATCCTGAAATAACAATTCTGCCCAGAAGAAAGAGAGCCAAAAGTACTCAGAAACAATAATCACTACCCCAATTAGGTATTAAAATCTAACCTATCAGCACAATAATAGATTTATAAGGCACAAAACCCCTAAGGATGGCCAGTGTCACCTTCTAAAATGACACTGGGGTATGATCTAATTCTTCATTTTATTAGATGTCTAAATAGTCTATTTAAAGTATTCTCATTGCTATGAAAACTAACTTTAACTAAATGCCATCTGTTTTTGTATTTATCAAGCCCTAGCATGGCACAGGTAGACAAGACCTCAGAGCTCAACCAGTTTAGAATTAGGGCACAGATCCAGGTGGTGGCTGAAGGGGGTTTTCCCTAGTTACACTGCCCCTGGGGACCAGCCTCAGACCAGCGCCAGCTTTCTTGCTCACTGGACTCCATATCATATTTCCTCTAGCTCTTTTCCCAGAACCAGATGTTTCCATTTTGTGATACCAGTTCTGATGCTATTTTTACTGAGACAGCTGGCTCATCTAACAGAATTCATCTGCTGTTACCTCTTTTATCAAACAATGGAATATCTGCTTGGTGAGACCAATATGCGGAGGCCTCTTTGTGGAGTGGCCTTTTCTCAAACTGTTCACAAGCCATTTTTGGGGACTGTGGTTGACTTACTGAGTTTATATAAGAAAACTGTCAGTTGCAGCTATTAGACAATTAGAAGGATGTAATTGTCCTCTGATCACGTGTTCTAATGATCTTTAGTTATGTGGTTACAAACAATGCCAAGAACAACCATGCATCTTTTCTTAGATGGCAAACCCCATGAGAATAGGGACTATTTTCTTTGGTCCATTACCACAATTACAGTAAAATTTGTGACATCAATAATTCAGCCAACTACTTAATTCAGCCAAGTACTCAAAAACAATGATCACTTCCCCAATTAGGTATTAAAAACTAACCTATCAGCACAATAATAGATTTATAAGGCACATTCAGCCAAGTGCTTAATTAATGAGATAGCTTGGCCTCACAGAGACCTTGCTATATAGTTCCATTTTACACATGAGGAAACTGAGGCTAAGCAGTGAAGGCCATATAACTAATAAATGAATGATCCAGGGTTTAATAAATATACATATGGCTTCAAAGGGTGCACTGTTTCTACAGAACCAGTTTTTCTTCTTTTTCAACACTTAACCTCTATTTTGTCCATTTTTCTATCATTTTAAGCCAGTTCTACATTACCATAGTGAGTACTTACTTTCCTCTCTGTTTGTTGTTTTCCAGGCCCTATCTATGTATAATTTTCTTTAAATAATACTTATCAGTTAATATGATCTCTTAAAAATCATACTACAGAAAAACTATTGTTTGCCTTATAAAATCCATGATGGTTGAAGTCATGTTTGTGAATTGTCTCTGTACCAGATTGTTCCATTGTAGGTTTTCAACCATTTTCTTCTTTGAAAGAGCTTCTTCCCCCAGCAGCTTGTCATCTCCTAGTATATACTGGAAAAATGCCTTCTGAATGTTTTGTGTAGTAGGGAAATTAAGTTAAAATTTAATGTCAAACTGGCAGATAATAGGCACTCATCTAATATTTGTGGAGTAAAGACCTGTGGGTCTTTCAGGTAGACTCTGCACTCCCTGGGGACAGCTAGTGTCCCCCATTCACTTGCTCCACCTAGCACAGGTAGTCATTGTTTGCCCAAAACATGCAGGAACTAGACAAAGGTAGTGGTTGTACAGTATTGTGAATGCCCCCTGGAGGGTGCAGACTTCTATGAAATAATGCAACAGTCACTAAACAAGTCAGCAAATAACAAGGCCCAAGGGTAGAAGAATTCCAGTATCCAGAGTTGCTAAAATGTATTTTTCTAAAATATTCATCAGCCAATAAAACAGGATGTGCAAAGAAATATCAAAGTATAACTCATTCATCAGATAAAAGGAGGCAACAGAAACCACCTATGAGTACAACTAGATGGCAGACTTCAGAGTATGTTCCAGAACTCAAGGAAAGCTTAAAGAAGTTAAGGAAGGGTTGGGATTGTGGCTCAGCGGTAGAGCGCTCACCTAGCATGCACGGGGCCCTGGGTTTGATCCTCAGCACCACATAAAAATAAATGAATGGAATAAAGGTATTGTGTCCAACTACAACTAAAAAAATAAAAACGAAGTTAAGGAAGGCATGGCAACATTGGACTGAATACAGAATACCAATAAAGAGACAAATTTTAATAAAGAATCAAATAGAAATTCTATAGTTGCAAAGTACAATAATAGAAGTTAAAAAAAATTCACTAAAGGACCATGTGATGGTCAATTTTATGTGTCAACTTGACTGGGCTAAGGGATGCCCAGATAGCAGGCAAGACATTTTTGGATATGTCTATGAGGGTGTTTCTAGAAGAGATTAATATTTGAATTGGTAAGCTGAGAAAAGATGATCTCTCTCACCAATATGAGTGGAAATCATCCAACATATTGAAGGTTTAAAGAGATAAAGATGGAGAAAAAGCAAACTGGGAGGTGGTGGAATCTTTAGTAGGTAGGGTCTAGTGAAGGCAATTAGACCACAGCCCTGAAATGAACTTTTGGGGCACTCCCCCACCCCAACAACCTTTGCTTCCTGGCCACCATAATGTTAACAGGCCACCTCTGCCACACACTCCCCTGCCATAATGTATAGTAAAACACCTCCACAGGCCCAAGTGACCACAGACTGAACCTCTGAAACTATGAGCCACAGTAAATCTTTTCCTCTTCCAAGTTTATTTTTTGGGGTTATTGGGTCTTGGTGATAAAAAGCTATATAGACAGTATATATACAGACACATATGGGCATACAGACCCGTGTGTATCCATATAAGGTAACACTGCTCATCCATAAGAAATGAGATGCTGATACATGCCATAAGATGAATGAATCTTGAAAACATTATGCCATATGAAAGAAGCCAGTCACACTATACAATTTCATTTATACCAAAGTCCAGAAGAGGGAAATCTACATAGATGGGAGGATTAGTGGTTGCCTAGGGTAGGCAGACAAGATGATGAGAACCAGGGCAGTGACAGATACAGGGGACAGGATTTCTTTTTTAAGGTGATGAAAATGCTCTAAAATTGACTGTGGTCATGGATGTAGACATCTGTTAGCATACCAAAACACACTGAACTTTGAACTTTAAATGAGTATAATGTATAATATGTAAATTATGTCTCAATAAAGCTGTTGATATTTTTCTTAAATACATTTTTGCAGAATGAATCATTTACCAAATGTTTACTAAACGTGCATTAACCACCAAGCACTGGTCAGACACACCAGATTTAATACCAGTCCTGGTCCAGGGATCTATGACTACTTAATTGGTTTTGCCTGGTTTCTCGATTGTGGTCAACCAAAGCACATTAGGTGCATTAGGATCCCTACCACCACCAGCAAGTGAGACATGTAATTATTCTTGTCCTACCCTCACAATGCCTACCTATAACCCTCCCAAACTAGCCATCCCACGAAATTAGAATTCTGCCTTATTTTTAAGTAGAAATCCTATGTTACCTGCTAAAACTGGTACCCTTCCCAGCTTCCTTAGAGGTATTCCTGACATCCTCATCAACCTCTGCCAATCTCATGGGTCAGTTCTTATTCTTCCAAGTGGCGAATTAAGATGGACAGTAACTGTACTATGATTACCAACTAAATTCAAGACAGCCTAGGAATCCCATGTGCCAGGTATAGTGTCTCATGATTCCAAAGTATAACTGGTCTACCCCCCTTCAGAACTTGTAATTGTATGCACAAATATTTACTAAATATATTTACTAATATATATGTACCTACAGCTGCCTGCATCTGGTATATCCACTGACCCCTCCTCTGCCTGGAATGCCCTTCACATTCATCATTTACACTCTACCTCCTCTGTGAGACACCTGAAGAATTAGCAGCCTCTGTGCTCTTCTAGGTGGTAGACCAATACCTCAGAGCCTAAGCTCTGAAATCATCTACCTGAATTCAAACTTCTCCACCACTTAATAACTCTGATTAAGTACTTCAACCACTCTGCCTTGGTTTTCCCAACTACAAAAAAGACATGAAAATATTTACAGGGTTGTTATGAGAATTAAATGAGATACAAATGTTTAGAACAAGACAGGCACTGTGACTGTCTCTATCTAATTCTGTCTGATGGTACACTTGTTTACATACCTCTTTCCTGCCAGTCCCTCTTCATAGACATGTCATCTGTTTTTTTCATGTTCACAGCATATAATACAGTGCTAGGCACAGGTGAGGTACATGTAAAAGGCCCATGATAAAAATAACAACTCTTAGTCCAGCAATGGCAAAGGTTATTGAAATCACACTTTGACAATAAAAATGAGGGCACATGGTTTGTGTGTAGTAGAACTGAATATCTAAAAGCAGGCCTGCCCTGGAAAATCCAAGCTGTCTGACTGCCTGAACTATCTCGAAAGAATCCAAGGGCTCAACAGTGAAGAGTGGTTACATAAATGACAGCAAATCAACACAGGGGATTTCACCCAACCATAACAGGAGGCCTGTGCTGATCCCTCAAAGTCTGGACAAAACACTGAGCAGAACAACAGCAGAAGAGTAGGCACAGATGATGCAGAGCTGTTCAAAGAGCCATGATCAAAGAAAACAGACTGTGCATCTAATACTACAGAGACAGATCCTTTACATTCTTTGAATTAATTTTGATGCTACAGACAGCTTAATAAGAAACTAATAATAATGCCTCTAATGCCTTTACCTAAGAAACAAGACAAATGACCTGGAGATTCCAAAACTTTAGAGCTCTTACATGAGACACAGGGAGAAGGGTTGAGCTTATCTATTACTATCTCTGAACTGATAAGTTTCCTGATAAGAAAAAAAACCACCTACTACTGTTACAGTCAATTCTCTTTTTCAGAGGTAGACCCTTCACAGCCAGTCACTTCTTTTGTTTATGTCAAGGATTAATAATCTGATTAATCAAGATGCTTCCTGATTAATACTTCTCATTTGGCACAATTAAATACTAAAATCTAAAAAGTCTGTATTTGTACACAAAGAGATTTCCTTCAGCAATATTTCTCTTGTTTTCCCCCTAAGAGTCCATTCCCCAAATAAGAGAAAGACAAACACTGGGAAAACAATACTATACTTGCTTATACATAGATCCACAGAAGTATATATGCACAGAGATCTATATACAGAAACAAACATACACCAAAAAAACTGAGTCAAGAAACAATCTTTTCAATTTCTTCATGAGACAATACAATAATGTCAGCAATAGCATCTTCAAATAGCCCAGGTGATGATGATATTATAACTTGACTAATAAAATAAATCCCAACACCTCCATCTTTCTTGCCATCAACAGCCTTAGATTAATATGAGGAAAGGAGCAAATGAAAGGAATTTACTCCAAATATTCTCTCTTCAAAAAAGAAAAGGTGGAAATTCATTATTCCTCAATATAACAATTTCTAGCAGTGAACAGATAACTTTCCTTTAAAACACAGTTCAATAGTCTAAATAAAAAACTTTTAATATTCCAATCAGCATGTCTCCTCACCAGCTTCTCAAACGCTTTTGCCTAAGCACCAATCAGTCCAGGCCTGTGGTTTAAATAATTAACTACACAGCACCAAATCATTAGCATAATTGGCCTGTAAATTTCATGAAGGCACTGATTGTGTCCTTTTAAGTGTTCTACACAACAGCCAGTACAAGAAAGCTTATTAAACATTTATGATGATTAGCTAAAAAATAAAACAAAATACCCAAACAAAAGTCTTTGTTATTCAACTTGGCTGTCATGTGTAGTGTAAACCACTGATCAGTATCTGTTTCTCCAAGTGCAATTATAAGACATTGAAAACAAAACAAACCCCTTTGGAATTAGAAATTCTGTCTCCTCTGTCCAAGAATACATTGCATTTCTGTGTCAAAAGAAACTGCCAGCAGAGAGCAAGCAAATGCAGGTTGCTAGGATATTTAACTTGAGCATCAGTGCACCATTTACAAAGCAAAAAGCCCCCATATTTCACGCACATATCCACAGACATTTTCCCTACCTTTCCAATTTGCCAAGATAAAGTGAGGAACGACGTGATAACTGCTAAAGCAGTGGCTACAGTTCCATTTCTGAGCCTCATCTCATTTCACCATCACACTGGTTCGTATGTTTGTGATGACAACCAAGACTGATTTCTTTTTAGCCTGAAGTCAACTGAATCCAGTACTCCTGGCTCCAGGCCAAACAAAACAATCAATGCAAGAGGTTCATTTCAGATGCTCAGGCAGAAGGTGTCTAGCAAGAATACCATTCACAATTGCTACTCAGGATTGTCTTCGCCATCTTCATGTGCTCCTGTCTTGGGCTGTTTTCTCCCTATCAGTGGGAGAAGAGAAAGAAAACTTGTTCAATAATGCAGAGCACAGGTTTCTTCACTGATTACCCCACTCTGAATGGATTTTTGGCAGGGCTAAGCTGTCCTACCTCCCAACTACACATTTCATATACCAGAATTATGGTCTTTCCCCTCCAAGGAAAAAGTTTCAAATGATATTCCTTCTTCACTGGTTTGGTTATGTCTGTGAAAAGAAACTTCCGGTTTCTTATTTACATGAAGAAGTTACAGGGCTTAGGAGACTCTAGTGATCATACAATGGCTCCTGAGTAACAATCTTGACTCTCCCCAGTTTTCCTATGGCACAGTAACAAGAAATATTTAGAAACACACACACACACACACACACACACACACGTGTATTTGTGAAAACTGACAAACAATATAGAAGTGTCAAAAGACCTGAGTCCTAGATCCAGGTCTGACATTACTTACTCCAAGGTTCACCTATAAAATGAGAAAAGCACTTGTCTTTCACATATTATCTTTCACATATTGTCATAAATAGTAAAAAGCCTACAGTTATTATTACTGTTCATCATCATCGCAAAATAACCTCAGTCTTCCCAGTGACTAACCTAATTCCTAGGGGATAAATTCAGAATAATTAGCATTTAGAAAACGCAGCAATCCAGCCCCTACCTTATCACCCAGGGCCTATCACTTCACATTGTTTTAAGTCAGGAAATGTGGGAGATCACCACCAACCTAACAAAACTGCTGAGAAAATGAAAAGAAATGAGGTCCTTACAAGTACTTAAGTATAGTGCCCAGCACATAATACACTCCCAATAAATGTTAACTACATAAAAATATAGAAGCAAACAGCCACTCCTTCAGTCTTCTGTACATATAAACAGTCCCATTCCCCAGGGGTGTGTCAGGCAATCTGAGATGTGCATGGACTCCTGGTTGCCTCGAGGGGACCACAGAGATGCTCTTGGCAATATACTAAATGATACTCTAGTGGAGTGAGTTAATGCATCCCGAAAATGCCTAACAAACCCAAGGGGCAATTCTCTCAGTGGAAGACCATGGCAGGCAATTCAGAACTACCACCTCAGCTACGTCTCATCACTGAATACTACTAGAAATCTCCACTAGTAAAGAAAGGTCACAGGTACACCTAATAATGACAAATAGAACCACAACTCACTGAATGTCTCCTATGTGCTGGGTCAACTATGTGGTCTAAACCTTTACAAAATCCTACAAGATGGGCATCATTAACACTATTTTACACACAAAGAAATCAACATAAAGAGAAAAGCTAGATTTGTATGATCCCAAAGTTCAAACACTTTGCCCCTCAAATTCAGCCACCTGTAGTACAGCAGTATAAAGAGAAGAGCCAGGGATACTGGAAGTCTCAGGTTAAACTGGACGATCTTCCCAAAATGTTAATTTTACCCAACTGTAAGTGTGAATCTCAAAAATGTTTTATATTCTAGAACAAATATGGATTCATTATGGTAAAAGTTGCAAAATTCATAGTAATTTTCAAAGTCTAAACATACAACTTTTAACAAATTTCTCACTTCCTACAGCTTTTGGCTAGTTCCCCATCCCAGAACTCCCAACAAAGCATGCCTGTTTCCCGGCTTTGGACAGCAGCTCTTATTTCCATATATCATTCTAAAAATACCAAACCCCACTCCATTGGTTCCTCTTACTACCTGAGCACAAAGACATTATCACATAAAGTTATCACTGCTAAACCAAATGTGTTGACCTTTCTATAGTCAAGATAACTTAATACTGAACCGCTTAGAATCAAAATCTTTGTGGCAAAAAAATCTTATAATTTAAAATTCCATAGAGCATCTAATTGTCTGAAATCAATAAGCACCCAACAATGAGTTCTGATTATAAAAATAGAGGTGATAATGGAATGAATTATATAACTTGGAATTCTCATCCTGGTATGATATTACACAAAAATGCTTGCAAATTTCTGTTGATATGCACTTAGCCATATTTTACTTCAGAAAGAATTTTTTTCTAGTAAGAGATCTAAAAAATATACAGGTCATTAGAGTAAACACTCACTAATGGAGAAGCAGAGAAACAGAATCATTGAATAAGGATATTTCAAAATACTGTTTTATTAAGTAGGGAAAAATCTGCATAAAATTCAGTACAAATGTGTGAAGGCAAACTCTAAAATTAAAATCGACTATAGCTATGCTATCCATAATACATGAAAAACATAAGTAAAATTAAATACTGGATTCAAGAAATTAGCAAACTCAGGTTTGAAGAAGATACTTATAATGAATTTTACTAATAAGACCTGAAATTTCACAAGAAAAATATGAGAGCCTTTCACTCAACAAGAATGTAGTCATACATTTTTAATTAGGATTTCTAAACTAATGTAGTTTAACTGGGCAGCACAAGTGAATGAAATCTCCAGATGAGGGCAAAACTAATGAGCTACAAGCTCTTAAATCACCACAGGCAGTATCAGGCTGGCTTGTCAGACACAGGTGACCCACATTTTTATCAGTGTCCACATATGCAAACATTTTAATCTAACACCTGAATACTCTCACTTAACACATTTGAATCTTTAAACCACACACGCAGGCGCACACACACAAGTAGTGGCTAAAATTACTTGTCATTTCTCTAGCCTCCCAAAGATGAATGGAACTTTCAACTCCTGACCTCATGATGAAAATTCTGTTTGGTTAACAGACTTAACAGTCTTACGTCGTTAGTCTTATACTGCTGGATTCAAAACCATTTAAAGTGTTCACTGAAATATTTAGCATGCTCCATGGCTGGGAGAACACTTTGCTGAACGTTTGGCATATTCCTTAATCAGCATCCCACAGACAGAGGTGCCTGAAGAACAGAAGGCACAATCCGGATATCCACAATCAATGAAAACCATGACGTAAGCTTTGATAACTTTACCACCACAATTATGTTAAAATCGTGTTGTTTTCCCTTTATAAAGGGATGGATCTTTTTCTTTAATACAGCTGACATAATTTCGTCGTCCAGTGCGTTTTCACATTTAACTCTTGCGGATTAAAGAAACCCATCTCACACTAACCTGTTAATCACCCTATTTTTTTAAAACATTCAGCAAAAGAAATAAACCACACCTATTATCTGATTCTAAATGTAGACTTCTCTCTTCCAACAAAGGGCTGTGTCGTCCTTTTATCAAGATCTCGTCCAACAGCAAAAGGCACAGCAGCCTCTGGGACGCACAGGGTCCCTGCCCTCGGCTCTCGGTGCGGAAGGCGAGCACCGCGAGGGCTCCAGGAAGCAGGGTCCTGCGAGCGGCACTGGGGCCAGCCACAAGAGCTCCCCTTCCAGATGTCACCTGGCCCCAGCCTCAGGGTCCCGCTTGGCCCAGTCCGGACAGGGAGCTGAGGCCTGGGGCACTGGGGGGGAGGTGCTCTCTCACCCCGGACCACCAGGTCGTCACTTCACGGCAAATCCGCCACCCTGGCGGCTCGCCCGGTCCCCTCAGCGGGAGCAGCCCCTGCCCAGGCGCCCTGGAGCCTCGCGGGGCGGCTCCCGGTCCGGCGGGCAGCAGACCCCGGCCCCCCGGCGCCCCTCCCTCCCGCTCCCCACCCTTGGGAAGCCCACACACTTTGCTCTACTTTCCCCCAAATTTGAGGAGCCCGGCGAGCGCCGGGAACGCACCTGGCGCTGGGTAGGCCGCCGGGAGGGCGCGCGGCACCGCGCAGTGCTGGGCGATGCGAGGAAGGCATCCCGGCCCGCGCCGCGCCCCCAAGGCCCAGGCAGCGCCCCTGGCCAGCTCCGCGCGCCAGAGGCGAGAGCACCTCCCGGCGCACCAGCTCCCGGCCGGGCCGCGGCGCCCGCGGCTCGGTTACCAGCAGCTGGATCTCCCACAATTGCAGCGCCCCTCAACCCGCTCCCTCTGCGCAGCCGTCCAGCGCTCCCGCCGCCAGGCCGCCTCGGGCCTCCGCAGCCCAGAGCCGCTCACCTGCCGCTGGCGCCTGCGCTCCCGCCGCGGCCACAGGCAGAGCTGCGCCCCGCCCCCCCGCCCCGGCTACGCCCCGCCCCCGCCCCGGCTACGCCCCACCCCGCCCAGCCCGCGACCCCGCCAGCCATTGGCCGCCCGTTGCCGCGCCAGTGGCCCGCCCAGCTGTCACTTAGGGGCGCCGTCGCTTGGCCTATATAACTCTTGTGAGATCTTTCCCCGGGCACTGGGCATCACAGCATGGTCCAAGCGGTGCCTCGCTCCCCGCGCCCAGGCTCCGGTGCTCGGCGCACTCGCCGCCGCCTCAGCTGGCTTTGGTCCTCCGTGGCGTGTGCGGAGGCAGCTCCCGCCGCCAACAAAGGCCTCGGCGCGCGACTGGACCGCCCAGGGCTGCCCGCGAGTTCCATCCCTTCCCTCAGCGCCCGTCGCATCCATGGTCCTCATTCCCAGGGACAAGTCCCGGCCCTAATCCAGGGTCAGCTTCCAGGCCCTGGGGTTCCGGGCATTTCACTGACAGCCCCAGCGGGAGACATCGTTGTCTCCAACTCACCAATGAGGAAGACGGGACTGGAAAGATTGACTTAAACCCCTAGGACGAGGAAACAGGGCTAGGATTTAAATGCATATCATTCGGGTGCTCATGCCCCTAGTTTTCCCGTTAGGCCACGCAGTTTTGCCCCTTTCTCCTGAGCCCTAATCTATCACCGTTTCATGAAGTTTGAAGTTAATTTTAGAACCAAATAGGAAATCATCCATAAAAACCTGGGTGGGCTGACCCTCCTTTTTTGTAGTGTCTGTGAGCATCGTGACTTAATAGTAACTACCCGTGGGCACACCATCTTTTGGATACTTACTATATACCAAGCCCCATATTACATATTTAATTGCATCCTCTCATATTTTAACTCCCATTTTTTCCCATGAGGAAACTAGAGCACAGAGAAGTTTAAAAAGTTTACCCAAGGTCACAGGCCGGTAAGCGATAGATCTCCTTTCAAACACAAAGGATGTGTTGTCTTTGGTGCTACAATAAAGCTTACAACAACCCTGCAAGATAATTTGCAGGGAGTAGAGGGGCAAAAGATCAAGGAGACAGGCTTGTCCGTGCCAATCTCCCAAGGTAATAGATTCTATTCAGAAAACAGTAATTCAAATATTGAAAACTAAGAGAAAACATCAATCAGAATGAGTTTATACTTTCCAACATAATTCTTTTATTTTTGTCTCAAGATAACAGTAATTAATAATCAGCTTTGACATGTGCAGGCATCTTGATTCTCTCATGTTTAGGTTTCTCCCCATGACTGTTAAACTGTTTTAAAAGTGCAAGGCAACACATGACACCCCTCTTCCCATGGTTCCCCACTGACTGAGGAGGAGCAGACAGGTTTTGTCCACTCTCCAGCACTGTAGACATGACTTGTGCATAACAGTCATAATACCCAATGACAACTTTGCTCTCTACTTAGGGAAGTAGAGCCTGGTTTCTTATATTATATGGCACACACATTGCCACATAGCAAGTTGGTGACAGATTTCATGTCGGATGTATACAATAAAGACAAACCATTCCAGGATACACCTGACACATTGTTGGATATATCATGCTTAAAACATCTAGGAGTAGACTACCCTAGGCCTTGCTATGCAGTGCTCCCCCTAAATCAGTGAGAGACCAGGGGAAGTGGGTGTCATGTGTCTCCTCGGACTTCTAAAATAGTTTAACTGTCATGGAGAGAAACCTGAGCATGAGATCCAAGAAACCCACGCATGTCCTAACTGATTATTAATTACTGTTATCTTGAGACTAAAGTAAAAGAATTTTTGGGGGAATAAAAAATTCTGAATAACGTTGTCTATTAGTTTTCAATCTTTGAAACACTGTTTTCTGAACATCCTCTTCATGACAGACAAGCAAACTACTCCTTGCAGATGAAGAGAGCATTGCCTTTCTTAAAAACTCTTATTTTTTTTGGACACAATATCTTTATTTATTTTATGAGGTGATCGAACCTACTGTCTCATGTGTGTGAGGCAAGCTCTCTGCCACTGAGCCCCAGCCCCAGCCCCAAGCATTGCCTTTTGAGAGAAAGTTCCCAAGCTACTTCCACAGGATTGACCAAAAGACCAAACAGCACAAGTAACTATCATAATCCTTATAGAGGAAGAAACTTGAGACCCTGAGAAATTAAGTAATTTGGCAGATGCAAATAGTAATTTAGGCAAGTAATAAATGGCCAAGTCAGAATTCAAATCCAGGTCTGTTTGATTCCAGAGCCTGTATGATACTCCATTGCCTTTCTTCCTTCTTTAGCAATGGGCAAAATCTTGTTGTGTGGATGAATAGTAAAAAGATGTATTTCTCTCCCTCTTCTCCATTTTTTTCCCTCTTTGTGAAGATTTGAAACCATATGTTAGAGACATATGTCAAGAGGAGAAAGGAAAGGAAAGAGGACATATAAGTTTCAGTTACAGCCTGGCTGACTTATTCAGAAAGACAGCAGAAATTCCTCCTAAGCTCTGGTTAGTGGCAAAGCTCACAGCCAGGACAAAAAGCAAACAAAAACAAAACAACTGCCTTGCTTTGAGGATCTATTTGATACTTTGTCACTACTTCAACTGGCAGCAGAAGGACCATATGGTTAAACTTGTATCGGACTATTCACCCTGTTGCTCAGGGAAGAGTAGAATTCAACTAGTGTCCTAACCAATCAAAATACTCAGGAATACAGGCTTCCCAGATGTGGGTGTGAATTGGTGATTCATCTTACTTTTGCAGAGTACAAAATATTGAATTTTTCCAACTATATCTGTTCAATTAACAATCAAAGACCGTCAATCCAAACCCCATGGAGTCCTATAGATTTCTTTCTCCTTGTTTTATCTTTTTCATGATGATTTCCCTTCTATCACCTTTTTTGTTTGTTTGTTTGTTTGTTTCTTCTCCACCTCTGCAGTGTCTGGGTTTACCTTCTCCTGACCTTTATTTCACACTGTCAGTGGAATTATTGACAAGAAGTTCTGCCTATAATCTCACCATTCTATAGTCTGTCCCCAACAAAGCTGCCACGTGGTAGCTCTCCTTTCCAACATTTTCATTATTCCATCCACTTTTTCTGAGGCCTGTGATTACAGAGGCAGCTGGTGCCTCACCATGGAGCATTCACAGACTAGTGGAAGACATTGGTAAGTAATTAAACCACAGTACACCATGCTGGGACAGCAGATAGGATGGGGTCATTAATCAGATCCTCTGGGCAGGGAAGCCTTCCTGGAAATGACATTAGAGCTAAAAGCAGATACCACACAGGAAATGAATCTTTGCCATTTATCTCTTTGATGGTAAGTGTTTACTGGTGGGGCCATGTCTATATCAATCAGTCTCTAAAAAATCAAGCTCAGGATCTCTAGTTCTTTTCTACTCTGCCCCTCATCCATGCATTAACAATCAGACTTGCATCATTTATGAGCATTTATAAATGTGATTCTGGAGTCTTCTACTACAGGCTCTAGTGGGACCTTTTTGAAGTATACAATCTACAAGAGGCATCACTTCAGGAGGTTCTCCCTGGCTTTTTAAATGATGCATGTAGATGTGGTAGAAGACATCTTATTTTAATTGGTAGACAGTGCATTCAATGACTTTCAAGCAAAAACTATAGTGGACCTGGGACCCTGATGGGCCATAAGAGTCTATGGACCCTTTGCTAGCTGCAAAATGTTTCAGATGTAGTAACAATTTCTCTAATGTCATCAGACAGGGCACATGCCGTCCCAGAAATCAATGAAAGGGAATGCAAATGGAACCAACCACCACATTTACAATTCAACTCTACACGGAAATTAAGGTCCATACAGATGAAGAACAGCAGAGAGCTAAATTATTCTTAATTTTTATTCTCCTTCCTCTCACCTTGGCTCATGAAAGATGCCTGTCCTAAATCACATTTATATCACTGGAATAAATGTACCTACTGGATTATTCAGACAAAAGCCAGATTGTGTGCCCCCCAGTGATGGAATCATAAGATCTTATCGTATTTAAATGCCTTGGCCATCGAAGTTTACATAATGTGTACAAGGCATTGCTGAAGTTTTTCAAGGAAACCCTAAAACAAAAGAGAATCCATCTTGCTGGGAACAGCCTCTCTCCCAAGCACTGTTAGAACAATCAGCAATGCTGGGACAGAAAAAGTCCCTGCCAAGACAGACTAAGAAGCTGTGACAGCTACACCATTAAAGCTGATTCACTTGTTTTTATTATATTTGATGTATACTCAGAAGGCATAATGGAGAGAACAGTGTGACAGAGAATTACGAGCTTTGGATTCTGTTTTTGTTGGTTTTTCCTTTGTGAATTTTGTACTTGTAAAAGGTGTTGGATCAACAGCTATGCATCTGAAATCCATCCATGCATAAAACCAATCTAAGGAGTCCAACCCTGCTACTCTATCAATACATTTCAAACAGGATAAAAACCTTGACTAATCTAATATACCCAGGACCATGACCGTCAATGCTGCGGTTCTAGGTATCTGGAAAATCTCAGATTTTTTTTTTTACATTCTTTTAGGGTAACTGAACATACTTAACCCTACTGGTAAGTGTATTGGATTTCAGTCTGGAAGAGGAGGAGGAGAAAAGGAGGAAGCTGAAGAGGAGGGAGGGAGAAAAAGAGAAGATGGAAAGAAGAGGAGAGGAGGAGGCAGAAAACTCGGAAGGAGAGAAGGGGAAGGGGGAGGAAGAGAAGGAGCAGGAAGACAATTTTAGGTATTTTGGACAGAGTGACTATCATACAGGGGGTTGGATGCAAAGGTTTTGGGAGGACTGGAAGAACCCAGTTGGGGGGGGGAGAGGGACCTGAAGAACAAAGAGGAACAAAGAGGAAGCAGGATGGATTCCCAAGGATCAGAAGCTTCTGTGCTGGTGACCCTGAGCTCACCTCTGCGGATGGACTCTTGATGTTGGTTCTGGAAGCCTGAAAAACCTGGACAGCAGGAAGTAGGGCTTGCCCTCCCCCACTGCTCTGGCAACCACCTGCATCTGTTGCCAATCACCTGCATCAACTGCCACACTTGTTAGGGGGAGGCAAAAGCAGGAAGTCACTCTCCTTTCTCTACCCTCTGATCCCCCGCCACAGCCTCCCCCTTACAGAAGCAAACAGAAAGCCATCTGGTGATGGAACCCAGGATCTGTAGCTAGCTAGCCCCAGTGTGGCAGGTTGGAATACAGAAAGGCAGCGCATGAGACTGAAAATGTGGGGTAAATACCAACCAACATCAGAATAAAAAAAGCACAGTTGGGCATTCTTTCAAGCTAGACCATAAGTTTGTCCCGGAATCCAAGGGGCGAGATAAGTGTAAGCCTCAGGTCTTTCAGCTTAAGTGAGACTCATACAAACTCTAGAAAACATCTCTCATGCTGGCATGGCTTCACAAAAAGACTGTTCTCTCTCATGGCTACTGTCACAACAGTATCACTGGTAGAAACTTTTCTACCAAATAATGACGCTGTATTGAGCCTCCATCTAGGGATCAACAGTTCCAAAAACCCAGGATTGTAAAAATGTGATCTTGACCCTCAAGAGATCAAAGTCTGGCTGGTGGAACCAGGACCCACCTCATCTCACCACTAGGGCTGCCTTTTAACCACCCCTTAAGCTGAGCCATGCTCACCTCTCCACAAAGGGCACATGCAATGGCCTCTGGCACACTCCCTCTCCACCCCCACTCCACTACCCTCTTTAACATCCTTCAAGACTGAACTTGTTGTCACCTGTCCTGGAAGCCCTCCCTTGCCCCAAACCTGGGAGAAGTACCCACTGCCCAGTCACCCTGCACCTACCAGTACATTTCGCACACGGTAGCATCACCCCAAGTTTCCAAGCTGGTGTGCTCTACACATCGTGATTGGAGGAAGAACACACTTAAGAGCCTTTCATCTTTTGGAGTAGCTGAGTGTGACCTGGAGCTGTTGAAGCCTCCAGGTACAAGCAGACCCCAGGTGCCAAGGTGAACATAATTATTTTCTCTGTGTTTTATTAAGTGAAAAAGACTGGTCAGCCCAGCATCATTATCTGCTGACTTATCTGCCTCCTGCACTCAGCTGTAGGCTGCTTGAGGTCAGGGATGATCTTATTTATCAATAAGGCACTTGGGAGCCTTCCTGTGAACAGGAAAGACTGGGTCTGAACCTCAAGGAACAAGAGTAGGATTTGGACAGTTGTAGGGAGAGGGAAATAAGCTTTACAAGAGAAGCAGCACAGAGTCCCAAAGAGGGCAGGGCCTCCTCTGTGTTCCAGGCACCTGGGCAGGATGGCATGACCAATATGGAGGACAGGGACAGACACCTGGCAGGCCAGGAGAGCTAGGCAGGAGAGGGTGCAGGTGAGCAGTGGGTAAGAGGAGAGCTCTGAAGATACCCGAATAGAGAAGCAATGTGATGGCAGAAGTGTTCAGAGGTGACTATTTGAACCAAAAACAAAAGTATGAAAATATTCAAACATAAAATATATGGGAAAAGGACGAATTAGGTAGCCTGATGTCAATGCTGCCAGCTAGATAGTCACTGTAATATTTTCAACTTGAATGAAAAAATGGGTCTTTTAAAAATTAAAAATTACTGAGTAGCTATAGTACACCCAGGCTATATATCTCTAGTAAAGGCGCACAATAAATATTTGCTTCTTCTGTTGGGTTTGCCTCCTAATTTAAATTTTACAATGATCTAGGATTAAAATCACAAGGTTTAATAAAGGATAAAGGAGAGTGGGGAAGGAAAGCTCTCTTCCGGATGTGATTGAGAGTTCTAATATTAATGTCTCAGATGGAACTGAAAATGCCAGATTTTTGAGAGCCACAGCCAAAGGGGCCCCAGCAAACTTCCAGCTGCCAGCAAACTTCCAGCTGCTGGCTGATGATTGGCTTACAGCGGCCCCAGCAACATCTAGCTGATTGGCTCCTCTGCGGTGATGTTCATTGGGCTGGTTCCCCGCCCTTCAGACTGCCAGCTGATGATTAGCTCACAGCGGCCCCAACAACAACTAGCTGATTGGCTCCTCTGCGGTGATGTTCATTGGGCTGTTTCCCCACCCTTCAGACTACAAAGCTGATGATTGGCTCACAGCGGCCCCAGCAACATCTAGCTGATTGGCTCCTCTGCGGCGATGTTCATTGGGGTGTTTCCCTGCCCTTTCAGACCACGGAGCTGCTCATTGGGGGACTTCTTTGGCTCCACCCATGCGACCCAGCCAATCGGCCTCAAGAGCAGGAGGATTGAGGGAGGTGGACAGGCTTGTGTGGGGGAGAGGCTTGTGGAAGCCGGTGGTGGCAGTTGGGCTCTGAGGGTTTTTTTTTTTTTTTTTTTTTCCTGAGGAGCTGTTTTGCTTGGCGTTTGTAGTTCTAAAAATAAAGTTAGTTTCTTTTGACAAGTGGCTCCTGAATTGTGCCCAGCCAGACTGCGGCACCAGATCACTTCAGAAGTGCCTCTTTAGAGAAAATAATCTTCCAGAACTATGAACACTCCACTCAATAGACTTGTTCAAGTCCACCTCTATGTAAGGAATATGGGAAGACAGGGACTGTAAGAAATCCAGAATGCTGTCCAAAAGTAACATCTCAGCCTACGGAAGTATCAATAAACTACTCCATGATAATCTCCATAGAGTGCATGGTAAACCTAGTTTTATTTTGCTTTCTGGTTTTTGTTTGTTTGTTTTGGTACCAGGGATTAAACTCAGGGCCACTCAACCACTGAGCCATATCCCCAGCCCTATTTTGTATTTTATGTACAGACAGGATCTCACTGAGTTGCTTAGCTCCTCACTTTTGCCGAGGCTGGCTCTGAACTCATGATCCTCCTTCTTCAGCCTCCTGAGCAGCTGGGATTTGGGGGAAAAATAAAATAAAATCTTTAAGAGCATTTTGATAGCAACGTGTTTTGTGTTCTTAACAAATGTTTATGGAAGATACACACTGTAAGAGTAAGCTTCCTCTGGTTCCGCATGGGAATGGAATCGAGGAGCAAAGTTTACAACTTAGCCTGGAGCTGAGAAGATGCCAGCAAGTCCTTCCTGGTTATAGAAGAGAAGAACAATTTTTAGAGAGTTGCCAAAAACCTGAACACAGTTGAGTCACAAAACAGAGGCCTCTTCCCAGCAGAACTTAGGTCTCACACCATCCAGGTTCCAGTCCTCTTTGGGACCCCAGGCTGGTTCATAGTTTGGACCCAGCCTCCATCCAGCCCACCGTGATTTCCCGAGCTGTCTTATTTCACCAACTAAATAGTTCCTCCATCCTTTCTTTCAACACCAATAACATTTTGTTCCTGTTGTTTTTCCTCCTGTGGACTCCAAGTCATCTGAAGCTTTCTTACATCAAGTAGGCAAATGTATTTAGTATCATTTCCTTATTATCCACCAAATCATACACAGACATACAGATTATATAGTTCTGTGTGTGATCCTGGTATGGCTATCACAGAGATAGCCACTAGCAGAATACAGGGTCATATCCCTTGGACCCACCCCATAGGGATGATTTGAATTGGACCAAGACCAACAGAACTCCCAGATCTTACCTAGGAAGGCCTTTGACATACAGTCTCATTCACTGTCAGAGCAGAACAGAAACACAGGACAGAGTATGCAAAAGCTGTGAGTGAAGCAAGAGGAAGCCAATGGCAGAGAGGAAAGGAGTGGGTACCGGTGTAGGGTAGCGGGGAGAAGTGAGCCAACAATAGGGGAAGAAGCCGAGAATCAAAGGAGAAACAGACAGAGGGATCCGGTAAGGCTGTTGTTGGAGCTACTTTGGAAGCCGAGTTGCTGTGGGACTCTAGAAGGATCTGCTCTTGCAGGACAGGAACAGACAGACTCAAATGTGTTCATGAGGCTGAAGGACATTCCTGTCTGGGTTCCTGCTCTTCTTAAGACTTACCATCATCAAGGGCAGTATAGAGGAGTCTGGGCATTGAGAAAGGGTGTTGGGTCATTAGGAATTCACAACTCTTTGTGAAGGACGGTGAATTCTTACAGCATCACATGTGCAGAGCCAAATGCAAACGAGAAAACAATCTAGAATGAAAGGCTTCTGGATTCTCCATGGTGTGTGTTATGTGTTCTGTCTGCCCATTAGTTAGAAAAAGACTGTAGCAGGGCTGGGGACATAGCTTAGGGTGGAGCACTTCTCTGTCATGCATGTGACCCTGGGTTCTATCCCCACTCCTACAAGCAAAAACCCTGGACAAAGAAGAACTTCATTAAGTATAATTTAAATTTCATTTTAAAGTTTGAATGCAAGACAAATGAGCATACAGTAAAGAGGTAGAGAGATCAAACTTCCAAATCTCATCAAGGCACCAGATAGCTGTGAGGCCAAAGTCTAATAATGTGTGACTTACCAATTCTTTTTTTTTTTTTTTTTGCAAAGGAACCTCCCAACAGAGTGAACCCAGGGCACTTGACCACTGAGCCACATGAACTGCCCTATTTTGTATTTTATTTAGGGACAGGGATTCACCAAGTTATGAGAGCCTTCATAAGTTGCTGAGGCTGGCTTTGATCTCATCATCCTCCTGCCTCAGTCTCCTGAACCACAGGGATTACAGGCATGGATCACCATGTCTGACCCCAAATTATCTATTTCTAATAATCAATATCATGATATTCCTGTTACATTCATTTTACCAAAAAACAAAATACTGTAAAATGATCAGATCATCCAGATTCATTCAGCATTCACTGGAACCATCTATGTGAGATTATTTTTTTTTAAATCATTCTTCTTATTTTTGTACATGAATCCTATCTCACTGGCCACATTTTTGTCATCATTCAGCAATAACAGAGGAGGCGATATTCAGAAGTATTGGGGAACTTCTAGCAGGATGTGGATTTGGCATCATGGGGTTATAGTGAAAAAAATATAAAACTGCTCCCAGCTAATAGAAAAATAAATTGGAATTGTGTCGGGAAAGTGCCCAAAAGAACTCACCTCAAATAAGAACTGGGTTTTTATTAGAAAAATCTGAAAAGAGTGAAAAAAATCCCCCCCAATAATCCGATGATCTTTATATTTCATTGTTTCATGACCTTCCTACAAAAGGATTTTCCGTTTCTTCTACCCAGAAAACTTAAGTAATTTTTTCTTTCAAATGAAAGCTTCAACCTCATGGTAAATAAGTCCATGTGCCAGCCTGGCATGGTGGCACAAACATGTCATCCCAGTCACACGGGAGGCTGAGGAGAAAAGATGGCAGTTTGGAAGCCAACAAGGGCCACTTAGCAAGACTCTGCTTAAAAAGTAAAAGGACTGGGGATGTTGCTCAGTGGCAAAGAGCCCCGAATTCAACCCCTAGTAGAGCGTAATAATAATAATGATAATAATAATAATAGGGGCTGGGGCTGGGGCTCAATGATAGAGTGCTTTCCTAGCATGTATGAGACACTGGATTCAATCCTCAGCACCGCAGAAAAATAAATTTTAAAAATGAAGGTGTTGTGTCCATCTACAACTAAAAAATTTTTTCTTTTAAATTATAATGATGATAATAATATCCACAGACTGGTTTCTTCCAAGCACTGAAGGCAGAGCAATCATCTTGACACAAATACTTAGGAAGCTGCTTCTTGTGGACCTCAGTATTTGCCATAGTGGCTCTTTGATTATATATCCAGTTCCTTTCCTGTTTAACAAATCCTTACTAGATGATTTCCTTGTGCTTGGCCCAAACCCTGCTTGACTGTCACACACTGAAAACACACAGCTGAAAGGCTCTTGGTACAGGTGGAAATGCTGGCACAGGAAGATGGAAATGGGAGTCTCTGTGCTTTTATGTGTCTATGGGAAGATGGGGCGCATCAGGGTTGACATAAGGAGCTCGGATTGTATTCTGGTTGATAATTTGAGCTCTTTTGAGAATGACCTGGTCAGAGCTGTGGGTCAGGAGAGTGTCTTGGTGACAGCCCCTGGGTGGGAGGACAGGGAGGGTGGGGTCATCTGAGCAGGAGCTCGTCAGTGCTGACTTAGGGCTACTGAGGGGGCAGATAAGAAGAGAAGGCACACGTGGCATTGAAGTTTTGGAATAGTGTCAGAAAAGTGCCCAAAAGAACTCACCTCAAATAAGAACTGGGTTTTTATTAGAAAAATATGATAAAAGTGAAAAAAAATCCCCCCAATAATCTGATGATCTTTATGTTTCACTATGTCAGGGCTGATGGCAGCATTCCACATCAAACCAGTGATCCCATGCCGATGTAGGGAGGAAGATGACCTCTGTGTTGGCTCCTCTTAAAGTCAGCAGTCAGAGACATGTTCATGCTCACTTTGTTGCTCTTTGGACAAAGTAGAAATGAGCATTAGAGCTTAAGAGAAAGACCTTGTCCAGCTTAAGAGAAAGTCCATGCCTATCATCCCAGTGGCTCAGGAGGCTGAGGCAGGAGGATCCCAAGTTCAAAGCCAGCCTCTGCAATAGTGAGGGACTAAGCAACTCAGTGAGACCCTGTCTCTACATAAAATACAAAATAGGACTGGGGTTGTGGCTCAGTGACTGAATGCCCCTGAGTTCAATCCCCAGTATCCACCCCCCCCCAAAAAAAGTGAAGGATCTGGTGACACTGGCAAGATGGAGAGAGATGGAGCCATGCACAGAAACTATGGGGTCCACCCACTCGGTTCTGGTCATCTTTGCAAGAGCCACTTCAGCAGTGTGCTATTGGCCAAAGGCACATGGCCATTTGTTGGGGGTGTGAAAGAAATGAGGCAGAGACAGTGAGCTTGAGTTGTGATTTTATAGGGTTTAGCGAACGCATTCTGGTTTTCTTAAGAAAAGTTTGAGGGCTAGGGTTGTGGCTCAGCAGTAAAGTGCTCGCCTAGCATGTGTGAGGCCCTGGGTTCGATCCTCAGCACCACATAAAAATAAAGAAAATAAAAGGCATTGTTTCTGGCTGCAACTAAAAAATAAATATTAAAAAAAAGAAAAATTTGATGAGTAATAAGAAGGGGGTCTGATGGATGAACTGTGATCTTTTGCAGGATTGACTCTGTCCTGCTAGGCGTTCCCTTTGGATTTTTCCAGCTAGTTTTCCTAACTATTCCCAATGCCTCTGCTATTTTTTTGTAATTGTAGAATGAAATAATAGTAAAAAATAGCTAGCATTCCAGGGTGTTCCTGCCCTACCAGGCTTTGCTCTAAGAATATCATTACATTTTAATTCATCTGATCTTCAGAACGCCCTTGAAAGGTTGAGGCTCCTGGTTTTTTTGTTTTGTTTTTGTTTGTTTGTTTGTTTGTTTGTTTGTTTTCCTGTTTCACAGATGAGAAGACCAAGGCAAGAGAAGTTAAATAACTCACATCAACTCACCCAACTGGGAAGTACCTGAGCTGGGGTTCGCTCAGGCTGTCTGCTGAAATCCACGTGTTTTATCAGGATGTTGGCTACGACCAGCCATTGCACAGATATAGAAGGAGTCCTGGGACGTTTGCAGATACTAATGTTTGGAAAGCTCTCAAACATTTGTTTTATTTATACACTGGCTCATTTGAGAGAGGGGAAACAGGCTAAGTTCAACATCATGGTTGCTTTAGGATAAATCGTTATATAGGACTGCTGAAAGATCTGCCAACATCTTTTTTTAAAAAGAAATTTTTGATAGTTGTAGATAGACATAATGCCTTTATTTGTTTATTTTTATGTCTTGCTGAGGATCGAACCCAGTGCCTCATGCATGCTAGGCAAGTGCTCTGCCACAGAGCTACAGCCCCAGCCCCCAACATGTTTTTTTTTTTTATTTGCTCTTTTTAGATATACATGACAGTGGAGTGCATTTTGACGTATTGTACACTTGTGGAGCATAACTTATTCTGATTAGGATCCCATTCTTGTGGTTTTACATGATGTAGAGTTACACTGGTTGTGTATTCATATATGAACACAGGAAAGCTATGTCCAATTCATTCTACTATCTTTCCCAATCCCATCCCCACATCCATTCCCCTTGGTCTGATCCGAAAATGAACTTCTATTCTCTCCAACCCCCACCCCCATTGTGTGATAGCATCCACGTATCAGAGAGAACATTCAGCCTTTTGTTTTTTGGAACTGGCTTATTTTACTCAGCTTATTTTACTCCAGTTCCATCCATTTTCTGACAAATACCACAATTTCATTCTTCTTTATGACTGAATAATATTCTATTGAGTAGAGATACCACAGTTTCTTTATCCATTTATCTGCTTAAGGGCATCCAGGTTGCTTCCATAGTTTAGCTACTGTGAATTGATCTGCTACAAACATTGATGTGGCTGCATTACTACAGTATGATAATTTCAAGTCCTTTGGGTATAGAACAAGGAGTGGGATAACTGGGTCACTTGGTGGTTCCATTCCAGGTTTTCTGAGGAATCTCCATTCTGCTTTCCAGAGCCGTTGTACCAAATTTTTCTGCCAACATCTTAAGCCTGGAATCAAGGACTCTTGGAGCTGGAAGAGACTTTGAAGACTCTCTGGTCAAGTGTCTTCTTTTACATACGAAAAAGCTCTCATCGGGGGCAGTAGAGAGTGGCTTGGCCAAGGTCCCATCACAGCTAAGAGCTGAGTCTGGAACTCAATGAACTCCATGCCAAGGAGCTGGAGGTGGAGGAGATGGGAAGGGCTGCAGGCAGACAGGAAAGAGGCACCTGGGATGAGGCTGGGGCAGAACCTGGTCAGGTGGAGGGTTCTGAGGTGCTGCCTGCTCACAGGCTGCAGGCCTGGCCTGGGCTCCTGCTGAGAGTCCCCCTGAGTTTGCATGTCCCTCTCTGCCATTTACCTCTCTCTCTCTCTCTCTCTCTCTCTCTCTCTCTCTCTCTCTCTCTCTCTCTCTCTCTCTCTCTCTCTCTCTCTCTCCCACTGGGGACCTTACACTATCTGAGCCCAGAATAAAGTGCTGGTGGGGCCTGGCTCCTGAGTGCTTAATTAATATTTTTAATTAATTAATTGATCATTTAAGAGGCCATGATCAAAAGAGAAATGCACAGGAAAAGTAGCTCCATGTATCTGTCCTTGGAGAAGCGAGACTCGATCCGGAGAATCCTTTGGAATCCTACCAAAAAAAACGTTCTGTACAAGTGACTTGAACTGTGCCGTGATGGCTCTGGCTCTTATTTTATTCTTATTTTTATCTTTTTTTTTTTTTTTTTGTACGTTGTAATTACACATCATGGTGGGGTGGTGCTACGTCTTCGGGTACTGGTGTCTTTAAAGATTTTGTCCACTTCTTTAACATGGAAGGTGCAGGCAAAGGTGCTGCAGTTGATGACTTTCACCTTTTAGTGGCATTTCATCTCGCTGCCAGCAGGAAGGCAGCAATGTGAAAACACCACAGGAGTGTTTCTTGCGAAAACAGCCTTCCATCCAGGGGAGAAGTTCACTGTGCAAACATGGCTGGCCCCTAAATGGCGCCACACGTAGGCCAAGAAGCAAAAAGCACATTTTACAAAATAACCACTTCTCCCAAAACTCTGATAACTTTTTTTTTGGGGGGGGGGGGTATTGGGGAGGGGATGGCATTAAATCTTACAAACAAGAGCAGGAGAAATGATTCCCAGCCAACCATCATCTTATGCATTCACGTACGGCATTTGGAAGCCATTCCACGTGCATAGTGAAGCTCAAGGATGTGAGGAAAATACGAAAGCACTTTTCATATCCAACATATAACTGGTTTCTGGCTGGGACTGGACAGTATGCAAAGCAGGCAGTGATTTTTATGGGTTTGATTAAGGACATCAGAGCCACCCCAGACCAAACAGAAGACTTTTCTTGGGGGTCCTCTAAGGCCTGAATGTGTGCCCTTCTTTATGAATGGTGACCCCAGTGTGGGCTTTCCCTTGGCCAAGAGTGAATGCCCATGGAAGGGACAACGCATCACGCCAAGGTAGACACGAGCCCGTCTGTGGGTGCAAAGAGCTTGGTCAGAACTTCCCTGTCTGGGCACCGCTGAGGACCGCCATGCCTGTCCAAGTCAGGGAGGCAGGAGGGAGGCCTGGTCATGGTCTGAGGGGGCAGCCACCACCCAGCTCCACACACTTGTCACCTCCTGGAATAGAAGCCAGATGAGTCACATCTTCCCCTTTTTCTGAAGACATTGAAATTTTGATGCTGACATTAATTGACCCTATGTTAAGGTAGCAAGAGGACAAGGTGGGTCACCTTTTCTAGCCATATCTGGCTTGGGGACCTCAGCATCCAACCTCTGAGAAAGCCCCTTGGTTATCATTGTCTCAATGTGAACCTGTGGATTGAGTCCTTAGACCTGGTCAGAAGCCCAGACTTTCCATTAAGTATCTGGGTTAAATATGAAAATATGGCTTATAATATATATGCTGCATATTAATGTCATAGATTATATATTTATTAATATATATGTACATTATTATGTTAATATAGTATAATATATACTCTACATATTACACTAGTGAAATATACAATATATACCCAACCGGTTCTGTATGTTATATTAATATACTTGTAGAAGCTCAGTTTTCACATCTGTAAAATAAAAATAGCCAGCTTTTCATTACTATAATGAAACACCTGAGGTAGGCTGCTTTATAAGGAAAATAAGTTTATTTTGGCTCATGGTTCTAGAAATATAAGATCCAAACATTATGGCATAAAATCTGTTGAGGAACACGCTGGGCTGCTTCACATGATAGCAGGAATGCACATGTGTCTCTATGTGATCTCTCTCCCTCTCATGAAGCCATCAGGATTCTATCATGGGGACTTCACCATAATAACCTAATCTAATTGCATCACTTCCCACAGCTCCCACGCCTAACACCATAGTTAGATTAAGTTTCCTCTCTCTTAATCCCACTCATGTACAACTTTGGGGATGAAACTCTTGCATGAGTTTGGAGGAAATGAACCCTATTTGAAGTGCAGCAGCAGCCACCTTGCGGGGCTGTGGTGCTGACGGCAAACTTGCATGTTTTAGGGGAGCTACCTGAAACCTGGGGCCTCCTCAGTTGGATACTTTGGGGGAAAAAATCTTGTCCTAGAGCCAGAGTGAGGCACACAGGAACGGATCTGAGACGGGGGAGTTGGGGGACATTGGAGCAGCGGAGGAAGGGAAGGCGGAGGGGCAGGTTTCCTATCCCCAGCTCCTGGCTCCTGTTTTCTTGACAGTCTGGACCCTGGTGTAAGGCAGGTCCTTCCCAGGAGCACTGGGCTGTCAAACTGGACCAGAGGTGAGTGGGCAGGGTTTGGGGTAGCAGAGAGGAACTGGGGCAGGAAGTGACCCCCGCCTGCCCAGGTGGGTGTGTTCTCCCAGGCTGGGCACCGTAGCCCTCCTGCCTCCCTGACGTCTGATCTGGCCCAGACCCATCCAGACCCCAGGATTCGAAGTTCACCAAAGTCAGCCGAAGAATCCTAACTTCATAAGAAGAAGAGCATGTGCACACCAATACGGGAAACCTCCTGTGTGGGACTCGCCAAAATGAGGGTGGGAGGGGAGCTGGGAGAGTTCCAGTTTTATCTTTGTGTTGGCCAAATGGACAGTTTTCCACGGCATCCATGAGCTCCCAAATCCCATGTTCTCAGGGTGCATTTCCCGCCCTCCCCAACAGCACCATCCTCTGCTCTCCCCTACACTGCTGGGCCCTGCACCTCCCTGGACTTTCTGCCTTCTTTCTGCCTGCCATGGTGATGGGTCCAGGTCCTCATCCGAGTCCTCTCTGTTCTCTTTCTCCCAGAGTATCCTTTATTCCCTCTTCCACCCCCGTTTCTGCACCTGAATCAGACCCACTGGTCCATCTCCCTGTGAGGAGTATCTGCAGGGGGTCTACACTGTAAAATGCAGACACAGAACTAGCCCAGAGTGCAAAATGGGAGGACCCAGCTCTCATCCCCTTTCCCTTCTGAAACCAAACACATCATTTCCCCTCCCCCAAAATGCATCTTTGTTCTACTGAAATTTGCATGGGGTGTGTCCCCCCCCCAAGAGTTCACACATGAGAAGCTTGGTCCCCAGGGGGGCAGTGTCAAGTGGTGGTGGAACCCAGCCGGCCAGTGGGAGGTGACTGCATCATTAGGGGCATGACCCTCAGAAGGAGCTAACCTAGTTCTTGTGGGACCCTACTTAGTTCCATGACGATGAGTTTTTTCTAAAAGAAGTAACCCTGAACTCCCTCTGTCACTGGCTTTCTCTCTCATCATGTGTGAAGAGCAGAAGAGCCCCTGATCATCAGCTGATTCTGCCTCCTAGGCAAAGGCAAGCCCAGGAAACATTCCTTGCCAAAGGCGAAGATGTTATCAGCTTTGACTCTTGGCTCTGATGCTCATAGTTATCAGAAGTCCCAGGACAATGGGTGTCCTGGGTACAGCAGGATGATTACAGAATGTTCTTAGCACTCTAGGACAGTGCTACAAAATGTTGCTAGCTCTGTAACTTTTTAGTGTACAAAGAAGCCTCTGACAGTTTACAACAGTTCACAACAATGCCCCTATGTTTAACTTCTGGATAATCAAACTCTATATAATAAACTTGTGAGCTAGTTCTCGGTCACTGTTACTCCATCAAAGTACAGTTTTCCCACCTGGCCCTGGCTTTTCATAAAATTATCTCTGTGTCCTTGTCTCTGTGTTTTTCTTTGTCTCCCATCCCCTACTTGAGAGTCCTTCCTGGATGCTGCCCAGGTTTCGGCAATCACGTGATCCATGTGGCACCCCTTCCTGCTGTGACAACAGGTAACACCTAATCTCCGACTTTCAGCTTCCAAAACTGTGATCTAAATAAACCTCTTTCTTTATGCACTACCAGCCTCAGGTGTTTGGTTATAGCAACAGAAAACAGACTAATACATCCTCCCAACTTTCCTAAGTGGGACATTGCATCCTCTTGCTCACCGTGACTGCAGTCCACATCTCAGCCTCAGCTCTGTTGTTCTTTCTTGTCTTGCACATCAAATCAGTTGCCAACTCCCACATGCCTGCCTTTTTAAGCTGTCATTGATTATTTTTCTCAAATACATCACAAAGTTTCTTGCTTCTTTCTTCATACCATTCAGAAAAACATGATTTTAAATTGCAAGGGCCTTTATAATTTTTTAAGAGAGAGAGAGAGAGAGAGAGAGAGAGAGAGAGAGAGAGAGAGAGAGAGAAAGAGAGATTTAATATTTAGTTTTTGGTGGACACAACATTTTTATTTTTTTATTTTTATGTGGTGCTGAGGATCGAACCCAGTGCCCCACGCATGCCAGGTGAGCACGCTACCGCTTGAGCCACATCCCCAGTCCTCTTTATAAATTTTAAACAAGAAATGTGAAATACAAAAAGAAACATGTCTCTTTAAGGTGAAGACCTCATTTTCAGTAAGACACATATAAACCTAAGGCTTAATTTGCCTTGACCTCCGAAAACACACTCTTGTTTTAAATAAATTTACAATCAGATGCATGAAAGAAGTTTCCTCCACTGTATACTGAAGGGATTCCAGAGATGTGAAGGTATGCTCCAAATGTTCCCACCCCCTGCAAATTCCTATGTGGAAGCCCCAACACTCAAGGCGAGGGTATATGCAGGTGGGAACCTTTGAAAGGTGATCAGGTCATGGGAGTAGAGCCCCAAGAATGGAATCTTGCCCTTATGAAAAAGGTCCCAAGCTGGCCATGGTAGTGCATCCTGTAATCCCAGCAGCTCTGGAGGCTGAGGCAGGAGGATCACAAGTTCAAAGCCAGCCTCAGCAAAAGTGAGGTGCTAAAGCAACTCAGGGAGACCCTGTCTCTAAATAATATACAATATAGGGCTGGGGATGTAATACAGGGCCATAGTGTCCCTGGATTCAATCTCCAGTGCCAATACGGATCAGTCTATCAATCAATTAATCAATCAAAGAGATCCCATAGAGATCCCTCACTCCTCCCATCATAAGAAGACACGTAAGTGTAAAGATGGTCGCCAGACATGGAATCTGCCAGTGCCTTGATTTTGGACTTCCCAGGCTCTCAAACTATGCAAAATAAATTTCTGTTGTTTATAAACTATCCAGTTTATGATATTTTATTACAGTAGCCCACAAGGATTAAGGCAGAGGGGAACTCTAATGGGCTTCTGTTGATTGTTGTTGGACAGGCATTATAAATAACCATTATCCACTCTTCCTCACTAATGGAACCCTAATTTTCAAGGGATGGCAATATGCTCAACCACACAAATACATTTCCCAGCCTGACCTTGTAGATGAGTGACAACATGATGAAATTCCTGTCACTCATAATCAATCCGAAGTTTCTAGGTGTGGCTTTTACCCCGGGTTCTTCTTCTTATTTGAGGAATGTGGATCTGATGTATGAGGCTTTAGCAGTCATTTTATGACTATGAGAAAAAAGTAGAGCATAGATCTGGGAGAAGGTTGGGTCCCTAATGTTCTGTGAAGCTGCCACACCAGCCCTGAACTGACTAACTTCAGATTTCTTTCTTTGTGAAAAATTAAATAAATAGAGCCTCTAATCCATAGTTCCCATCTTTGGTAGCCCAATGGGCCTTACCAGAGGAAGTTTAAAATTATTGCTACCCAGATCTCACCTCAAAAGATTCTGATGTAATGGATATGGGGTGCAGCGCCAACATGTAGTTTTCCAAAACTTCCAGAGAATTCTGTGTTGCAGCAGCAGAAGATGAGTACCACCACCCCACTTTGTTTAAACCACTGATTTCTAGTTTTGGGTACTTCCAGCCAAATAAAATGTTTCATAGTTACTACTTTTTTCTAGATGGGTATTCCAGCTAGAATCATAATCAGGCATGTAGATGTGGGGCATACAAGATGTCACACAGAATTAGTAGGGGGGACCAGGGGCTAGACCAATAACCCAACCAGGACCAGTCAAACACAGTTTTAGAAGCAGGGGAGGAAATTCCATGGTTCTAGGGCAAAAGATTTATTCAACAGAATGTAAAAAGCCCTCACCATAAAAGAAAAAAAAATGGCAAGATTTTTCTTTTATTTTATTAAAATAAAAAATCCAGGGCTGGGGATATAGCTGAGTTGGTAAACAGCTTGCCTTGCATGCACAAGGCCCTGGGTTCACTCCTAGCACCACAAAAAGAAAAAAATCCATTCACAGAAAGATACTGGTAAATGTATGAAAGGAAAAAACCTTGGACAGGAGAAGATATTTGCAATCTAGAACAAAAGACTTATATCCAGAAAAAAAAATAGTGCATGTCGATCAATAAATAAGAGGGAATCAGCCCAATAGAAAATGGATGGAAGGCTTGATCAGGCACTTTATTAAATATGATGTTCAAATGGTCATCAGTTCCTGAAAAGGTGCTCAATCTACTTGATCCTAAGAAAAATGTCAAATAGAGTCAGACTTAGTGGTGCACACCTGTAATCCCAGCAATTCAGGAGGCTGAGGCAGGAAGATCTCAAGTTCAAAACCAGCCTTGGCAACTTAGCGAGGCACTAAGCAACTCAGTGGGACCCTGTCTCTAAATAAAATACAAAATAGGGCTGGGGATGTTGCTCAGTGATTGAGTGTCCCTGAGTTCAATCCCTGGTGCCCCCCCCAAAAAAAAAAATTTCAAGTGGAACTACAGCGTGATCCCTCTCCATAGCCACTGTCCTCTGCTGTAAGACCAAAAAGACTGACAAAACCCAATGTTGCTGAGAATATGGAGTAGCTGGAAATCTGCATTGCCAGTTGGTGGGTAACGAACGCAACAGCATTGGAAAACTGTCCAGCAACATCTGTAAAAGCTAAATCTTGAGCCAGGTGCGGTGGTGCATACCGGTAATCCCAGCAACTCAGGAAGCTGAGGCAGGAGGATCTCAAGTTCAAAGCCAGCCCCAGCAACTTAGTGGGACCCTAAGCAACAAAGTGAGACCCTGTCTCTGAAAAAAATATAAAAACTGTGGGGATGTGGCTGAGTGGTTAAGTACCCGTGGGTTCAATCCCCGGTACCAAATAATAATAATAATAATAATAATAATAATAATAATCCTAAATCTTGAATTTTTTGAAGGGAATAATGTGGAATAATTTTTTTAGACACCTTTTATAACCACCCAAATCTTTCTCGGCTCTCAAATTCAATATACTTTAAAAAGAAAGAAAAACAACCCCACCTTCGAATCAGTAATGCTGTAGGACCAAGTAAACAGTATAATGTGTTTTATAATGTGTTTATAGCAATGACACATGGTGATGCCACCTCAGCTTGGAGACAACATATCCATCCAGGGGCTAGTGGGCCAGCTCAGTGACAGAGCACCTGCTTTGACCTGCTTTTCATGTTCAATGCCCCGGGGTCCATCCTCAGCAAAAACATACAAGGAAAAAAGAGTTAAAGGTTTTGCTTTTATTTTTGTTTTTTGGTTGTTGGTTTTTTTTTTTTTTTTTTTTTTTTTTTTTATTCTGGGGATTGAATCCAGGGGTGCTTAACAATTGAGCCACATCTCCAACCCTTTTTATGTTTTATTTTGAGACAAGATCTCAATAAGTTGCTCAGGGCCTCACCAAATTGCTGAGGCTGGCTTTGAACTCACAGTTCTCCTGCTTCGCCTTCCAAGTTGCTGGGATGACAGGTGTGGTGTGTGCCACCACACCTGGCCTATAAAAGGTCTTTATGAACTCATCCCTGGTGTAAAATGTAATTGCTGTGTGTACGTAATTTATTTGTTTTATTTAGTGACGCCTGGTTTAGCTTCACTGTAATAATTAGGACCACTTTGGTTGCAAGTGGCGGAACCCAATTAGAACGACACTAGCAAAAAAAGGAGGATTATCAGTCAGAAGTCATTTGGGGATAGGGAGGAAGATGACTTCAGGAAGGAGTGGGTGCAGACACCCCTGGGAGGCCCTCTCTCCCTGGCTCCTGCCTCTCTCCAGTGTGGCCTTACTCTTTGTGCTAATCATGGTCTTGCCTCTGTCTATGTCGTCTCAGGTTATAATTCTGTCCACTGGGCTGACACTCACAGTGCCTTCCCAGGCAAAGAGGCTGATTAGCCCAGTGTGGGTCCAGACCCCACCCTTGAATCACTCCATTATTGCCTGGGAGTGAGGCATGACAGAGGCATTGTGAAAGGGCAGCTCTGGCCAGGTGCCCGGCTTCATACCAGTTGATCAGGGCTCGGAGGCAGATTCTCAAAATGCCTGCTCCTGAATCACCAGGAAGACGAGATGAGCGCAAGGAGAAGCAATGCCAAGAAGTGGGGAGCACCATATGATAGAGCAATGGGAGGCCCTGCTGCAGGGAACAGGGACTGTGACCATTGAATATCAGGTGGCCTGACTGTGTTTTCCTGTATGGCCAGTTCTCCAGGGTAGCCTCTCGAAAGGCTGCAACTGGTAGAAAATCAGCCACAGGCCCTTTGAGAAGTACCCAGGAGAACATGGGATGCTTCAAACATGTGCCCCACATCTGTCAGCTATGATATGCAACTGAACTTACAGACTAAGAAACACAGAGAACCTGGAATACAAAAAGACAGGAGCTCATTGAAAAATACAGACCATGCTGTGTTCCCTAAACCAGAACCTAAGGGGTGCTAGAGGAAGCTGAGTGACAAAGCATGGATGACAGAAGTGCATCCCCATCCTGCAGAGTCCTGGAGGAGCACCACACGCCCCAGGCATGGAATGTGTTCTCTGGAGACAGTCAACTTGGGAGACCACGAAATGCAGCTCTGTACTGTCCAAGACAAAATATGGAGGCAAAAATTTGTATGTAAGCCAGGCACAGTGGTGCATGTCTATAATCCCAGCAGCTTGGGAGGTCGAGGCAGAGGATCATAAGTTCAAAGCCAGCCTCACCAACTTAGTGAGGCCCTAAGCAACTCAGCAAGACCCTGTCTCAAAATAAAATATTTTAAAGAAAGTACTCTTGAGTTCAATCCTCAATGCCAAAAAAGAAAAAAATGTATAAGACAGAATTTCTGAATACATCAAATCCCAAAGAGTGGAGATCAAGCTGTTCCCTAGAGAAAAATTTGAAATGTCTTTATTAGGGTCACTATAGCTGCATATATCTAATGAAATCCCACAAGCTCCAAAACGTGGCAGACATACCTTTAAAGAATGAATTGTATACATGTGACTGAGACTCAGACCACAACAGTAAAACTCTGCCTTCCTATCATGAGTTTTATCTTCCAACAGTTAAAGCAGTTTATAGAACTTATTCTTCCCATATGTTGACCAGTACAGAAGATGTGTGGTACTGATCTCCCAGCCTGCCACCTGCACTCAAGGTCATGTACACTCACAGTAGACCCCCCACCCCCCACCCCGACAAACAATGGCAGACTTCCCGATCACATCTTGGTTTATACACAGGTTGAAAGCAAATATTGCTTCATCCAGTGTTTCTTAACCCATTTCCTCCGCAATTTCAGCTGTCTTCTTTCAATTCCCCAAAATGTTCATTAATATTTATGATAGTAACATTGTGATTCCTAAAAATTTGACTCCTGAGTGTCATTAAAGAAGTAGCATACATAGAGCAAAGGGACCCTGCTACACTTGCTGCTGGGGGTGGTGTAAATTAGTATAGTCATTATGAGATGCCGTAGGAGGGTCCTCAGAACATTGAAGAGAGAATTACCATATGATTCAGCCATCCCATTACTCTGTACATATCCACAGGAAACAAAATCAGTGTGCTGAAAAAGACCCACACTCCTCTGTTTAGTGCAAAATTTTTCATACTCTTCAAGATGTGGAAGCAATCTAATCACTGGATGAATGGATAAAAAACTGAATGAAACACTATCCAGTCTTAAAGAAGAAGGAAGTCCTGACATTTGCAACAGTGTAGATGAACTCGGAGGACAGTGTGCTAAATTGAATAAGCCTGAAACAGAATGGTAAATACTGCAACAATATCAATTATAAGTGGGATCCAAGAAAGTTGAACTCCGTCGGGTGTGGTGGCACACACCTGTAATCCCAGTGACTCAGGAGGCTGAGGCAGGAGGATTACAATCTCCAGGCTGGCCTCAGCAATTTAGGGAAGAACTAAGCAACTTAGTCAGATTCTGTCTCAAAATAAAAAAGACAAAAAGAGCTGGGGGATATGGCTCAGTGGCTAAGCACCCCTGGGTTCAATCCCTGGTACCAAAAAAATTAAAAAATTAAAAAGTTGAACTTGTGTCACTAGAGGGTAGAGGCATGGGGTGGAGATTAGGGAAAGAGGGTTGGGTGGGGAATGGGAAGATGTTGGTCAAAAGATTCAAAATTTCAGCTACACAGGAGGAATCAGTTCAAGAGATCAATTTTATAGCATATGACTACAGTTAATAACAGCATATCTTATCCTTGAAAATTGCTAAGAGAGTAGGTTGCACATGTTAATTAATTTACTTTAGCCATTCTACAATATATTCACATATCAAAACATGTTAAACTCATAAACAGATAGTTTTATCAATAAAAAAGTAATCTGGATCTACTTCCAATTGACCGAGCCAATCTGTGTGTCAATATTACAGGGAAATAATTTAAAAACAAAGAACTAAATAAATTGCCTGTTAGCATCAAAAGAGCCATTTATCAAACTAAATTCTACTGGAAGATTTTGGATACTACGCAGAAAGAGCCTAGGATTCTCCAGGACCTCAGAGTTTTTATCATCAAAGACACATTTCTCTGGTTGAATGGAGGCAGGGTACCAAAGATGGTGGACAGAGAGAGCCAGGAACATGGCCAGATGGGGTCTCAGCCACCTGTGCTCAAGAATGCACAGAAGACAGTCTGGATGAACTAATGTGCATTTACCTGCTTTCATGTCACCTTAAAACAGAGACCTGGAACCCAATGTGAATTCTCCCTGCTTCCCTACAATGCTGGTCATACCCTGGTAATGCAGAAGGTGAAACTCAGGAAGGAAGATTTAGCTACAATTTTTAAATCAATGAGGACATGTGGTCAACATTGGCCAGTGTGTTTCCTGTTCATACTGCCCCTGGTTCTCCTAGAGTCTGGAGAACTTTGAGAAACAAAGAGAAAAAATACAGGAAGAAAAATCTATAACAGTGATCAAGGAGGGGAGTTCACATCTAACTTTAAAAATCATAGTTTGTGCAAGTGCTCTGCACCATGCAAGGAGGGATGAAGGTAGAAGAATCCCAAGGAAAGATGGGAGAAATAGAAATTAGAGTTTCCTCCCATGAAAAGCTACCACTTGTACAAGTATACAAGTGAGATAAGAGACTACAAACAGCCTGGGTGAATTGGACCAGTCGACAGGTGTATTCAGCCCGGTGATTTGAAACTCAGGAGAATTCCATATTAATGGGACTCTGACTTTTTGTGAGGATGTGCAACACCAGGGGTGTCACTGAAACACCTGTGTGAGTCACACAGCAGCTGGTGCTATTTAGTTAGCCAGAGTGACCCCCCCCCACCCACATCCCTCTTGCATTCCTCTTCATCAGCAGAATTGTTTGGACCCTACAGGAATTGCACACTTCTGGCCATGACACCTACAATGTGAAATTCAAGTACAATTGTGTTAATTCAACAAAAGGCTACTTATTACATGGCCACCAGTAATTCTTTGTAGATGGAGGAACAGCACTAAACGATTTCATAAATGATCCCAAGGATGACTGCTGAATGGATTCATCCATCTTCTGGCAGTTGGACAGGGAAACCTAATCGTTAGTGGCCAATTGAGTGCCAATCACCCGCCCTGAGCCCACTTGGGTGAGCCCTCATCATGGAGAGGAGGAGTGGACTCTAAGATGAGGCACCAACTGTATACACAGCTGCTCAGCTCAGGGCTCAGAGAGGGGAACCATGGGTCCTGTCTAGACATCAGCCTTCAATATGGGGGGGCTTGTAGCTCAGTGGTGGAGAGCTTGCCTTGCATGTGGGAGACACCGGGTTTGATCCTCATCACTGCATAAAAATAAATAAAGGTATTGTGTCCACCTACAATTAAAATTAAAAAAAAAACACATCAGGATGGGATGGAGGACCCCATGAATCATTCATATCACAAGCAGATTGGTGCTCAGCAAGCCTCCATGGGAATGAATGGCCTCGTGTGCATTTCCTGCCCAAATGTCACTGTCTTTTTACTGGTTCCTGGGATGAGCTTATGAATAGCTGCATTCTCTGATCCCTTTGCTTTAGGGGATGTAGTTTTAGAATCTGGGCTCCAGTTTCCAGTTTCTGACATGGCTACTTACAAACGGTATATCATATGATTTCAAGTGACACATGACTAAAAATCATACCCCTCCTTCAGAGGAATCTGGATGGGAAGAGAACAAGGTTTTTTCATGTATCTGGACCATGCAAACCAAAGTGAGGTGGGCCGGGTGTTCTCATGTGGAAAGGGGAGGGGATTAACATGAACATATTGCAAACTTTGCCTACAAAGAAACCTCAGAGAGATTGTGGGCTCAGTTCCGGAGCACTGCATCAAAGCAAACAGGGCAGTAAAGTGAGTCTCATAAATGTTTTTTTTTTTTTTTCTGATACACTCCAAAGTTAGGTTCACACTGTACTCGACTGTTAGTTGTTAATAGACAGCTAGAAAAACAAAAAAACAATGTGCATACTTTAATTAAAAGCATTTTATAGGGTTAGGGTGTGGCTCAGTGGTAGGACATTTGCCTAGAATACGCAAGGCCCTGGGTTTGATCCCCAGCATCACAAACTAAACAAAACCAAAAGCAAGAAAACTTAAAAAGCCCTTCATGCTAAAAAATTGTGATAGTCATCTAAGTTGCCAATAACCTGGTTTGATGCAGGGTTACCACAAACTTCCTTCTCCTTTTTAAATTTTGTATTGGGAACAGAACCCAGAGGTGCTTAGCCACTGAGCCACATCCCTAGGCACCCCTGCCACTTAAAAAAAAAATTGGGGACAGGGTCTTGCTAAGTTGCTGAGGCTCGCCTCAAACTTGTGATCCTTCTGCCTCAGCCTTCCAAGTAGCTGTGCAGCACAGGTACGCACCCCCACACCTGGCTCCAGGGATGCTATAAACTTTCAACACACAGACGATGCAATATCTGGACCCACAATCCTGAGAGGCACAGTCAGAGTATATATGCCTGTAATGAAGAATCATCTGCTTTGGAAACACTTTTGTTCAACAGAAATATAATTCAAGACTTGCTTGTAGTTTAAAAATTTCTAGTAAACATGAGTTGGAGGTATTACTCGGTGGTAGAACTTTTGCCTCACATGCATGAGACTCTGGTTTGATCCCCAGCACTGCAACATAAATTAAAATAAAGTTTTCTAGCAGCCACCTTCAAGACAAAAATAAAAAGGATAAAATCAGTGGCGCGAGGTGGGTGCACATGTAATCCCAGAGACTCTGGAGGCTGGACAGCAGGATTTCGAGTTTATAGCCAGCCTTAGCAATGGCGAGAACCTAAGCAACTGAGTGAGACCCTGTCTCTAAATAAAATACAAAATAGGGCTGGGGATATGGCTTAGTGGTCGAGTGCTCCTCAGTTCAATCCTCAGGACCAAAAAATAAAAAATGGTAAAATTAATTAGAATGCTATATTTTATCTAACAATATATCAAAAACAAACATTTAAGTATGTAGATGATAAAAATACTACTGAGATATCAGCCAGGCACGGTGGTACACACCTGTAATCCCGGCGACTTTGGAGGCTGAGGCAGGAGAATCTCAAGTTTGAGGCCAGCCTGGGCAACTTAGAGAGACTCTGTTTCAACAAAATTTTTTTAATAAACAAATGATATGTTTTGTTATTTTTTTGGATAAAGTCTTCAAAGTTCAATGAATTGCTTTCACTGAGAGCCTAGACAAATCAAGGGTGCAATGGTTACGTGAGGAAATAACTTGGGGAGATGAATGTACTCAAAGTTGCATAATGTTGGGAAAATTGCTTCTCTGGTCCCCTATTTCTTTTTTTTATTTTTTTTATTATTAGTTGTTCAAAACATTACAAAGCTCTTGACATATCATATTTCATACACTTGATTCAAGTGGATTACAAACTCCCATTTTTACCCCATGTATAGATTGCAGAATCACATCAGTTACACATCCACGTTTTTACATACTGCCATACTAGTGTCTGTTGAGGGGAGGGGAGGGGGGATAGTAGAAGATAGGAAGGGCAGCGGAATACAACAGACACTAGTATGGTCCCCTATTTCCTTATCATAAAACGTGAACATTAGGTTTTCCCCAACACAAGTGTGCCTGCACAGTTCCTCCCAGGTCAGAGGATAACAGATAGGCAGGACACAATGATCTTTGCTACATGGGCATGGATTTCTGCCAGTACAAACAAATAGAAAGATTATATTCAAAATATAATTAGAAGTTGGATCTCAGTTCCGGGTCACATGGACGGTTAAAGGTTGACTCAAAACCACATTCACCTTGGGGTGACACGGTGGCATTCAAGGCCTGCTCAGCTCCCATCTCAGGCTTCCAGCACGCTGTCAGGCCTCGACCTGCACAGGCAGAAGTCCAGTGCCATCTCCGAGGATCTGGAGAGAGGACAGTTTCTTCAACCTTATCACACTGAGATGTGTGTGGCCCACGCTCATTTACAATGATCCCCGAGCCAAAATGACAAGATATGTGCAAAAGTGTCATGTGAGCTTGTTTGGATTGAAGTTACTCAATTTCATTCAGACCATTTAGGAAATATTTTTGGTATTGTTATTCAAATAGTTCAATTGAGGCAAAACCTTAGCTAATAAAAGTTAGCTAGAATGAAATTTTTACAGAATGTCGAATATCTTTTGTTTCCAAAGGGAAATTTGTCCTGATAAGAAAGCCCAAGTACAGAATAATGTGCAGTTTAAGAATATCATGAGGGGCCGGCTGTGGAGGCAAATGCCGCTGAGGCAGGAGGATCGAAAGTTCAAAGCCAGCCTCAGCAACTTAGGGAGGCAACAAGCAACTTAGTGAGACCCTGTTTCTAAATAAAATATAAAAAAGAACTGGGGGTGTGGTTCTGTGGTTGAGCACCCCTGGGTTCAATCCCTGGTACAAAAAAGAAAAAGACTATCACAAGAGGTCAAGGTATGGAGGGACATAACTGGAGTCACATCCTACACTCTTGGGAGGCTGAGGCAGGAGGATTGCTTGAGTCCAGGCAATTGAGACCAGCCTGAGTAATATGGTAAGACCCTGTCTCCAATAAATAAATTAATAATAACTGATCAATCAGTCAACATGATTGGGGACAGCACAGAGAGGGGAAGGGCATGCCTTTGGAGCCAGCGTCTTGCTCTTCCATCTTGTTTTTCCCCCCACTTTTTCTTTTATGTGACTTTGTGTTCTTACCTTCAAAATGGGAACGATATTTACTTTCCAGAGTTACAGAAAGGATTTAAGTTCTTAGCACTGATAGTTTCCTTTTTTTTCTATATTGGTTAGAAAGAATGGAGTGAAACAGTGAAAAAAAAAAAACCAACACACAAGGGCTTTTATAGTGTTGTTATTTGATTTTGCTTTTTGGTGACCTCATTTTTAAACAACACATAACTAATTATCCTGCTGAGTAGAAAAGTACCAGCATGAGGAGGTCTCTACCTGAACCTTCCAGGTTCTTGACCATGTCATAAAAAAGAACTTAAGCAGGGGTTAGGAATGAGGGTCAGAGCAACGGGTTTGTTACAAAGGGAAAGTGTTCCACAGTCGAGAACTGGAATGTGGTCAGTTTTAGAGAAAGTGAGTTGGGTCTACACTTTAATCTCATAATCTTCATAATAACCTTCAGAGTTGTGTTAAATGTTGGTTTTATAGGAATAAAACTCCACTTTTTTATACCCTACATTTACATTAAATTACTTAATGTTCCTAATTTGGCATTCACACTTCATTTAGAATGATTGTTTTAACTTGGTAAGAATATAACTCTGAGTTCTGTTAATTTTGTTATTCTTGTGTAGCTGGCTTTTACCAATTGCCTGGAGGCAGGTATTTTCTTGTTGTCCAGAAGGCGGGAGTGTGAGTCTGACTCCTGCTCACCTTTTAAGAAAGATAAGGTGTAGTATGTGTCATATTGACCCATTCTAAATGAGTAACAGACAACCTCAGACATTTCCTCACTTGTCAATGGTTTTAAAAGCCCATATCTGTGTTGGTTTCCTTATTTTGAGAACAGTAATATGATGTAAGAACTAGTTCTAAGAAGCTTTGACTTTGAAAGATGCCTTTTGCTGTGCCTTTTGTCACAATGGTATGAGAATATTTAGGCTTCTGAAATGGAAACATTTGAGAATTTTTATGAGAATTGGTATGAAAGGGATTCATATTGGCTGTGTTGAAATAAAAAAATGTGCTTATTATGTATAATAATCTTTAGAGTTTGGATGAGAATAATTTCAACATTACATGACAAAGTAAAGAACTTCTAGTGAATGGAGTAACTCTCAAAAAAACTTAAGTCTCAGCTTAGCTGCTTAAGTAGTAGCAGACCTTGAAAAAGCCTCTTTATACTGTTTTAATCAAATCATGATAATAATATCTATTTATATTGTCCTGGGATTTAAATTACATAAAGTATTTTATACATTGCTAAGTACTGTACAGATGTGCCAATATTAGACAGCATTTTTATGATTTTCAATGTCAAAATGATTGTTAAGGCTTATTACAATTTGCTTTTATTATTGATGCCTCTTTACCAAAGACTTAACCTGCTTGTTTCTCTCCTTTATTAACTTGAAAGACGTCAAACTATATTAGGGTTCTGTTATTTTCAGAATAAAGAGACCTTGTTTCTGAGTAATTTAACAGATGTATATCAATCAGCATTTCTTATGGCTGAATGCCAGAAAAGATCAGTTAGAGTAACTCTCAAGGAGAGGAGAAAGTATATGCTAAAGTTTCCAATAAATAACATTTCAAAAAATAGCAATACATTTGTGTTCCTAGGTCCTTTTGATCTTAAATATTTTAACAAATATTAATGTATATCTGCTTACTAAAACATGTGAAAGTAATTTTTGTTGTAGATTTTGTTTCTTAAGCAGAATACTTAAAATTATCAAATCATCTTGTTTTGGTTTCTTTTTGGTTCTAATTCTTACTTTTTTTGAAATCTTGAATAGTGTTCAAAGAAGAAATGAGATTTTTATGTTTAACAGAGGAGCACAAGTTAAAAATAGTTAAGTTTTCATTTCCAGAGTATGCACTCATTTCCAGATGAAGAGACTAAGCTCCATGAAGTTTGCATTTATTGTACATTTTGGTCCAATTATAATGGGGAAATGAAGCCCAATCAGAAGTCTGGAATATTTGGGTTTGGTTATTGTTTTCCTCTCTCTCATTCTGCTAATATTTTCCAAGTACAAGTGTTGTAGCAATTCAGAATATGTGAATGACTACCTTTAGCTTGTTATAGTATGGAAATGACACTCTCTTTGTCAATGATAGAGAAATTAAACATCAATTAAGGCAACTGACATGCCAACAATTTAAATCTCATTTGCTGCTTTGAGGAATGTGTCATTTATTGTATATAGGGTATTCCTTGAAAAAGACTGTGTGCTTCAGAGGAAGTACTTTGCTGAGAAAGTACTTGTTGTTGTTGTTGTTCCTTCCTCTGAATAATTCTGAAATATCAACCCTTTTGACATTTATTGGTGATTTTCTGTGCCATTTCTGTATTCATTTTCTTCTTTTTTTATGGCAAAATGTCTTAAAGTTATAATAATGGAAGAAATTAAATCTTCTTTCAGAGTGATCTATGAAAGTCCATTCCATATATTAAACGTAGTCCATTTGGAAATATCACTGTATTTCTCCATTTTATCTGGTTTCCACACCTATGAGGACTGTGTGTGTATGTGGGGGAAGGGGAGCATGCATTTTAGTTAATATATCTTAAATTCACCTGCTTATGGAAACTGAGCATTTCTCCTCTTTCTTAGACACAGGTGTGGTAACAATGTCTTTTTTTTTTTTGTTTGGTTTCTTAGGATCCCAACCAGGGGTCTCTAAAGGCATTTGCAGTTACATCAACTTTTCCAAGTTAACAACTAGAAATATTTTAACTTGACTATAGCTAAGCTACTCTTTGATCAGTATTAGAATACTGATCATTTGAATTGTCTTAAGTTTCTGACTTAGAATATTGAAGAAAATTTTAAATTGATTAGGTAATGGATATAATGAGAATTTCTGATTCTATTGCCTGTTATTTACTGTGGAGAGAATACTTTCCCTACAGAATGACTAGGAACAAGATAATAAAAAATGTAAGCTAGGATGGAAAACCATATTTTGGTCAGCTTTATAGAAGACATGCTTCCCTACTTATGAATCTTCCAGTTGTTCCATCTACCCACCCCTGTCTGATTCTTCAGGTTTCTTTGGAGAGTATACTTAGTGCTCTGTTGAGTAAGGCAGTAATGCAGTACATGTGTGGCGATGTCAAAAGCTGAAGGCTGTTTCCTAGAGCAGCCATATTTTATATTATGAACTTTTGCTTTGCACTGTGTTTGTGTGTGTGTGTGTAAGAAATGTATTTTTTATTTCCTTTTGTCCAATCCTTCTCTGCTCTTGTATGTTAACAAAATAAGAAGGCAGCAGGACTGCATTTGTCAGAGGCAGTAGGAGGAAGTACAAAAATATGAAATGGTTACTGTTCACATTTCCCTCTGACCTTACTGAGATGTAATTCCTTTCTCTTCTTTTTTGATAGATACTTCTCCAAGTCCCTTTGTCATTAAACAGTTAATTCCTCCATAATCTCCTGTGCCCAAGCCCTAAGGTAGTCTATACCTCAGTGGCCTAGCCATAACTTTGCTCTCTCATAGAAAAAAAACTGGTGTGTAGTCATCAGTTATGTAGAGATAGTACATCAACATTCTTAAAACTGATAAACAAATTCATTATTTTTATAGTAGAAAAACACTTCAAAATAAGAGAACTCATGTATAATGACATAATTTGGCGTAAACATACTTTATAATTAGAGTTAGGAAAAATTATGCTATGAATGGATAATTATGAATGTAACACATTCCACTATTGTCATGTATGTAAAAAAACACAAAAAGAACTAAAAAAAAAGAAAAACACTTTTCCCAAAGATTAACTGTTATTAGGTGAAGCTAAAGAGCAGTGTCATTCAACAAACATTTACAGAATATAATATAAGCAGCATTGTTCTTGGAATTGTGGGCTCTCCAGGTATGTGTACTATCTTATTTGTGCCATCTAAATCCCCCATACTTCTCAGTAATCAGGACATGTATACTAGTGAAGCCAAGCACTAACTTAAATTATACTAAATATGTTTGGATGCTAAATGAGAGGCATGAACCAGAAGCAGATAGTTTAGGGAAGGGAGAAATGATTTTGGATTGAATTAGAGAGTAGAGTATAATTTGTAGAGGAAACATGAATAGGATGTTAAACAAATAATTAGTATTTGGATATAAGGAGTGAGTAGGCTGACATTTATAAATAAGGGGAACAGTTCTCATACCTCCTGTTCCCAGAAGCAATATAGAAAAAAAAATGGCAAAACCTTAAATGGGTGGTGGAGACAATACACTTGTATTCTCCTGAAGTCGACTTTTAGCTTCCACTTAGAACCCACAACAGCTATTTTAGCTACCATAAGATCACTTCCACAGGAGATGCTTCTGAATTTCAGTAGAAAGACAGAAGTAGGAAAGTTATATTGAAAAGCTGTCATTCATGACTACACAAAGGTTCATCCAATCTCAATGAAAAGTTTAATGGTATTCATTGCTGAGTGATATCTTGACTTGAATTCTAACATGTAAGAAGGTATTTCCAATTTCACTATTATTTTATCATATCTAGGTTTCTGTAGGTACTATAGATAAATTTCACAGCATGTTTTTGTTAACCTCTTAAAAAATTTTTTAGAGTAAAGTAATTATTCTACTAATATCACAGATTATTTTAATCCCAGTCCTTACTTTTGTGGAAAAAATTATAGAATTTAGAGATATCTTTTAGATGTATTTAATTTTAAAAAGGCAAATACACTAGCATATTTAGGGTCAATTTTTTCTTTCATTGAAAAGCTAAAGGAAAAATCAAAAAGTTGTACAGAAATGAAGCCAGTTTTATTAACATAGTAAAGACAGAATTTTAAGGCAATCTGCTGATTTTATTCTTTTTAGTTTTGACCAGTAGCAAATTTATGTGGCCCTGTGCATGTTTCTGAATCTCCACATATGTTCAACTGAATGAACTGCTTTCAGAATGACAATGGAGGAGAAACTATAACTAACTGGTTTCTCATACAATATTTTTGTAAAGTTCTATAGTTTTTTTAAAAATATTACTAGTTAGTCAATAATTAAAGGGCTTAGTAGTCAGTTACTTTTAGAAACGGTGGGAGCAATCACAGTATATATGGACATTTTATTTAACCCAGAATTTTACAAATTTATTTGAACTTGGAAATACTCCATCTTCCTTCAAACTTCCATTGTTTCTTTCCTTTAAAAGCATACTTATTAAATTCTCCCACAGGACAAGTCAGGAATCGTCACTAAGAAGTTTCCTACACATATGCGTTTGCACACATATTATTTTGGTTCTTTTACTTTAGATTGCTCTAAATAATCAGGAGTTAACCAAGCATAGTAGAAGTTAAAGTTATTTCTGGGGGGAAAGAAAAGGGTAGGTTAGATATAAAAATGAAAATTCCCCTTTGTACCCTGAATACTTGCTTTATATGCTTTCGTCTAAATTCCTTTTGTAAACTCAAGAACAAAAAACAAGTGAAAAGGTGCTTATGCAATAGCGAGTCCTCCAGGCCAGCTCTCACTGCCACTGGAGCACAGAAGAGGAGCTGCAGGAGGCACAGGAGCCACAACTGCCTCCCAGAAGGAGTGGCCAAAGCGCAGGAGACAAAACTGCAGCAGGAGCACAGGAGCTGCTGGAGCCAAAGGTACCGCTGCGGTGCAGGAGGTCATGCACTACCTCCAGGGAATGGGAGAGAGCCACCAGAGTATGCAAGCCGCTGGAGTGCAGGAGGAGCCGCCGCCGCCTTGAATTTGCTGGAGTGCAGGAGGCAATCCTGCTGCCAGAGTGGAGGAGCCAATGAGGCTGCCACCAGAGTGTGGGACCCAACATCACCTTGTTGGTGGCATCAAGAATTCAGAATCCCCCAAGGCTGCCAACAGAGTACCAGAGATGCTGGGGTGCAGGAGCCAGTGCTGTTGCAGCTGGAATGCATGAGCTGCTGCCACCAGAGCTCAGAGCCACCTTCTATGGGACACAAGCCAAAGGAGGTCGCAGCAGCGCCTCTGTGAAGACAGATGATGAACCCAGACGTGGGACCCAGCAGGGACTACAGAACCTAAGGATACTGGCTACATGAACATGACCAAGAGATGGTGGACCACAGGACCCAAGCATTTTGAGGAGGCACAAAAGACCTGTGTGCAGAATGCCACCTTGAGCTCAGCTGCCATGTAAGGACTGCACTCACTACATGATGCTCAGTCAAGCAAGTGGCAGTAGTGGTTCCTTGGTTTAGCTCCTTGCTAAAGGAGGAAAATATTTTATGCGCTACTAGGAAAAAGGAAATGTTTTTGCTGGAGAAGTTGAAAGAAGAAACTTCAGAGAGAACAAATAAGATTGTTCTGTAAATTTGGCGCTGGGTTGGGATTTAATCTGAGAAGGCAGTCTGCTGCCTACAAAATTAGAAAATCCTCATGCTTGCTAACATTGAAAGAGATTGGCATGCCCGCATTTTACCATTGATTTCCTTTCCTATAGTTTATGTTCACTTAAAGTGCTTAATTCTAATCTGATTACTATATACCTTGTGTGAAAGCATAAAGTATAGAGAAGAGATTAGAAAACTTTAATGTTTAACATGGGATTTATTCAAATCCTGATTTCTTTTGCGTAATGGCTTACAATCTGATGATTGATATTGGTGGTGTGTTATATATGGAATTGTCTTCTATAGTATTTTTGAAAAATTTGAAACATTCAGAGTTAACATATTGGTCAGAAAATGAGTCTTTCAATCAAGAATTTTATACTGTATGTCAATATTAATAAGTTTGATATTGCATCTTTTAACCAAATTCAAATTCTTGCAGATTATACTTTGAGCACTTATTTATCTGCAGAGGATGGAAAATATTCTACATATTACTGTTTTAGAAATGTATGTTAAATAAAAATATACTGAAATGCATTGAGAAGTCTATCTGAGATTTTTAAAAATTTTCCAAAATCGTGTTAAGTTCATAATGTGTAGCTTTAAAAACAAATTTTATAAGATATAACAAAACATTCTTTAAAAGTAGTAGTCACAATTCTTTTATTTTGGTGGAGGAAAGAATGAAGGAAAGCCGGAACTTTTTGAAAAACAAAATTGGTGCAAGAAAATCTTTTGAGTAATATATATAAAACTGCACTGTTCAATTTATTATCCATTTTACAGAAGGAAAGTTGCAGGGATTTTTTCCTGCTTTAGGTAAATTTTAAATCTGGTGAGTTGCCATTTTTAACTTGGTTTTGTTTTATGTGAGATTCAGATACACAGTGATATCTATCTGGTTCTTTGAAAGGCTTTCAGCTGCTGAGGAAGTGTATTTATGTTTTCAGTTCAAAAGAACTGATTCCCTGGAAAGCACTGAAAAAATGAGGATATTTCAGACTTATTTTCAGATTATTTTTATATTCCTATTGATGCTATAAGTTATTATATCTGTTATAGGTGAAAAGAACTTTTTTAGAATCTGTATTTTTTTAGGTATAGATGGACACAACACAACGTGTTTATTTATTTATTTTTTATGTGGTGCTGAGAATCGAATCTGGTCCCCCCATGCTAGGCGCTCTACTGCTGAGCTGCAATGCCAGCCCTTAAGCACTTTTTTATGAAGTAAAAATTTAGACTATATTTAGAAAAAATAAATAGCTATATCTGATTTTTAAAAGATGTTTTGTCAAAAGCACAAATTAACAGAGGTGACAAGTTAATGGAGATGGACAAGAAAATAGCATATGCTTGCTGATATCAGAGCACATATAGGATTCCCTGGAGCTCTTAGTTTGGGCAATGATTTAGCCGATAAAACTACACATGACATATATATTTTCTCTACACTAGAAGAAGCTACAAATTTTCATGAAAGGTTCCATGTCAATGCTAATACTTTTCAAACGCATTTTAAAATAACTAAGGAACAAGCTAGACAAATAATAAAACAATGCCAAAATTGTGTGACCTTTTTACCACAAGTTAATCTTGGAGTCAATCCTAGAGGACTGGTACCTAACCATATTTGGCAGATGGACATCACACACTTGCCAGAATTTGGAAAATTAAAATATTTGCATGGTTACAGTTGATACTTCTTCTGGATTTTTGATGGGCTCCCTTCATGCTGGAGAAAAAACTAAAGACATTATAGCTCATTGCTTACAAAATTTTGACACTGTGGGTGTTCCAAAACGGTTAAAAACAGATAATGGTCCTGGTTACACTTCTACCTCTTTTAAACAATTTTGCTCATCATTTGGCATTACTCACATAACAGGAATTCCATACAATCCACAAGGACAAGGCATAGTTGAAAGAGCTCATCAAACTATTAAAATGTACTTATTAAAGCAAAAAGAGGGAATTGGGAAAGGGTACATATCCCCCAAAGATAAACTTAAAATAACCCTTTTTACTCTAAACTTTTTAAATTTGGATTCATCAGGGCTTAGTGCTATGGAAAGACATATGTATCCAAAAAATGTACATAAGCCTAAGGTACTTTGGAAGCATATTCTAACAGGACAATGTAAAGGTCCTGACCCAGTAATTGTCTGGAGTACGCAGTTCTGTTTGTGTGTTTCCACAGGGAGAACAGCAGCCAATTTGGATTCCAGAGAGACTAACCAAAGTGATTTCTACAGACCAAAAAGAAGATGATTTGACACAAATCCATAATGGCTGATATCCAGAGCTCTAGCTTGGCTATTCTTACATCTGTGACAGTGATTCTCCCACACCTGGAGGCTAATGAATAATGAACACCATTAAGGCCTCTTTCAAATGTAAAAAACCTTGAGGCTTGCTTGTGGGAATACCTTCAGACCCATATGCAAGTTACAGAAAAAAGGATGGGATATCCAAATAAGAGTCAAACCCAGGTGGTAACCAGGATGCTTTTTTCATTATCTATTTCATTATTGCCTTTTCCCACATCATAAAGTTCTATTTTATTTTTTGAGCTCATACAGATCTAGGTTAATGTTTTTCTGATCAATTTTATTTTTGACTGTGGAGTTTTTAAACATTGCAATGGAGATTTCACCTGTGTAAAGCTACAAGGCCTTTACTATTGTCTTATGGGTTGTATATTTGTGTGCACACTTGTGTTTTGTGTTGTATGTCTGTGTGTGCGTATGTCCATATATCATATATGAGGAGTGCTCATGAAAAAATGTATCCAAATATTTTTTTTTATTCATGTGACTTAAATGGTTTAATTTAAATTGTGTAAACAGCTGTTGAGGATTGTTTTAATATGTTAACAAATAAGGAGTTTAACAGATCTGTTTGTTTGCTATCACATTTTTTTCATTATATTTAATAATTCTGTTCAGGATAATGTAAATTGTTCAGAAAATTGTTTTCTTAGTATCTATTTGAGTGTTACATATTTTTTTAGCCATCATTGCCAGAATTCCTATCTTCATCCTAGTGCTGGTGAAGACAAAGATGAAACCAAACTACAGCTTCTTTGATTGCTATCACAGTAAACTGTATAAACTGATATATCAATGAATAATAACAACTAATGCTCAATCAAGGAGTCTATTTACTTTGGCAGGAAATGGACATATTGATAGATTCCTCTACTTTGAACTGCTTGCAGAACTTGCCTGGACTATGTATCACTTGTATGCATTGTGAACTATCTGTTGATGCAGCGAATTTGGGTAGTGCCAGAGTGATGGTGTCACCAGTGGTACAGTTTTTACAAAGGAGCCATCATTTGGCTCCTCCCTTCTGCTACTGATGGTCTAAAATTTGAGGGCCAAAAGAGGTGAGGCAAAGAACATCACCCCCCCACTGGCAAAGGCCAAATTGGAGGCCAACAGAGGGGAGGCAAAGAACCTCACCCCCCCACACACTGGTGCATAGGCCTATCCACAAGTATGGATGCATGCTGGACTGGTAGTCAGTGACAAGTAAGATCCAATTGCAGTGGTACCAACCTACGATGGGAGGCTGATGCCTTGGGGTCAGCTCATCCAATGACGAGTAAGGACCACATGTAGTATTGGACAGCCTAACAGGCATGGTCCCTAAGCCACATAGCTTGTTGTTTAATTAAACAGAAGGGAGAGATGTTGAGAGCCATGACAGGTCAGAATGATGAATTCAATGTTGAATATTTTTAAAAAATATTTTACTTTAGTTATAGTTGGACACAATACCTTTATTTTATTTTTATGTGGTGCTGAGGATCGAATCCAGTGCCTTGCACGTGCTAGATGAGCACCACTGAGCCACAACTCTAGCCCATTGATGTTGAATAATTTTTATAAAGCAAAATTATACCACATATATACAACATAACAAGAAAAGCAAAACTGTTAGATGTTAGTTTTAAAGTGAATTATAAATAAATGTAAACCCAGAAATTAATATTTAATGTATTTTAAAAAATTTAAGAAACATGTTGTCAATATATTAGAATGGATAATTTTAGGCATTATTTTTGGTGCATGTTGTACAAATGAATCATAATATTTTTGGGGGGAAAAGTGGCACAATAAATCATGTGAATAGGGCATAATTCCATAATATTAGTTTTTATAAAAGAAATAATTCTTAAAATTATATTGGAAGAGATCATAGAAGACTGAGTATTTATCTTGAAATATTTTAACTTGTGTTCTAGAAACCTGACTAGTTGGAATGCATTAAGAAACACTGTCACTCCCCTACAAAAATTAAAAATAGTTTCTTTGATATTGAGGTTTATGATTACATTTATTCCTTAGTGATTGTGTGTGTTGTGTCCATGTATGTGTTTGTGTGTGAGTTTGTGTTGAGAAAAGAAGAGTGGGGGAGTTTGTGTATCTCTCTTTAATAACTGCAGTTTTTGCACTATGATTCTAACTATATTACTTGTTCTGTAGATATGTTTAATGTTACCTTTATTTTCTCAACTGGAGATGATGCCTGGCTGCTCTCACAAGCTGTGAACTGACCCAGTTAAATTCTGTAGTCAGTAATAACACTTAACACTGTGGTTATTATATCTCGTGATCCATACATAGTCATTAAATCCCAGTTTATATAATAATTTTTGTGTTAATGGGAGATACTTCAGTTAATGTTCTCCTCCTGCACTGAGAAAGATACTGGTACTGAGCTTCATTCTGATTATTCCCAGAGGCTGAAGTTAGAACAGATTTGACAAAGAATACACAAGTTCTCCATCTGTACCTCTCACTTCCAAGGTTCAGGACCCTTAGGTTAAGTTAATAATCTGGCAGAAAAAGCATGAACTAAAGACTAACTTGAGGCATGTTTGACAGCTTATTTTTCTGCCATTCCCAGTCTGTGATGGTATCAGGGACCTATAATGCCATAGTTTAGGTGTGTCGTGTGTATTCACGTGTGAAATGACATACTACTTTGTCAAGTAATTTTTTTTTATTTATACCACTGGGTCAGCTCTCTTCTTGACTTTTTTCTTTCTTTCCTTCTTTTCAAAGTTAATCAATTATATTTCTTCCTTTTTTTTTTTGCCTTACCCCATTAGCCCTCAGGAATCACCATTCTGCCCACTGTCTCAAAGTGTTCAACTTATTTAGATTCCAAATATAAATGAGATTATGCAATAATGTCTTTACCTGCTTATTTTACATGGAATGTCCTTTGAGTTTATACATTTTGTTGCAAATGACAAAAATTCCTTTATTTTTAAAGACTGACAGAAATTCCATTGTTTATATACCATGTCTATCCATCCAGCTATTGATGGATTCCTTATTTCAGTCATTGTGAATATGTTATAATGAACATGAACATCTCTTCTACATATTGCTTTCCTTTGGTATATGCCCTAAAGAGGGATATACCAAAGGTAATTCTGTTTTTAATATCTGGAGAAACTCTCATATGCTTTTTAAAATATAATGGCTATGCTACTTTAGATTCCTACTAACAGTGTACAAGTGTATCCATTTCTCCACATCCTCATCAACATTTGTTGTCTTTTGTCTTGCTGATAATAGCCATTTTAAGATGCATATTCCTTTACAGTTTTAATTGACAGTCATTGATGTTTAGTGATGTTGAGCATTTTTTCATATTTTCTATTTATATGTTTCCTTATGAGAACTGTCTATTCCATTTATGTACCCATTTTTAATTGTTTTTTTTCTTATTATTGAATTTTTAAACTATTTTAGATATCAACCTCTTAATTTATGCATGGATTGCAAATTTTTCTCCTGTCTGTATTTTGTCTCTTCATTTTGTGAATTACTACCTTTGCTGTGTGGAAGTTTATAAACTTCCTGCAAGCCTATTGTCTATTTTTGCTTTTGTTGATTATACTTTTAGGGGCCAAAAAAAGTTATTTCCTAGACTACTGATATAAAATTTCCCCTTGTTTTCTTCTAGTGGTTTTATAGTTTCAGATCTTATATTTAAATATTTAATCCATTTTGAGTTGCTTTGTCAATGGTATGAAATAAGTCCCCACTTCCATTCTTTGGCTCATGGGTATTCATTTCCCCAGTATACCTTATTGAAGAGATTGTCCTTACCTTGCTTTGTATTCTTGGCACCTTTGTTGAAGGTCAACAAAGGAAAATAAATTGTGTTTGTTCTGAACATAAATAGAATGTTTTTTTTCTTGTAATTATTCCCTAAAATAATACAGTACAACAACAATTTACATAGTATTTACATATATTATAAGGAATTCAGAGATAATTTAAAATATATGGGAGTATGTATATAGACACCTGGCTATTTTATATAAGGACTTAAGTATTTTAATATTTGAGGATGATTGTCTTGAAAGGAATCTGTCATGGATACTGAAGGATTATTGTTTATATTGTATTTTTAAATTCTCTGAAAAAGATAAGATTGTCCCTTTAATTTTAGCATGAATACTTACAGTGACTTCAACAATTTCTTATGTTTCATTGAAAATACACACATTTTCCTTATGTTTATTACTTAAATATTCTTTAAAATGTATTTGTCCAGTAATGTGCAATAAAAATATTGTAGTCTACACAGAAAGAGTTTGGGAGCTATTTAACTTTGTAGTTTGCATAGAAGCATATTAAATTTGAATAATTTAGTAGCCATGGTGATAGTGAACTCATCAAATTGACAATGTATCATAATTGTGCTGTTATCAGAAAAATGTCAGTTATTTCCTTTTACCAGATTGTTGTATTTCTCATAGTTTTGACATATTATATGTTTATGAGCTTCTCTCTCATAGTCTGAAAGTTGTTTGTGACATTTTGTGATTTCAGTGACTTTCATCATAGCATTTCATGAACTTCACCTATAATATCAGAAGTAGGTAAGTGCATTTGACATGTGCTAATTTTCCTAAAATATTGTTGTTAAATTACCTTCTTTAAAAGTCAAGACGTTTATATTCAGTTCTCCTAAGATTACATGGATTGCATTTTTTTTTATTTTTGAGAAAGAATGGGTTTTATAAAGACTATATATTTTTCTAGTCTTACTTTGTTTCATGTATACAGTATCTGTTCTAATAATAATAAGTTTAGGAAACCATCAAAACCTGATGCAAAATCAGGTGCAAGTTTATAAGAATTTCAGTTCAAAATAGAACTGCCATAACAATTCTGTCATTGGCAGTGACAGAGGGGATAAAAAGCCAAGAGGAATGCTTAAAATGTTGAAAACAGGACTTTTAAAATTGATGCAGATTTTTAGCAGCTTACTCCAAAATCTTGCTTCTATAAATAAGGAAACTCGCATTGAAAATGGCCATAATGACCACTGGATCCTTAATAAATTATAATTTTCAAACTGTTTTCAGATATTTGAGATGTAATTTTTCCTTGACATGGCATGTACTATACAAGCAATATGTCTGTACAAAATTGGATTAAGAAGAACTAACTATGATCAAAACATATTAGTGGTACAGCACATACCTACCATGTGTGAAGCCCTGGATTCAATCCAGAGTGCTGAAAAAAAAGCAGGGGGAGATATTTCATATACTAACTATCATTTATCCACTAATAGAAGTATCATCAGGAAAATGAGCTAGAAATTTGACATATAAGTGCAGGCAAGAATTGTTGTTTTCCTGGATTAGGGTGATGCAATGATGTGAAAATAGGGAGAAGGATTAAGATGTGATCTTCTGGCAGACTTACTGATAAGATTGGGTGATGTAGATTGAAGGAAAAGGAAGAATCAGGGATGATCCTAGGTTTCTAGTCCTTGAACAACTGGTACAGTTTACCCAGAAGGTACAATTTATTGTAAGTGGAATCGTTTTGGTAAGGGGAAGAGTTTAATGTTTGTAATAAGAATTTTGAAAGTACATGTAGTACAGCACTAAATGGAGGATTCATGTAGGTAATTGGATACATTAATCTGGATCACATGGAAATGGTCTTATCTAGAAGCATGCATTTGGTAGTCACCATCCTAGGTGATCAAAGACAATCAATCAGAGAAAAAAATGTAGACATTATATTCCAGATGCTGAGTATTAATATTTTAACAAAATATTTTTCTAGTTATCAATGAACCTTTACTTATTTAATTAATTTATTTATATGTGGTGCTGAGAATTGAACCCAAGTCCTCACTTGCGCTAGGTAAGCACTTTACCACTGGGCTACAACTCCAACCCTGCCAAATATTAATATTTTTAGTGAATATTATAGTGGTGGTATTTTAATGATTTTCTTATTAATATGTTATATGATGTTAATGAGTATGGAATAACATAAATGTGTACATTTATAAAAATCTTGATATTAATACTGTTACTATTGAATAATGTTAAAGTTATTTATTAATATTTAATTTATATTAAAATAAATCCCACTATTTGATATAGCTTTATGTAAATTTAAGGCTCTAAGTAACAACAAAAATATTCTTAAGAGGCTACATTGGGTAACATAATTGTTAATCACAAAAGCCTAAGAAAAGTGGATAACCAACAGTGTATTTACAAAAAAATATAAGTCAAGCTATAGTGAAATGATTGAATCCAAGAAAGAATAGAATGCTTGACTCAATAATATTTGATACATAAATTTCATACAAGGAAAAATTAAAGATTTTATTTAATACTGATTGTTAATCTATCAAAATACTTTAGAGTTCTGACTCTGCATTCCCTCATAGTTATCAATTGTTTTACCAAAATCAAAACAAAACAATTAGAAATTTAAGAATAAAAACAGATATATGCAATATGAGAGTAGAAGATTCACAGAACATCTCTGCAATTACACATTGTTGGTTCATATAGTTTGTCAAAATTTGATTACTTTGGCTATAAAAATGGCAAATTCACATATTTCAATTAATCAGAGAAAAACAAATGTTATAAAAAATTTCAAAGACATTTTTAAATGTATTCATTATTACAAGTAAAATAGACAAACTTCTTGTTTTCATTGACCATTCATTCCAAAAGACAATGAGCTTGATCTAATGGATATTAAAATAGATTAGAGAGAGAAACAGAATTAAATTTCCTGGATTTCTTAGTTTTTATGGGGAATAACCCTGGGTCTCCTGGTGTGTATAAATATATAGAGAACATCCATTTTTACCTTCCTCATAATACTCTTCACATACATTACGATGAGGTGAGTGGCCATTTGTCTTGTTTTTGCTCTTTTTTGAAGGAGTAACAAAACTTAAATTCTCTTCCAGAAAAGGACCAAATGGTTACAACCTCTATTAACTCTTTAGGGTAAACTCTAGGTTATTATTAATATTGGACCATTCTCATTTTCAGTTATTTACATGTTAATAAGCAGAAAGACCCAGAACATAGAAAAATCTCTAAGTAGGAAAAACGGAAGCACAAGGGTCATCTGGTTCCTAGATGGATTTTAACCAAAGAATTGTGTTTAAGATTCTGGTCTTTTACATTTCCAAGAAGACCCATTTTAGAAGTGGATGGAAACAGCTGGCTCCTCCTTCCTTATAAGCAGAGAAAATCATTGCTTCCATCCTTCACCTAGGGGGTTCCACCTACTCATGTAGAACAACTTATCTGGTTTTAACTATGCCACCCAAAATGGAATCATGGAGTTCTTTTCCTTTTCAGTGCCAGAGTACAATCTGTAATTAATAGAGCACTTGAATAAATTAAGAAACAGTGACTCAAAATAGTATGGACTATATTTTAAAATTGCTTGCATTCCTGAAACAATTTATAATGGAAAATTCTAACAGATGATATTATAGAGATTTTTTTATGGACACACAAGTATAAATAATGCTTATGGACCTGTTATTCAACCTAAGGAAACCTTAATTCATGCCAATACTGCACCACCCATAACAAAAACATCATTTATCACCAGTTAGGGACATCAGTAGCTCCTTTCTCTAGAGCTGCTGTGTGGTTAAAGGCTGGAGCTACTGTGATTGGTACTGTATCTACTCCAGAGAATGAGTTCTAGACATTTCCTTCTCCTGCTTTGCTGGCAATCTCAGAGATGAGCTGTGTTCCAGAGGGGAGCAATTGCCACCACGACACCCCACAGACATTCATGTAGAGAAGAAGCTATTCTCTGGGACAAGCAATAAGAAGAGAACTGGACAATTATTCCATTTCAGTCACCTCCTTTAACCCATGCTCCTAACATAAGGGATCTTGATATTAAAGAATCCTTAATCTACTCGAACCACGTAAAAGGGTTAAAGAACTTGAAAGAGGGATGAATTATTAAAATTTTCTCACAAGTGTCCCTCTGTAGTATTACAAGGTAATTCCATAGCTTTGCTCTAAACTATTAATCTGCAAAGCCCAAACATTATAAAAATTTGTATTTCCAATTTTGGAGTATATTCCAACAATATAATAATTTTACTCTCAACTTTTAAACTTTAGTGTTTATATAGGTCATTAAGTGGAAAACAAATGGTGTTTTTATTTTTACACGTGTGAAAAAATTATTCTGTATTTTCATTTATTATTAAAGTAAATGTGCAAAAAATGCTTAAATAATGCTTCTAGAGACAAGTTTTAGAATTTGTTTACTTCCTAAATAAACACATTTATTTAAATTAATCAGACATATATGAGGTGGTTAATTCTATTAATTTGATCCTGGAAATTCATGCCAGAAAACACTACATTGTGTTATTAAATTCATGAAGTAATATATGTTTAAGACAATATCACTTGCAATAGTCAATAACTGAGAAATTGACTCCAGTGTTCTGTTAGAAAACAAATAAATGTCAACCACAGCAACAAATAAATGAGGTAAATAATCATTTAAATCAAATCTATGACCTAGCTTTCTCAGCATGTTAAGTTTGTCACAACTCTAAATTAAGGGTAATTTATTATTGTGAAAAACAAAGCTGTATTATAGAAGCCACTAATAAGTTTTTCTAATGCTCAAAGCATCAATCTTAAGAATTAAAATCCTCAGTGACAAGACCCAACACATTCATTTAAGTGAATTGGTCTCCATGCCTCATGAACCTTCTAACCAAGAACAATCAATTGAGCAGAGCAGTAGAATTAATGCATTTTGAGTATAAAAAGGGGGTTAGTCATAGTAGCTAACTGTTTTCCAGGATTTCATATATTAAATGTCATCATCCATAAAAACTTTAATGTTAATGACAATGTACATACCAATATCTTTTTATGGAAAACATTTTATTTAACACTCATTTAGTATAGTTATCAAATGTAGTTTTACTCTGTACAAATGAACATGGTGTACACGTTACCCTCTCCTGCAGTCTTAACCCCTTTTAGCCCTGCTCCATGCCCTGACCCATTCAACAAACTTCATCCTTTGTTCTCATTGTTCCTGCAAAACACCCTGGACTCTGTCACATCCAGAGCTTTATCCAAATCCTCTCTCTAAACCCCCTGTTTTCTCCTGTGTCTTTGACACAACTAAGTCCTGTCGTTTTCCAAGAAAACATCAGAGATCACTGTGAGATTTATAAACTCACAGGGTGCCTGTCTGAGCATCATCTGTAATTCGAGGAACATGTCAACTTCACATACGCCCCTGTTTAAGTATAAGCCTGAAGAATGTGAAGTCTGGTAAGTGAAACGTTGACCTTCTGCAAGATTTTAGGGCTTTGTGAATAGAGGCTGTTTTCTCCCCCTTTCTCCTCATTGGGATGAAGAGCAGGAAGGTTTTTGCTTCCCAAAAGAATAATATACAAATAGCACACTGGAAGGGAGAACTAGGGTTTCCATCTCCAACTGGACAACTGCTGAGCTGCAGGTTCATTAGTAGCTTCTCAATAACCAATGCTAGGAGAAATGGATGTTGCTGCAAGGTCTCCAGTGACGTCCACTTGAAAGAGGGGTAGGACATCTCTTCCTTGGATTCTCAGTTCCTAAGCAGTTTGAAAGAGAAAATTAAATGCCTAAGAAATAAAGACTGAAATATCATGTAGGCTTATTGAAGACTGAGGAGTAAATAATTATATAGACCAAGAAAATCATGTAAGTTCACCCAAACTGGGGATTAGGGAAACAAATGACCAGTGGCTACCCAGGGAAGCAGTTGGGAAGGAACTCTCATCAGCACTGTTAATATTTAATTTCTTATTTATAAACTAGTTACAGGTAAAACTACACTCCTGGGGAAACATAGTAAAATTTTAAACATTTTTATTTGAGTCATCTTTTATGATTTATAATCCTTATTGGAGGAAATGAAGAAATTTTTATTGAACTAATAAAAAGTTGTGGATATTTTGAGTAAGTATTTCTTAATTAGAGTTCCTCTAATCTTCCCATGTTCCCCCTTCCAACCCCACTATGAATCAGCCTCCTTATATCAGAGAAAATATTTGGCATTTGTTTTTTTGGGATTGGCTAACTTCACTTAGCATTATCTTCTCCATCTCTATCCATTTACCTGCAAATGCCATGATTATATTCTCTTTTATTGCTGAGTGATATTCCATTATATATATATCACAGTTTCTTTATCCATTCATCTACTGAAGGGCATCTACGTTGGTTCCAAAGTTTAGCTATTATGAATTGTGCAGCAATAAACATTGATCTGGCTGTGTTCCTTTAGTATGCTATTTTTAAGTCCTTTAAATATGTGTTAAAACAGAAATACAAAACATTTTGCTAAATGATCTCTGATTCTTTTTCACATAGCTGCTTTTAAATTTCATGGAAAGATCTCTACCTAATAGGCCTAGTTATTTGCCATTGAATATGGTATTCCAATCAAACCAATCTTATATGCTTTCCAAACTTATGTCAAGTTGATTCTGACCTCCAGAATTTCTCTCACAGTATTCTTTCTCTAGTGGCACGAGTAGAGGGGCAACAAAGAAAGCAGTTGTTCCCTCTAATTATTTTTTTTTCCTTTGCGGCTATGACACATTACCATAGAGTGAGTGGCTTAAAACAACTGCATTTTAGTATCTTTCAGTTTTGTAGAATTTTAGGGTTCACTGGACTTAAATCAAGATGTCAGGAGGGCTGTGTATTTTTTGCATGCTCTGGAGAAAGATCTGTTTTCAATTAATTTGAGTTGTTGGCAGAATTCGGCTCTTCATAGGACTGAGTTAACATTTTCTTCACTGAATGTCAGCTGAGAGCCATTCCCAGATTCTTGAGGCAGCCACATTGGTTGTCTGAAGACCCCTCCTCTACCATCGAAGTCAGTTGGGTGCTGTTCTTCTTATCTGTGAATCTTTCCTGCCTCTTCTTGAGTCTCATCCTCTTAATACAGCTGAGAAATCCTTTATCCTTTGAAGGGCTATCTGATTGGGTCAGACAGACTTAAATAAACCATAATGATCTTATTATGTCCACAGGTTCTCAAGGATTAGAGCATGGACATCTTTGGGAGTCCATTATGCTGCCTGCCATACTCCTCTCAAACATATACCCCAAAGGAGGAAATTTTTAATGATATTAATATGCCATCTTAATAGTTGTTAACATGATGATGAAAACATATCGGAGGACAAACCATGAATGCAAAAGGCAAATTTGCTGACTGCATGCTCTAAACAGAAGTTATAGCATGCAACACACACAGCTGGATTAATTTTCATTGTTCCAAGTGGTGAGTATTTAAGGAATTTTGAATTCAACAAAGAATTGTAATAAATGAAGTATACTTACGTTTATAAATTCTTGATTTCCAGTGACATTATAAGTTTAAAAAGCACAAATAAGTACTTAAAATATACTAGTAGAACCCACATTCTGTAATAAAAATCACTTTGGCTATTTTTCATTTTCTAAGTACAGGTAATTTTACTTATCTAAGTGAGGGTATTTGGAAAGGGAACAGGTTTTTCATTTGAATGATTCTTGCCATTTCAGTTTTTAAAAGTACTCTATGTTCCAGTTTTCTTACAAAATAAATTATAGACCATCATGACTAGGATGCCTGAGCTTTAAATTGAAAACCCAAGGAAATGTGATTAAACAAGGCCCAGATGAATACAATATAAAAATCAATAAGTATAGTAAGAAATAATAATAATCTCCATAATCTTTCAATAATTCAAAAAATAGATAATCTTACAAAAGGAAATCTAATTTACTGACGAAAAATCCCTTTCATGTTTTTTTTTTCAAAAATTTAACCAGATTTGAACTATTTCTTGTCACTCCACCATCATCATGTTTCTCTAAGTCATTGTCATCTTTTTCCTAAATACTTGAAATATTCTCCCAATTCACTACTCTTTTTCTAGGCACATCCTCTTCACTATATTTTCTACATGAAATCAAAATGTAAATAGTAAAACATAAAACCCGATCATGCCACTTCTTCTAATGGCTTCCCAGTAAGCCAGATTTAAAGACTGGTATTCAGAGCAGTTTAGTAAACCAGGTATGATGCAGTAAGTGGAGTTTGATTTGAGTCCTGGAATTGTTTTGGGGAAATATCTACATGGTTGATTATTTCACTTCACTTCTTTTCTCACCTTCCTAGTAAGATCTTCCCTAACAAATAACAGAACCTCCAGTTTCTATTTCCTGTCCCCCTTGTTCTGCTAATTATCTTCATAGCTTTTATCACATTTAAAAATGATACATATTTTTTCTTATGGCTCTTATGTGTATATTCTTTTTCTTCAATGAAATTATAGATAAGAAAAAAATTTTTGCCTTTGTATTTGTAGCTGCATCCTCAGCACTTGGAATAATGGAAAGTTGGAACTCCATTAGTTTATTGAATACTGCTTAAAGAGTACAGCAAACATAGATATGAATATAATCATATAATAATAGACCTCATTCTAATAAATGAGATAAATTGAGACAATCAGTTCAGATTCTAACCACCCTATGTGAAGTAGCAGCTCCATAAAAACATATGCAAAAAATTTCTCTATCTTATCACTGTTTATTTCTTATTCCCTGCTGATCATAGCATAAAATGGCTTATTTGTATTTAAAGATCCTCTGGACAAGACAAGTGTTCAACAAGTTCAAAGTGCAGGGGCTGGGGATGTGGCTCAAGCCTGGCATGCATGCAGCCCGGGTTCGATCCTCAGCACCACATACAAAGATGTTGTGTCCGCCAAGAACTAAAAAAAAAATAAATATTAAAAAAATTCTCTCTCTCTCTCTCTCTCTCTCTCTCTCTCTCTCTCTCTCTCCCTCACTATCTTTAAAAAAAAAGTGCAGCCTAAGACGTCAGAACAGTTCACGATATTTCACAGAGCTCATCAAATGCTAGTTACATGGAGAAATGAATGGATGATGCAGTTTGTAGAACAAATGCATTCAGTGATGACAAAAGGGCTATAAATCAGAAATTCAGACAGGAAGTGGAGAGGAAAGAAAAAAAATCATTTTCTGTTGGCACTAAAAAGAAAAAAAAATAACCTGCTCAAATTGCACTGCAAACACACACACACACACCACCACCACCACCACCACCACCACCACACAAAAGAAGCAATTAGTGAAACTCAGATACTTACATAAAATCAAACCATTCCATCTCCCCCTACCACTCAGGCAGATATAGAGGACAAATCACCACACTATGTTGTACCATATGTGTGTGATGTGGACTTCATGATGCTTTGTCCTTCAGGGATGTCATGCTAATGAATTTGTTCTGATTTCTCCTCTAATAATTTAAGGGTAAAGATGGACATAAAAGATAGGAACACAGGGGAATTTGGCCAGGAATTATGGCCACTCTGGGTCTCCAATATGGGGTCAGTTAACAGTCCTGCTCTTTGTGTTCATTTCTCACCTGCACCAACCTTTTTCACTCATCATTTTGGCTTGTGGTTATGCATAAGATTTACAAAAGGAAGAGAACATAAAATAAAAATTCACTTTTAAAACTCCCAGTCATGGAACTAATTAGAAATTATAATTTTATCATCAGACTTCCTTCAGTCTATTAATTTATTTACTTAATAAATCTAGAATAAGTTGATAAAGAGGTTTATTTTTTTTAATAACACATTGATTTACACACAAAAATGGATCTCACTATTCTTTATTTATTCCTGACCAGTGCTAAAATTACAAGTTCCTATTAGAAAAAGAGAGGTGGCCATTTAAGAGGCTGGTATACAATATTGCTGGTGCACAAACCCCTTAATCTTTTGATATACTTATCCATAACTGCCAAGCTCTGGAATAATGTGATTGCAGTAATAGAAAGAAATGGTTGTGCTCTTGAAGCAGTAGGTGGCTTTGCCTAGTGCAGATGAATTACTGCCAAGGAATACATTGGTCATGCACAAAGCTACTGTATTTTGCTTCCTCTGATTTAGTTAAACTACACTATGAATCAGTGGTGCTCAAAATTGGTCGAAAGTTCCATCAAATGCAGCAGAAATACCAATGCAGGTTTAACTCAGCTTGAAATTTGCAAACTAAAGTTAAAAGGCTGCTTTTCAAAATAGGATTATATTAAGCATCTTCTTTCCTGGCAAAAAATCTAAAAAATGATTTAAAAATCATTTTTGTCTACCATTCAATTATTAGTATTTAAATTAAGCAATATTCATTTATTATTTAAGAATGCATAGCAAATATTTAGCAGGCACTAGGCAATTTTCTACTTCCCACAGATATAGCTGTGAATCAAGTAAAGTCCTTGCTTCTGAGAGGCTTATATTTTACTTGGGAAAGTAGACAATACACAAACCATTAATTAATAATATAATTTCACTTGGAATGAAGCATTATGGTAAACAAAACAAAATGAGTTAATGGCTAAGGGTGACAGAGTAGAGTAGGACCCTTTGAAGAAGTGACATTTGTACTGAGGTTAGGAGGAGAACAAATCTGTGCCCAGTATAGAATCCTGCTAGGGAATGGACTTGGCTTGTTCAAGGGATAACCAGAAATATATGCCCAAACATGATGTGTCAGGCTCGAGAGTAAAAATGAGACTAGTGGGAATGATCTAAGGTAAGTACTGTAGGGCTCTACAAGGTGTTCAATGAGTATAAAGAACTATTTCACATTTGAAGAGGTGGGGCCAAGATGAAAGTAATTAGAGATCTTTCAGCCACTTCGGAAGGAGATAACAGGTATGAAGAATAAATAAGTGGACAGCAATGAAGTTGATGAGAAACATTTTAACTAACATTTAATTTGTTTTAAAGATAGTTCCAACTGACTTGCCAATGTGGAATTTGTAAGAGGAATCAACGATGACTATGCATTTGACCTTGATTTTTTTCTATTTTTTTTAAGGTAGAAAACAATCCTAAAAGAAGAGGAAGTTTGAAAGGCATCATATCTGAGATGCACCATAGCTCTACAAGAATAGAGAAACACAGGCAGTGATACAGCCAAGAGCTTTAGAAAGGCACAAAATGAAGCCTGAATGTATTTCAAATTACTGACACATTGACTATATTCTGAGTGAGGATTTTTAAGTGAAAAGTCAAGTAATAAGAAAAACAACCTCTCCTCATCTTTCATTATCAAAATACACTTATAAATATCTTGAGATAGAATCTCAAAGACAGTTTTTATAATTAGAAACAAGCTATAAATTCAATTGTAATATAGAAATACTTGGGATATTGACTAAAGTTGTATGGAGGGGTAAACATTTAGTTATTAATGCCCGTGTTTTAAAGTTGACAAAATTAAATCAATGAGGGAAACAACAAAATTCAGGAAGCAGTATGCTTCCTCATTTACAGAAATATTTCTAAATAGATTTTTTCTAAACAAAAATAAGTATGTGAAAAAGTAGACTTATTATTTTTAATGTCATTTCCCTGGCTACTGTTATGTTTGAACATCTCTTAGCTTGTTCCTGGGCTTTGTGTGTGCTTTCTAGGTTTTAGGATCTGTGAATATTCTTAAGTGGTATTGTCCATTCTTATGCATTACAGAGGCTCTCTTCATCTATCTATCTATCTATCTATCTACTCTACACACTCATTTTTTTGTTAGTGCTGTGTATTTAAAAAAAAATCTAGTTTCTATCTATGGCTTATTTATTTATTTATTTCAACCAGAGTTTGAACCCAGGGGCACTCAATCACTGAGTTACACCTCAGCACTTTTTATTTTTTTCTTTTGTGAGTCCAGGTCCTGCTAATTTGCTAAGGGCCTCATTAAGTTGCTGAGGCTGGCTTTGGACTTTCAATCCTCCTGCCTCAGCCTCCTGAGTCATAGGGATAACAGGTGTGCCACCATGCCTGGTTCTATTCATTTTTTTCCATCTTGTCCTTTGTAGAAACTTCTAGAAATGTTTTATGTAGTTTAATTAACCATTTATCTTCTTTCAAAATGATTTATGCCTCATCCTTTTCCTATTTAATGAATTATTTCCCCATGTTTTCTTGTAACAATTTATAGTTTTGTTTTTCACGTTTAGTTAAATTACATACATTCAATATTTTGTGTGTGGTGACCGGTAAAATCTGATTTTTATTGTCAATCCATCTTTCCAATGTTTATCTGTAAACTTATTCCATGATCTATTCGTCTTCAATATGTGACAAAACCTTAGTCTCACTATTTTTTTTTCATGATCGATAACCGACTATTTAATATACCATTCCCTTATAGTTAGTAAGCTTAATGCCTTATAAATAGGTAGTTATTTGGTCCTTTTCTTCCAATCACTAGTACTATGTTGGTCTTTTATTTCCACATGAATAAAATATTAAAGTCAACTTATCAAATTTGTAGAAAGCCAATTTTGGATTCACATATAGTTGCATTTCCTTTATAAATGAAATTGGAAAGAACCAATATCATAATGACATTTTATTTCTTCTAAACTATAATATATGTCTGCATTTATTCCAAGTATTTAGTTATTTATTCTATTCTGTACTGACTTTCAACAGTGCCGCAATTTCTCTGTGAAAATTGCCATGGCTTGTCAAAATTATTTCTAGTTATATACTTCAAATGTAACCTGTCTTAAAAAAAAAAAAAGAACACCCAGTTGTTCTTGGAATTTAAAACTGCTATTGATTTTTTATATTGATCATCTTTCAACAAATCTCACTGAACTCTTATTATTTCAACAAGTTTTTTAGTGAAATGTCTTGGCTTCTACTTGCTCTCATTATTACTGCTCTTGTTGGTCAAAAACAGCATATTCAGGTTCTATCTTTCTGTCACTCTCTATGGAATGGCCCAGGACACATTCTTAAAATTGTTTACTTTTTTGATATAGCTTATTACTTTAAACATTTTTATTGATTGCTTTTGCTAGAATTTTTTATATTTTATTATTCCCATCAAAGAAATAAACTTCAGTTTATTAAATTGTTTGCACATATCTTCTTTGTTCTTTAGTTTGCTTTAGTTCTGCTCTCAGTTCTATACACAGGCTAGAAATAGTTTCTCTCTAACTTGAGTTGAATTCACCCCTTAATTTTTCTCTTATTTTTTATAATAAGTATTGATGTCTATATGTCTAGACAGACCTTTGTCTATCTATACCAGTCCATCTATCTGACCATCTTTCTGTCTAATCTCCTCTCTCTCTTTCTTAGATACTACTTTGGCTGTAACACAGAAATATTGCATTTCATTTTTATTGCTATGTGCATCTTAGTAATTTGCATATCATTTCTTATGAGGTTCTTATTTTCTAATAAGTTGTCTTTTTAAAATAAAATTACCTTTCTTATGTGTTGTGGATATCTTTGTCTATTAACGAGTAAAAGTATACTTCCCTTCTGTGCATTGCTTCCACAATGCAATAATGATATCACAATAATGATATCTTTAGATGGACAGAGGTTCTTAATTTTAATGTGACTTACCAAACATTTCTTTTATTGTCTTTGTGCTTTTTTGTCTAGTATTGAACATCTTGTGTATTTAAATGAGTGGAGATGTTTTCTTATATATTCTTATGTATTGATTATCATTTGCTTTTTAAATTCAAAGTTACAGCCTACTTGGAACTTAAGTTTGTGGATTGTAGAGGAAAATGACAAGATTTGTTTTTTTTTTCTATACAAGTAATGAGATGACTCACATAAATTATTGAAAACATAATTCTTTTTTCAAAAAGTACTCACTTTTTTCATAATATTTCTAAGTATGAAAGTCTGCTCTGGGATCTTTATTATTTTCTGCAAACCTACTTATACTTTAGTTAAGACTATATTTCTTTAATATTATATTAGTTGTTTAGCTCTCTGATAGTCTTGATATCATCATATAGTATAAATCCTTCAGCTTTCTTCTTTTTTCTACAAGACCCTTACACCTGGATATTTATACTTTCATATGATGTAGACTTGACTTGTTAATGCATATATACACACACAGAGAAAATCAATTTGAAAATAATTATCATAACAATATTGAATCTTCAAGTCTATGAGCCTAGATTTATTTAAGCCTTCTCTAAATTTTATTTTTAAATTTGTGCTATAGATGTTCCTGTGTGTTCCATTTGTTAGGTCTGTTCTGAATTGCTACAGACTGAATATTTGTGTCCTCTTAAAATTCATGTCTTAAAACCAAATCCTCAATGTGATGGAGTTTTTGGAGAGGGTAAAGGAGTCTTCAGTGTGTGGACCTCATGAATAGGATTAGTACCCTTATAGAAGAATTCCCAGAGATAATCCTTGCCCCTTCCTCCCTGTAATTTTTAGAGCTCCTTCATGGCCCTCTATCAACTAGGACACAGACTCCTACCAGACATCATCTACAGGTGCCTTGGTCTTGGACTTCTCAAGGTCCAGAACTGTGAAACATGTTTCTTTTACTTATAAGCTAATATGTAAGGTAACTCTGTTGACAGCAGCCCACACAGAATATGATATCAGGAATGCAAATTTTATTTTATTTTTTACATAAATTGTTACTAGTGTGCCAAAATAAATTAATGCTTGCCTATGTATCTTAACTCTATAAATCTTGATAACTTCACAAAATTATTTTTATGACTTGTAATCTTCCCTTGGGTTTTCTATATATAAAATCATATTGTCTAAGAATGCAAAGTTTATTTTCTGATCATATTATTTCATAGCTAAAATTTCCAATACAATGTTGAATAGAATAGAATGGGCAGTGGGTTTTCATTCTTGACCTCAGAGAAAATATTTAATGGGATAAATTATAATTTATTTTCAAATATTACAAGATTAGCAATCTTGCTTTGTCAAATTAAATAGAGACATATTATGGTATAATATCCATTTGTAAATATTTTTTAAATATTTTTATTTTCTTTCTGAATGAAACTGGTTTATATTTTCCTTTCTTATTATTGGATCCAAAATTTATTATGGTATAAAAAACAATGTTGTGGTGGCACATGCCTGTAATTGCAACTGTTCAGGAGGCTGAGACAGGAGGATGACAAGTTCAAAGCAAGGAACTAAGCAACTCAGTGAGACTCTGTCTCTAAATAAAATACCAAATACAATAGGGCTGGGAATATGGCTCAGTGGTGGAGTGCCCCTGAGTTCAAACCATGGTGCTCCCCACCCACCCCCTGCCAAAAAGAAAGTCTAAATTTCTATTCCTTATGAGATTTTTAGTAATGTTTGCATTATTTGATTTTCACTGTTTAGGAGAAATAAATATGAGTCATATGAACTTCAAGTTTTCTTCATGAGATTATATTAATGGAAGATATATTTTTTTAGTCTCAGTTTCTGAATCCTTATAAAACTACTTCTTTTTTTAATTTTTGTTTGTGTCAGTATGCTCCCTTCTACTCCTGCAGTAGGCATTTGTTCGTTTTATTAAAGTTTGAAAATGTAGTAACAGAATTTTCTTGAAATGACCTGTTATTGTACATCAACACACTCTGTATGATTTCAATATTCATCTTTTTTCTTAATGGTTCATTAAGTTGCCATTTTTTGCAAATTTGAATTGCATACATGATAAGATTATGCATTCCGTGACACAGACTTCAACATATAGTAAGTCAAAGTTGGTGTTAACCTTGTGTACATATTTTTGACTGATTTGTTAAATCCATGCAATATAGTTTGAGTTTGGGTGTTTGCATGTTGCATTTTTATAATTTTTACTTTCTTATTTTCTAGAGTCTTCAGTTTTCTGTAGAATTTTTCTATAATGTCTCATATTTTTTCTAAAATATTCCACACAGTTATTTCAAACTCTATTTAAATCAAAACTCCATTATCTATGTATCTGGATGCATGCTCAGGATTCATTTCAAATTGAGGCCTTTTGTCAGTTGTATATAATTTTCAGCCATTCTTCCTTTGAACCCTTACTTCCTCTATGCCTTACTAGAACTCCTCTTAACTATATGTTGCATTTTCTTACAATTTTCCCCCATGTACTTTAATATCCCACACTTAATTTGATCTAATAGTCTGTTTTATTTTGCATATTTCATTCCAAGTTTTCTTTTCTTTCACTATTTCCCTTGTTAGCTTCATTAAACTTTATTTTTACATCACTCATTTTTTTTTATTCTGGAACTCCATTTTTTTAAATTTATGGGACATATTTTGATATTCCTTCTGATTATTGATTTTAATTTTCAAGGAGTGGCTATGCCTAGTGTATCTCCCAAGGGTTCATGCTGGAAGTCTGTCTGTCAGTGTGGCGAAGTGGAGGAACCTTTAAGGGGCAGAGCCTCCAGGGAGGTGATAAGTTCACTGGGAGCACCACCCTTGTAAGAGATGAAGTAGTCCCTCCTGGAAGCCCAGTCTGTCCTGAAAGTGTGGGCTAGTATAACAAGAGAACACTGTCTCCTTCCCACTCGCTGGCTTATTATGTGATCTCTCCCTTCATCATGATGCCATCTGTCCTTAGGCCCTCACCAAAGGCTGACCAATGAGACCAACCAATCTTGGACTTTTGACCTCCAAAAATTAGATAAATAATCTGTTATCTTTATACATTTCTCAGTTTCAGATATTTTGTAACAGCAACAAAAAACAGGGTAACATACCTTATGTATCTTCAGTTAAATATGTTAACTCAAAGGCAATATCCTTCACGATTTCCCTGTCATTCACCAGCATGGGCATGATGAACAAGACAATATAAGTCCTGACTCACCTGACATTTTAATTCTAAGCACGTGTGGACATGGTGACACCATGCTGTGTTCTGCTGTCAACTGTAATTGCATGTCCTTTCCATGACATAATAGATACCATGTTTTTACACACACATACTTTGTTTGGTGACCTCGAGGTTTGAAGGCCCCTGAATGTAGTGCTGAAGTGTTCTCGGCTTTTCCTTAGCACAGCAGGCTGAGATGGGCCTTACTGGGGAAAACCAGTAAGGCAAGCATGCTCTACCGCTGAGCCACAACCCCAGCCCCTCTGGGGATATTTTTGATGGGAGTTCAAAGGCTACTGGAATCAAGTGGGTGGCAGCCAGTGCTGCTGCTGAAGTGAAGAATACCCCAACCCTCCCATAACAAAGAAGTTTGCACTTGAGAATTTCTAGCAAGCTAAGCCTGAGAAATACCAGTTTAAAGGGAGATTTATACAAAATGTCAATGTTTAAATTACTGTAAAAATTACAAATTCTAAGTTCTATAAATTCTCTACTGTTTAAAATGTTTAAGAAAGTGAACATTTTCCCTTTCAACCTGCTTACATTCTTTAAAACAAATGATCAGAAATTTAGTAATTGAATTTATTAATAAATTATATGAAATCCTCATGCATTTCACATTAACTACTAGACATCATAATTCACCACTCACAATCAGTGGTTGCAAGTAACATATTAGAAAGCAAAAGGAAATAGCACATAGACCTGCTCTGATTCAACTAAATACTCACAACTAAAATGATATTTGGCCCAAAGAGTGTCATCTAATATTACATGATATGATGTATGACAAAGCTTGAACCCGTTGTTCGTATGGTTTTAGAAATTTACTTCTCTTCTTTATATGTCACAATTATGTAAACAAATAATTGTATAAACATTGGTTAGAAAAGAGAATGTAGCATTTTTTTTTCAAGTAAATATAGAGTCCTGAAGCTATTGTAAGGATATGACTTTCATTTCTGTTAATTTGAAGAATGAAGATAATATAAATTTTTCCTATTTAAAGCACATAGAATGTCCAAAAGGAAATATGTTAATATTTAAATGTATAAATATTTATTAATATCTATAAAATCCACACATTTAGATCTGCAAAAATGAGTCTTGACTCACTGATTTTGATTCTCAGGTGGAAACCTAGCTGATTCAATGCCTTTCATATATTTATATCAGAAGCAATTTCTTTGTGAGATATGAAGAAGTAAAGACTTTTTGAACATTGAAAACCTTCTAAAGTTCAGTGATGAGGTGTTTAACTTTTAGGACTATAGTTACTGATATTTTCTTTTGTGAAAAAATAATAGATTCTTCTGTGTGCACAAATTATGTTAAATGTAAAATTACTGTTGTGAGTGGTGACAGAGGGAACACTTATAAATCCGATTAATTTGTGAAGAAGATCATAGCATATTTTATAGTGATCTTTGGACAGTTAATTTGTGAAGAAGATCATAGCATATTTTATAGTGATCTTCCCATACATTTTCATCATTATTAAGATGGACTTAATTCCTTGGGCCAAATAAAATCACAGGTTTTCTGAGTCATGTACATAAGCCAAATACAACATGGACAAAGTATAAAATGAGTCTGTGTATTTTCTTCTCTTTATCTCCTGATTTCCTCATGCTTTCTCCTACTGATGAAATGGGGTCCAACTAAAGTACATGAACTATGCAATTGCATCGCCATGGATAACTGCTACCAATATGAGTTATTTGAGTTATCATTATTTATAATTTTTAGAGATCATTTTAGAGTGCAAAGTCTTCAATAATGCAGACTTAGATTTTAATCTGGGTTTTGTGATTTAGTGTCTGTGTGATCTTGAGAAAATGACCTAATCTCTCTGAACTTTAGTGCCCTGATCTGCATGTAATTTAAAGTTACAATTGCTTCTTCCCATGGAGCTTAACTATGAGAAGACAGCTTCTCTAAATAAGTCTCTTCTAATTAGCTCCCCAATTTCTTATTGCCATGCTTAAAAAGGCCTGAGCCTTGATCTAGGCACTTTGGCCTCTACTGTGTGGGCTCTACTGCTCATCACTCCTCCAGACATCCATCTTCCATCCCCGTACCCATGGCTGATCCCAGGTCTCTGGACTTGGAGGCCAGAGATGTTGTTTTTCTTTTCCACTTTATCCTACGTGCAACAAGACTTTTCCTTGAATTTTCCGCAGCACTGCAAAGACCATAAACAGCAGCTTTTAATGTTATTATCCTTAAGATTAGATTAAAATAAAAAAGAATAGAAACACTGTAATACTTTCCAAATTAGAGCTCACAACTGTTAAAGTGCCCTGGGAGCCCAGAGTTCATCTCAGAGAAAGGACGGAGTTGGTCTTCACGCTTTTATAACACACACCAAGACTTCCTTTCCTAGGTCAGCATTCAACTTTCCTTAGTTGGTGGGCTTTGGCTGTGTTCCTTTCCTGTGAAGGAACTTCTTTTGTTTCCCACATACACACACACACACACACACACACACACACACACACACACAACTAATTTTAAGATGTGTTCTGGCTGAGAACATGCAATAAGATGATCAGATGGAATAGATTAGTTCATATCCCCAAGTCGTAACTGTTCTACCTTGAGTAATTTCAAGAAGGATGCCAGTAGAATGGGTGGGCTTGGTTCAGTCCCATATTTAACAATGCCTTTTTCATCAAGCATTAAAAGTATGAGATTCAATATCGCTGAGGAGTACCACAATAATATACAATTTATTTCTCTCTACTGAGGAAATCTAATAAAAATGATAAAAGTAATGCATTAACAAAACACTTAGCAAATTGAATTACTCCCATCTCTCCTCTCAAATGTGAACAGTCTGGCTCATCTGTTCATCTCCTAGGTATGAAACTTAAGCTTTATTTTAATTGTGAAACCAAATGCTTTACTCTGGGGGTTTTTGGCTCATAGCGAAACAATTTTGCTCAAAAACAGTGTTCATTGTGATTTAGTTTCTCACACAGTCTTTAAGTCAGTTTACCTAAGAGCAAAACCCTCTCTACAGAGGAAATTATGTTGTAAGTCAGAATGAACCATATATGTTGAATGAAGTAATAACTGAATGGAGTAAAATTTAGTAATATATAATTGTACTTCACTCCAACACAAGAGCCTCCGATTCATCCCAGAGAAAGAGGAGCTGTGATATGAAAGAGGCCTCTTGCCAATATCAACCCACACTTAGAAGGTCAAGTAAGAACATGAGAGGAAAAGCGTAGAGAGAGCAGAAGATAAAAACAAGTCCTGAGTGTCCTATTATTGACCTGAGAAAGAGAACCAAGGGATATCTTGGCTAACGTATAATCTAGAACTACAAACAAATCAGGGCTAACATTTTAGCAGGTTCAGGGATCCTTCAGCTTTTGCAATTTGCTAGTGAAATGCTTCTCAATAATTTCAGTTTACAGGTGAATTTGAGGCTGTTCAATGACTCCAGAAGCCGATTCAGCCTGCTAGTGTTATAATACACATTGTGATAGCAATTAACTGTACTTGTGTGTTCATATAGATTTCCTGAACTCACTCTGTAAGAAATGTGACTATCAAATCATGAGGTATCTCTCAAGAGAGGACAAATTATTACTGTTCGGATAGTATTACTTCCCCTGCAAAAGTACATGTTACTATTGTCATATGTATATCCACATATGGTGTCATTTTCCATAACACAGAATGCATATAGAGTGTTTCAGAATTAATACTTGGTTATTTGTACATGATTGGTTGAACTGAGGATCTCTATTTTCAGATTGATTATATTGTATGCTAAAACATAAAGTTCTCAAAAAGATGGTTTTATAATTTCAAACAGATGAAAATTATATATTTAAAACAATTTGAAATTAATTTTTAAAAAAGCTTCAATGTTCTTTTTAAAATTGGCTTTGAAATAGAATGAAATATTTTAAAAGGTGTCCTAATCAAATATAGAACATAAGAATGAAAACTGAGTAAATGCACTCTCACAATAATATATGATAATTCAGCTCCTCTGACATTAATATCATTTTTAAATTGATGTTTCTTAGATTTAATAAAGGCAGCTTTTCAACACACAAATATGTTTGTGTGTGTATTTATATACATTTATGGTTAAAGTTTTGCAAAAGCATAAACAATGTCTTCTAAAAGTAATACACAACTTGCATAATAGCTAATTATGCTGCCAGTTGGATGTAACCCACCCAAAGCATATATATATATATATATATATATATATATATATATATATATATATATCCTACATTCAGAAAAAATTACGCAATGCCCAAAATCCAAAAGTATTATTAGAAGCCCCTGATTTTTATTATGATTTTATCATGTTAACAATTTTAAAATATCCTGGGAAAATCATAGTTTAGAAAGACATTTTAATTTGCTCTTAAGCAATCCAATTTAGTAATTTTGATTATAGCATTGTCAATATTATGGGCAGATATAATAGAGTTTTGATTTTTTTCCTTCATTATTAAATACTTTCTTCAGATCAAATGTATAACTCATATTTTAGAGCAAATACTTAACAATTGTTTTCAAGCACTTAATATATAACATTAATATGCTAGTTAAAACAAACGGACTTATTTTAAATAAGTAACTACCAAGTTATTATAGAATCATAAGCCATTTTAACAAGCTGTGGACAATGCTGTTAGCCTAAATGTTCTCAGGTGATTGAAGAATACACAACCAAATTACTTTCAGGATGATGACTTCATGTAGATCATTTATATCATTAAATGCAATTACTATAAGTTGGTTAAATATATGTGTTTTCTAATAATATTCAACTAATTGTATTACTGTGGTATCCTAGTTGAATCCGTGAGAAATATCTTATATGAACTGGCTGGAATGTTGTAAAAATTCCTACAAATACAATAATCACTGTGTTTATAGTCACCACCTCAACAGTCCTGGATTGTTAATATGGCTTCCATCTTTTGACTGGCAGAGAGCATACTGAAGAGTCACAGTTTCTGAAAGAAAATAATCATAATAGTGAAACTATTACATCCTAACTTTGTGCCAAAACCTGTGCTGAGTTTTGTGTAGAGATTATCTCTGTTTTGTTTTTGTGATGGGTTTTGCTATGTTGCCTAGGCTGGTCTTGAACTTGTAGGCTCAAGCAATGCCTCTGCCTCAGCCTCCCAAGAGGCTGGAGCTACAAGCGTGCACCACCAGGTCTAGCTGGTGGGGTAGCTCATTTAATCCTAGCTACAGCACTGTACGCTGAGCTCTATTATATCCCTATTTACAGATAAAAACACCGGGGTTGACTGTCCATAGTTATATACCCAGTCATTATTACCCCAACAAGCATTTCACTAGACATTTCTTGTCCATTAACTACTTTTCAAATATCTTTCTTGGCACAATATCTCAAGATGAATACTCAACTTGAATCGATATTAGTTTATCAATGTAGAGGATTATTTTATATATGGTGCCATATAACTGAGAAAATTGTTTCAAGTAGGTTTCATTTTGTATTATTGAGTTTTTTGAAGTTTAAATGACTAGGGCATTTTTCCAATATATAAGTGAGAATTTGAAAATAGGAACTATTGTTTTACTACTTTTTTCCTATAGGGTGGCATCTATCTTCTGAGAACTTAATGAGTCAATCAAATTTTATAATTAAATAAAATCCAGAATGATAGCTGTTTTTTTCTTATGAGCCTTACAATTAATAACATTTGGGGAGAAAAATAAAAATCATTAGGGGAAAAAAAGAATGGTTTTTGCACTGACAAGAAAGACCCCATTTTATTTGATTACTTCCAGTAGTGCAAGGGGGTTACTACTGAAATCTGGTATGTGTGTGTGGTAGGGGCGTGCAGGGGCACGTTACTACTGGAAATGAAGAGAATAAAAATTATGCATATGGCATAGAGGAAACAAAAACAAGTTTTGAAAGTACATTCAGTATATCTCCAGTTTTCATCAAAATTCTGTGGTTTGTTAAACTGAAAAAAAATGATCTCAAGATTTGGGGTTCTAAAAAGAAAAATATTTAACTTAACCTTATACACCATGAGAAATGATCAGAGTATTTACACTTTTCTTACTCTTCACTGATTTTAAAGAATAAAAGATAAACCATCCAGCTTTTAACTTCCAGAAATAGTGTCAAATAATAAGAATTAAAGCATTAGTAATTTCAATTCTATTCATTACTGATTTAACTAATTTATTGTGATTATACAAAGGAATATATTCTGAGACTACAATGAAAGTTCTGTGCCCTCTCTTGTCCTCATCAAATTTGTCTTTATTTTCAAAGTAATCAAAGCTGATAAAATGCAGCAACAGAGATAATAAAAAGTATTTGAAAATAAATTGAGGCTCATGAGATAGAATGAGGGATGTGGCTGATAACTGAAATTTTGGAAAAAGAAAAAGAATGGTATGGAATATGATGGACTGTGTTGGTGTGCACAAAGTATATTTGTAATTATTGAACAGTACACACACACACACACATACACACACACAGGTTCTCTCATAGAAGCTACAATGCTTCTTTTGATGTAAAATTAATTGAAGGCCTGGGGAGGTAGCTCAGTGGTTCAGTGCTTGCCCAGCATGTTCAAGGTCCTGAGTTCAATCCCCATCACTGCAAAATGAAAGAATGGAAGGAAGAAAGGAAAATAAAGAAAGCTCCCATTGTGGAGAGGAAATAATACATGCACATTTCACTCAACCTGACTTTAAAAAGGCATTCTCTGCCCGTATATATTTGATACAGGGCATTCTCTAATTGTTCCAGATAATGCTATATAGAAAACAAGATTGCAAGCTGTAGGAAATAATCTACTATACACAAATAAACAGTAGCTTGATATATGTGTGTGTTTTTATTATGTATACCATATCCTTTGTATTCACATACAAGCTTTGCATTTGGAATATGCATTGTCATATATGTGTTTGGTCCCCTGGACTGAGTACAAATAATAATGCCAATATTAAACTGAAATGTTACATTGCCTTCAAGAGAACTGCATGCTAAGAAGTGAGTTAGCACAATGCAATACACCTTTCTGAAATAACTCTAAGAGGGAGGGCCATGGAATATAAATAAAATATGTGCTGTATTCTCTGAATTTGTGAAAAATAAACATGAAATCAAATTTAGCAAAGAGTGCACTGACATTCCTTATTTAATTTTACCCAATAACATACCCTCTTTTTCTGATTAGAAATCCATTATGTAAACACAAGGCTGCCTGAGATCTGCAGGTTGTCTTCCTATTTTTCATTAAGAGCCCTTTGACATGGCAGAGAGGGAGATAAGAGTTCTGAGAACAGAAAGAAATTGTACTTTTATTGGACTAAGCATTCTCATCCTCATTGGGACTGAATACACTAAATGTTAAATTTATTTCATGTTCGTCAATGGAGTTTCAGTAAATCTAAACAAAATTCAAGCCCATGATCTAACATTATTTGTCAAAATTTATAAAATCTCCATTGGCTTCTGGCAATTGAAGGGAATCATTCACCATGTGCTGCAACATTTTATGCTAGATGCTTTAATTAGAAAGGTTATCACGTGCTTAAGTGTAGGAAAAAAGTTGATCCAAGTGTAATGGGAAGATGTGCACTGGGCATGAACAATGAATCAGGAAATTAACTCATTAAGGCTTGCCCTAGGAAAAAGGTTGCACATAATAGCTGCTTACTTCAACCTTACAGAGGAAGGAAAGACACTCGACACTCTCCAGATAAGCTCTGTAAGAATCAATTCAATTATATTATTTCATAGAGAAGATGGGAACTGAATGACTTCAACTGCAAAACCCCATCTGGTAATATCAACTCAATTTACCATGTCTTATATTGACAGCTTCACCTTTAACTCAGAGCTATCATACAATCAGCCAAGGAGCTTTCTGGCAATCATTCAAAGTACTTAGGAAGCAGGTTTGTTAAACATTTTAAGATATGACCAAGAAATGGGCTAGTATACAGTGTATTTTTAAGTTAATGAAATAGTATATAGGGGGCATATACATTTATATAGTGGTAAACTGATACTACTTGATCATGTTTAACCTCATCCCTCTTCAATTTTGGAAAATCGTTTTTAGTAATATTCATTAAAAAATAAAATTATACCTTCAAGAACAAAAAGACAGATAATAAAACCTTATGAATGAGTTCACAGTATGAGTACCTCCAATTTCCTCCCTTTCATCTGAGTACATTTTAAGAATAAATATTATACAATTTTTATTAAAATATATTTAAGAAGACAACTAAATTAAAAATATGCTATATTTTTACATAGGGAAACACAATATTAGAAAGATATTGTGAAGATGTTGATTTTCCCCCAAATTGATTTTTTTTTCTTTTTCTTTTTTTCTTTTCTTTTTTTTTTTTGGCAGTAATGATTCCAAGCTCCATCTCCATTTTTGTGCTTTTTTCATTTTGGAATTTAGTTACTTTGAAGAAATGGTTGAAAAACACAAGTCATGGCTTCAAAAATCTTATAAATTTTTTTTTGAGATGATACTTCAGTTGAACCAGAAACCTCACTTATAGTATGTTTGGAGTAGCATTTATAATGAAGCCCCTTTTAGTGTTTTTATGTCACCTCTGCCCTGTCAAGCCAAGCTGTTGGGTCCTTGAGCACAGGTCACACTGGCCTCCTCATGAATGCAGGAAGCCATATACCTGCTTGAAACCCCTCAGTGACCTGTCTGTATTTACCAACCCTCCGCAGTTAGCAACATCTGTGTCTTTTCTGAAGGACCCATTTCGCCTTTGGAAAATCCACTAGCAGCTTAACATGTCAAAGCCCCTTTTGCTTAGTGTGCACATTGTTTAAGTCCCCCCAGAGGACTTTATTTTCCAAGTGTTATTTCGAGCATCTGATTTCCTTACTTTTCTGCCTTTTCAATGCTCCTAGTCAACAATATATCACATGACTAGGCTTAAGTCACTAATGAATAACCATAGATTCCCTCCTGATTTCAAAATAATTGAGTAACAAATTAGGTAAAATGTGGAAAATAAAGCATCCCTTTATTAATCATAAAACTGACATCACAGTAGACAGCAATGTCTGCCCATCAAAAACTAGCTATTACTTTGCTAAACTAGATAAATTTATGTAGTCATAGATATTGCCAGTACAGAGTAACTATAAATCTATTTCTCAGAGTAAAAAGTTGGAGGCCTGGGGATGCAGTTCCATGGTAGAGCCCTCACCTACCATGCATGAGGCCCTGGGTTTGATCTTCAGTACCAAACACACACACACACACACACACACACACACACACACACACACACACATAAAGACTGAAAATATGATAAGTATTTAGAAAAATTGAATTTTTATATAAATGATAGATATATTTTTCCATCATTAAAAGGAACTAGGCATCTGTTATTAGTGTGCATATGTGAGTGCATGTGTATATATACACGGGTGTAATATAGAGAAAGCACAATTCATATATGCATACACACCTACATGTACATGTTCAGTTTCTCTAAAGTCTTCTCTATCAGTATTAACTTTTTATAATCTTTTATTTTTCAAATCTCCAACCACATTTCTAGTGTTTTCTATTAAAAGAACATGACACCAGAGTTGTTTACATTGTATTATTTTCTGCTTCTTATTTCAACCATTATTTCTGAACAGCAAGAATTCATTTATCTCAATAATATTTTGGGGGTACTACATAAGACATCTTAATATCGATCATTTACTTGAGTGACACTTTATAAAGTATTGGGTTAAGCACTTTGTGACTTAAATTATCACAAAACACATGATGAGGCTTGTCTTCAAACATTGGAAGCTTAATTTAAATGTTTTCTAGACATGATGTTTTCATTGTATTTTAACTATTCTCTCATGGGACAATAAACAGGACACATTTATCTTCTAAAGATAGAGAAGATAACACACTTTGAATAATCTTCTAGCTGATCTATTTTTATATTTTACTCATTAATTTTGAGAGGTGAATAGATCACAATGAACACATTCCTTAAACGTGTGGAAAAAGCCACTCCTGAATGTGAACAGACAGCTCTGCCAATGTCTTCTAGTTGGTCTCACTTTTCATAGTCGTTACTATTTTCAATCTTTCATTTCTTTGCAGTGATTATTTTCAGCATGTACCTTTATACAAACAAATATCCTTTCTAACAGCAGTTCGGCAGCCATTATTTTATCGTTTCAGGTTTCAATGTCATGAAAACTGCCTGAGAGTTTCTTTAATGTGAAGATTTTACTGCTGTAACTTCCTCTGGGACATCTGTATCCTCTCACAACCACTGTCCTCATTTATGTCAATAAACGTGCCTCTACTGAGATTCTGAGCCTGGTATGGCATCAGTGTCAACATTCCTTAGTAAGCTATTTGCTCTACGACTCCACTGACTTCCATTTGAAATCTCCAAAGTTATTTTGTTATAGAAAAGTTTCTGCCATAGTATATGCAATTCAAAAATATAGCTGTTTTAGGTTTTTATTGCTGTAATAACAAATTACCACAAATTTGGTGGCTTAAAACAAATTCACCCTCATATAATTCTGCAGTTTGGACGTCTGCTCTCTCTAGCTCCTTCCTGGAGGCCGTGTGCCAGGCAATTTTCCTCCTTCCTGCCCTTCCACCATGACATTCTTCCTCTTCTCAATCCCACAGCAATAAAGCCAGTCAACCATAGACTAAAACCTCTAAAATTGAAAGAAAACTAAATTTTTCCTCTTTTCAATCGTTTTTCTCAGGTATCTGTCCCAGTAGCAAAAAGCTGATTAGCACAGACCATAAATAGTTTTTGTTCTCTGGACAACCCTGGCTTATTGTACTCATTATACTTGTTCGGTATGGTCTGCACCGTAACTTCATGCAGACCCAGGATTCCTTTTATCATTGTTTTACTTTTGCCATTTCCAATCTAATTATAACTCATTTTATTTTCTGCACTCTTACATTTTTTTTCTTTTGCTTGCTACACGTTTGACTTTGTTGGACAGATATTTCTCTTCATTATAATTTTTTAAATAAAATGTTACCTGAGTTTTTCACTGAGAGCAAAGGAAGCAACAGAAATATATAAATCCACTATCTTTGCATAAATTGAACAAGGAATGTACAGTGACCAATCACTGACAGACTTGAAAGAAAGATATGATTGGTCGTGGAATGTAATTACATCAAATGACTGTTATCAAGAATACAAATACTTATAAATGTGAGTGAGGATGAGCGCCAAAAAGCACACTCATGTATTGTTGATTGGACAGCACATTAGTGCATGCACTCTGGAAAAGAGAATTGGAATGAAACCACAAGTAGGCCCTAATCTTCATCCTGTGGGATTACACCCCACTTTCCTTAATAAGACTCCTATAACACAAGAATTAAAACCAAGAATCAACAAATGGGATGGATTCAAACTAAAAAGCTTTTTCTCAGGAAAAGAAACAATCTGTGAGGTGAAAGGTAACCTATATCCTGGGAGCAAATTTTTACCCCTCACACATCAGATAGAGCACTAATCTCTAGGGTATATAAAGAACTAACAAGCTAAGCACCCAAAAAACAAATAATCCATTCAATAAATTGGCCAAGGACTTGAACAGACACTTCTCAGAAGAGGATGTACAATCAATCCACAAATATGTGAAAAAAATGTTCATCATCTCTAGCAATCAGAGAAATGCAAATCAAAACTACTCGAAGATACCATCTCACTCCAGTCATAATGGCAGCTATTATGAAGACAAACAACAAAAAGTGTTGGTGAGGATGTGGGGAAAAAGGTACACTCATACATTGCTGGTGGGAATGTAAATTGGTGCAGCCAATTTGGAAAGCAGTATGGAGATTCCTTGGAAATATAGGAATGGAACCACCATTTGACCCAGCTCTTCCTCTTTTCAGACTATATCCAAAGAACCTAAAAACAGCATTACACAGCCACATCAAAATGTTTATAGTAGCACAACTCACAATAGCTAAACTGTGGAGCCAATCTAGATGTCCTTCAGTAGATTAATAAATTTTTAAAAAAGTGGCATTGATACACAATAGAATATTACTCAGCACTAAAAAAGGACAAAATCATGGCATTTGCAGGTAAATAGATGGTGTTAGAGAAGATAATGCTAAGTGAAGTTAGCCAATCCCCAAAAAAACAAATGCAAATGTTTTCTCTGATATAATGGCAGTGATTCAAAGTGGGGAAGGGAGGGAGAGCATGAGAGGAAGATCATTTCTAGATAGGAAAGAGGGTTGGGAGGGAAAGGGAAGGGGAAGAGGATTAGCAAGGGTGATGGAATGGGATGGTCACCATTTTACAAAATACATGTATGAAGATTTGAATTTGGTGTCAACATACCATATATACAAACAGATATGAAAAATTTTTGTATATATGTATATTAAGAATTATAATGCCAAAAAAAGAGTACATGTATAATGGCATAATTTGGTGTGAACATACTTTATATACAAAGTTACAAAAAATTGTGCTGTATATGGGTAATAATGAGTGTAATGCCTTCCACTATTGGCATGTATTTAATAAATTATAATAATAAAAGCAATAAAAATGGTGAAGTATCAGGATATAAAATTAACGTAATAAAGCAATGGGTTTCTTATACTACAATAATGAATTTGCTGAGAAACAAATTGGGAAACTATCAATTCATAATAAACTCAAAAATTAAAATATTTGGGACTTAATGTAATAACAGAGGCAAAGAACATCTATAATGATAACTTTAAAACACTGAAAAGGAAATTGAAGATCCTAGAAGATGGAAAGACTTTACATGTTCTTGGATAGGGAGAATTATTATCAAAATGGACATACTACCAAGAGCATTAGAGAGATTCTATGCATACTCTTTTATAATACCAGTGACATTCTTCTCATAATGAGAAAAAATTCTAAAATTCATTAGTAAAACTAAAAGGCTAAGAATAGTCAAAGTAATTATGAGCAAGAAGAACAATGCTGGAGACATCATAGTACTGGACCTTAAATTATACCACAGAGCTAAAATGACAAAAACAGCATGGTTACTGGCACCGAGATCAGACATGAAAACCGATGGAATAGAGTATAAGACACAGAGGCAAACCAACATATATACAGTCACCTGATACTAGATAAAGGTGCCAAAAACATATTGGAGAAAAAGTAGCCTTTTTAAAAAACTGTGTGGGGAAAACTGGATGTTCTTTAAAAAGAAAAATGAAACTTGACCCCTACCTATCTGTCACCTTGCACAAAGTAAATTCAAAGTGGATTGAAGACAGAAGAATTAGAACAGAAACTCTGCAACTACTAGAAGAAAATGTAGGCCCAGCTTTCCAACATGTTGTCACAGGCATCAACTTCCTTAACAAGATACCTAAAACCCAAAAATTAAAGCAAAAAATCAGAGGCTGGGATTGTAGCTAAGTAGTAGAGCACTCTCCTTGCTTGTGCGAGGTGCTGGGTTCAATTCTCAGCACCACTTATAAATAAATAAATTAAGTAAAGGTATTGTGTCCAACTACAACTAAGGAAAAAATTTTAAAAATCAATAAGTGGGATGGCATCAAATTAAAAAGTTTCTCCACATGAAAGGAAACAAGAATAGGAAGAGGGAGCATACAGAATTGGAGAAGATCTCTGCCACCTGCTCCTCAGATAGGGGATCATCATTCAGAATATAAAACTTAACATAAAACCCCAAATAATACAAATGATAAATTGGTGAATGTATTAAACAGATACTTCACAAAGAAGAAATACAAATGACTAATAAATATATGAAAAAAATATTAAAAGTCTCTAGGGATCAGAGAAATGCAAATTGAAACTACATTGGGACAAAATGACTGTTATCCAGAATACAAATACTTATAAATGTGAGTGAGGATGAGCGTCAAAAAGCACACTCATGTATTGTTGATTGGACAGCACATTAGTGCATGCACTCTGGAAAAGAGAATTGGAATGAAACCACAAGTTGATCTAGCTATTCCACTCCTTGGTATATATCTGTTAAATCTAAAACCAGCATACTATAAGGATTCAGTCCCATCAATGTTTATAGCAATACAATTCACAATAGCCAAGCTATGGAACCAACTTAGGTCTCCATCAAAAGATGAATGAGTAAAGATAAAAGTGGCGTATAGGTGTGTGTGTGTGTGTGTGTGTGTGTGTGTGTGTGTGTGTGTATAAAATAGAGTATTACCTAGCCATAAAGACAATGGAGATTATGGCATTTACTGATCAATGGATGAAACTGTAGATTATCTTGCTAAGTGAAATAAAACAGACCCAGAAATTCAAAGATCAATATTTCTTTGATATATGGAAGCTAGTTCAAGATAAGAAGAGAAAGAAAAACAAAAATAAAATGATTCCATAAAAATAGAGGACAGATCTGTGGAGTAAAGGAAGGGGATTGAAGAGAGGGAGGAAAGTTGGGATAAGGGAAAAAGATGCAATAAATCTGACCTAAATCTCTTTAAATATATGAATATATTGACTGTACCACCAAGAATCTCAACTTTATGTGTATCCACAAGGTACTAATTAAAAAAAAAAAAACAACTATAGGTAAATGGGCAGAAAGATCAAGTAAAAATTACATAAAATACACAGTTTGGATTTCTTAACCATTAAAAGTAAATTTTACATCTATGCCATTTATATTTCATTGGTAAATTTACATTTTAGAAACAGACTTTTAGTTATAAGGAGAAATTTCTTATACTACTGATAATTATTCAGGAGGTAAAAATCTTTAATACAAAATTTCTATGTACCTATGAAATCAAATAAATAAATTTAAATGAAATTATTCTTGAAAAAAAGAAAATTAAAATAAAGATTAGAAATTTTCATTAAAGTGTGTAACCAAAAATTTAGGCTATTTTTTTTTAAATCTTCATTTATTTGCATTTATTCAAGGTAGCCCAAATTATTTTCTCTGAATATAATCTTGTTAAAAAGGAAAGTTTATAGAGTTCATCACAAATATAAAAGTATGAATGCAATTAGAATTTTGAAAATGTAAGGCTCTACCTTAAATTTAGATTTAGTACTCTGCTCCTCTTGTCACTCTATCAGAAGTGACAACAGGGGTAGAGTACTAGTATATAGATTCTGCTATATAATCCAAATATAAAAATGGTCTTCTGAATATTTAGTATGTTCTGTTCTTTTAGTAATATTTGTGTCATCATCCTTTAATGCATTAATTTGCCCAATTTCTCAACATTATTAATTTTTCCCAAGATTGGAATTTTTTAAATTTTGAATCCAAAGAAAATATTTTCACTTTTAGGAGACACTAATACAGATTTTCAGGGCTAAAATCTGTTATGATTCTTGACATAGGTTCCGAAAATATGTGACACAAGAAATGCTTAAAAGTAAATTGATTGCTGTCTAAAATTGTTATAGATCAAAACTGACTTATTTCTACAGTTAAATGACCAAAACAATATAAGTTGTATATAAATCCGATTGATTGTTTTACATATTTGTTTTCCAACATTTTAACATAACAGGGAATCTCAGCATTAAAAAAAAAAATTAGTTGTTCTGCTTTGCAAAGAATTCAGAACCTGGAGAGAGACGTGCCTGGTATAGTAACTGGGTCACCTCTAAGATGGTTTCCAGGCACTGCAGAGTAGCAATAGGGCCTCTGATTTTCTAGAACAGAACCAATTTAAAAATGTATTCCTAAGCATCGTTTGCCTCATTTTATTTCCACAAAGTGTGCTTCCTGATAGTACTTAACATTTCATTGAAAATAGAGCATTCATTCATCTTAACATAACATTTTGGTTGTTGCAGTTAAGTACAAGTAGCCCCAAGAGAATTATTTAGGAATATATAGGAATATACAATCTTGAATAAAGAATGAATTTTATTAAATATTCTCTACATCACTTCTGTTCCCATGGTTTCTTAATGATATCTTGTGAAGAAACTCAAAGGAGACACCAAGACAAGGTGCAGGGGCAGGGAAGGAAGGTGGCAGCGTGGATCTTTGTCCAAGTGGCCACATGTATTTATAACAATAGGTTACTTTAGTTCATTAGTACCATGACCACATTATTGTTTAGAGTATCAGTAAGGTTGCTTATTCTGCAGTTATATTTCACAGTTACAATATGAAATATTAGGAGCTTTGTGCTGTTCTCAGGAAAGTCCATTGCCTGAAGTTACTGATAGGTTGGCAGCTCCAGGAGCACTGGAGCTTGGTGAAACATTGTAGGTATCAAGCAAGCAAGTTCCTTTATTCCCAGGAGTTATGTGCCTAAGATCAAAGTCGAAGCTGATAAGACTCTAGCATGGAGGGCATAATGATAGCAACTGGGCATCCTATGCCTCTGCACAGAAACTTTCCCAAGCACCAAGCATGCCACAGCCATGAAGTCATCAGGGACCCCAATACCAAACACAGAACCCCTACAATGTCTTAATTTTTGTTGCATGTGCATGTGTGTGTGTGTGTGTGTGTGTTATGTGTAATATTATTCTGATCACATAAATAATTCTATATTTCCTTTATTTTCTGATACATGGTGATTGATATAAATCATCTCAAAGGTTTTGTGTTAACCATGTAGGTAATAACTGGCCATCTAAACAACTTAGAGTAAATCTAAGCCAAATGTATAAAAAATCATATTGCCATGCTGTTTTTTCCCATACAGTGAAAATGAGATTTTACAAAAATACATCTAAATTATACATTTTATGGTATAAATATATACACTGCTTGAACTGACATTATTAAATTGCCTATGTATCCAGATGACTTTTTAATAATAAAATGAAAGCCCCAAGGCATTGAAATGATTTCCTACATTCATCTATATGGGATATTCAATAGTATCTATTCAAACTTATTTATTCTTTCTGCTCCTGACAGCAGGAATAAAGGGATGAGGTTTTTAGTGTGACTTTTAATGCAATATAGTTCCTACTTTTCTGTTGAAAATAATATTCAATGGTTGCTTGCAACTGTCATAGTATCACAATTCCAGGGAGTTCCCTCTTTATTACAAGAAGAATATTTCTCCTCATCCTCACTCTTATAAGTAATTATGCTTATCAGCCACCCTTGAAAAATAATCTTTTTGCTCAGTTTACTGTCAAATTGAAAACGATCCATCTTACAGTCTCTGCCAGCTGAACATTTCCTCTCTCTTAGGCCAGTAATTTCAAAACATGATAAACATATTACTCTCCATTTTTTCATGCCTGGTTTCTTTTTATTTTTTTCTTTTACATGTCTTCATGTCAATGAAGTGTTTACATGTAGGACTTTCAGGTGTTGGGAGAGAATTGATCTTCCTGATCAATAGACAATTTAATAACATGCTGATAATCATTCTTCTTTGTTATATTTAACACAAAAGCACTAGAGAAAAAAGTATTGCATAATATTTTTTCTATACTTTTTGTGTGGGGGGACTCCACATTTACAAAACTGGAAGCCTTGTAAGACCTTGAAGGGTTCTAAAATACATATTTTAAGAAATATGACAATGAAAAATCTTTTTAAGAAACTTAAGATAAAGAGGAAGATTTATATCAGCCAAGTTTAAATATAATACATTAATATTTAATATAATTGTTAAAGTCTATAGACTTATTAGATAAAACATTAGGAAAGATGGAATCATTTCTAAGCTGATTTAAATTATAGCTTAAAGATTAGGAATTAAAAAGCAATTTAGTCAAAAGGTAAGTTATAGAGTAAGCTACTCTGAAATTGTTAATGTCTTTGAAAAGCCACTTGGAAGAGCTATAAGTATCAGTTTTGGGGGAACAAAAATTATTAACCAAAGGCTTGTAAAAACTTGTAGAGTGTCTGCTCAGGAATAAAAACTGAATCTCGAGGAAGTTGTGAGACTTGTGGCATTTTAACCATCCCCATTGCTATCTCACACTTTCCTACCCAGTGGTACCATTAGAAATAACAGCTCCTAATCCTTCTACCAGGAGCATAATGGACCTCATTCACTGAGAGGTATAATTATTTGTTGTGATTTGTTTGGAGCCCCTTGGAAGACAGGTTCAAAAGACTCACCTTTATTTCACCTGACTCAAGGGCCAGTGCTAAACCTACTATCCAAAAGGAAGTGGGAGACTGCCTATATTAAAAGCACTTAGGCAAATGTTTTAGTTTCTGCTGATTAAGGTGGAAAAAAGGCAAACAACAGACAAACTTAAAACTTGTGAGGAAAGACTGTGAAATAAGATGTGCATAAATATTTGAAAAACTCCTTAAAAAGAACTTATGATTTCCAGAGTAACCAAATTATAGTATTCAAAATGTTCAATCCTGAGATATAAGCATATAAGAATCAATAAAGTATATCCCATATACAGAGGTGGGGGGAAGTATCAATACATTTGTCCCAGAGGAAGCCCCAAAATTCAATTAATTCTATGTGAGTTTCATGAGCTGAGAAATGATGTCCAAAGAAATATATATATGTAATACCTAAACAAGTGGAGCAAAATGATAAATAGATAAAAACTTCAATATATATCATAGTGTTAAAAAGTACACATATAAATATAAAATATTTAGCACAGCAGCTTCACAGCAGATTTAAACAGAAAGAATAAATAAGCAGCAAAATTGAACACGGAGCAATTGAGATTGTGTAGTCTGAGGAACAGAACAAAGAAAAATAATGAAGAAAAATGAACAAAATCTCAAAGAACTCTGTGCCTAATTATGCACATTGAGAGTCCCAGAAATAAAAGAGAGAGACAAAGGACAGAAAAGATATTTGAAGCCATTCAAATATTCTATCCATTTGAAAATGACTAAAAACAAATCCCAAATGTGATGAAAAACACTAATCTACACATCAAAAAGTTCAAAGTTCTCTAACTAGAATAAACTCATAGTCAAACATAAATAAATATATTTTAATCAAATTTTCATAAAGCTAAAGCCAAAGAGAGAATCTTGACAGCAGGAGGAAAGAAGTAAATCATCACATACAAAAGATAATCAATAAGTTTAATAAACAATTTCACAACATAAATCACAGAGGCAATGAAATGACATATTAAAAGTTTTGAAAGAAAAATATCAACCAAGAATTCTAAATTAAGGAACAGACATCACTTAATCAACAGAAATATTATATTTTATTCCTTAATAATGGTTTCATTTTCTGAAATATCACATATTTATAGAAAACTACAGTCTGCTAGTATTAAGGAAAAATCTTCATAAATTAACAATTCATGTCTTTTACATTGCAAATCATCCTGAATAGCATAGTGAAATGTTGCTATGTAGCTCCTTCCCACTTGAATCATTCATTTCCCCTAACTATCTACATTGGATAGTGGCAACCATTCATAGCCACCTGGATTGTCCACCCACCTGTCATGGTGTAACAGTGTCTGTGTTCAAGTAATCATTAATTGACTTAACAGTAATTCCAAAGTGCAACCATAAAAAGGCTGGGGTTGTCTAGTTTATATGAACCCTTGAAACTGACCAGCTTGGATTATTTCATAGCATAAGTTTGCACAGTAATAAGATAGTATTGGAACTGGAGTAAAATTTGAGATCAATAATAGGAGTATCAAGGAATACTGGAGATATAAGTAGAGAAGGGAAACCAAATATGAACTTCTCAAAATGCAAGTCACCAACTTTTCAACTCTAAATAGAAACAATCAAAATACAACAACCATGAAATTATGCCACAAAGCAAAATCACACATGACACCAAAAAACATAAACTAATTTCTATGTGACCCAGAAGTATGATACACTGAAAAAATACTAAATAAAACATTTTCAGAAATAATTACAAATGAATGGTTATTACAGAAATAGAAACTAAATTAGAAGGAACAAAAGATGAAATAATTGCAATAGTTAACTCCTTAAAAGAAATACAAATTGAAAAAGACAATCAAAATAAACAAAATGTACAATAATTTGACAAAAATATTGAATATTAAAGTTCACCAGAATATAAATCAATAACTAATAAAATAAAAACAGGGGGAAACATGTAAATATTAAATATTGTAATTAAAATAAAAGCTTTACTAAATAAAAATTTTAAAAAATTGTTCAAAACTGCATTTTGGAAAAAGCATTCACATGAAAAGAATATTGATCTAGAATGATGACCATCCAAACATTTTTAAAAAATATTATTAAACCTCAAAGTAAAGGTAATTGTCCTTTGGAATCCAGGCAAGAAGACATGGTGACTTACAAGAAAAATAAAAATTAGATAATCATGACACTTTTCAAAAGAAATGATATGTCAGCAGAAATAAAAGTAGTATACTTCAGAAACTCAGTGAAAGAAAATGCAATTCAACGATTTTATACCCTGAGAAAAAAATGATTTGTAAGTATAAAGAGCACAGATGAAATATTATGAACATGAAAAAATTCAGGAACTTTTGTTCCTGTGAATCTTCAAGGAATATACTATGAGATTAACATAAAACATGGTGATGAGTATTAAAGGCATAGTTATTTGGAGAACAGAGACTAAATGGGGGATAGAAATGAAAGAAAAAGGTATAGACTACATAGTGTATACAGGCTATAGTAGTGATGCAAGTGTAGTTCAACTATTCAAAGAGAGAGAGAAAGAGAGAGAGAGAGAGAGAGAGAGAGAGAGAGAGAGAGAGAAAGAAACATGGATAAAAACAGATCAAAACTCAACAAGACAAGTGATTGATGGTCCCCCTGAACTGCCTTCTTGTGGTGAGCCGTTTCTTCGGACTATGGTCGCCATGACAAGATGGCGCTGGCTCCGCTGTGGTCTGTGACAAACAACTCCTTATTAGGGAGAGTTGGTGCGTTGTTTTTCAACACCCTATGAGAAACTTCCACGTGGCAGCTTCGCATTGGGGCTTGGGATGCTTTATTAAGGCTGGGAGGGGCATCCGAGGGGGATTAGAAGAAATAAACTGCTGAAAGAAGATTCCTGAGTTGCGTCTTCCTTGCAGGCAAGGGGTCGCGACACCTTCTCCTATGGTGTGAGTTATTAAAGCTGGGTGAACAGGAGGAATCATATTTTGATGATGTTGAAACATTCATTCACTGGATAATTTTTTTTCATTTAATTCATACCAAATAAGCATTTTTTTTTGAGTTGCAATTGTGTGGATGACAGAATGACAGTTAACTAGTGTATGTACAGTCATAAATAGGATAATAATAATAATATAACCTCTAGTTCAATGAAGCTTAAGCTTTTGATTTATCTTGAAAGATACCATGCCTACACATACACACACAAAATGCCACAAATATTAGTGGTATCAATAAGGTTAGTAGTATTCTGCTTCTTCCATAGCATAGGGGATAAATTGTAAATACAATAAGAGAAGGAATATTAGGGTCAGCAAAAATTATTATAAACATTTATCTGTCCCCAAAACAAAATACTAAAGATAAGACATTTTCATGCATTCTAACATTTTATTCTATAAAACTTTCCCCCAAGTAACAAAGTTGTTTTTTGTCCTGGGGATCATCTTATCATTAACTTCCCATGTTTTCTTAATTCATAACAGTTAAGAACAACAACATACAACACATTGGAAATTCATTAAAGATAATTTGGTTAATAAAATCATTTAAGTATAATAAACTCCAAGGGAGAAAAGATCTTGGTATTTTGTCAAGGAAAGTCCTTTATGGAAGTGGTCTTGGAATTGGGACTTGACGGATGAGTAGGATTTGAATGGCTAAACCAGGAAATAAGTACATTATATAAAAATACTCATTGGAGTGTAATTGAGAAGTATAAGCAGTATTTATGCTATGAATACTATAATTTTATTTTGATTTTTATTAGTCAACATAGAACTATTTTGAAAATGCACATTTTGGCAAAGGTTTATTTTACAGCCTTAATCTAAAATAAGTATATTCATATACTATTCCTCAGACAAATGCAATTCTATTCACTGCCTTTTGGTTAGCATAGTATTGTCAGGACATAGCTGTGGGTATTATGCAATCAATATTTTGTGATTTTGACATAAGGGCTAGAATTTAGATTAAATCTTCTGATTTTCTTCCATGATGAAAATGAAGGGGGGGGGGAAGCAAAAGAAAGCCATGGTCCTTGTGGAATTTAATTTATTTTGAATAAAACCGACAATAAAATGATTTGTTAATAGACTAATATATGAATTTATAAGTTAATTCCAAATGAGACAGAATGAGAAGTGACGTGTGTGCTAAAGAATAGCATAAAACAGGACAAGGTAAGAGGCACAGTGATGAAGTGACAAAGGTCACTGGGAGACCTCTATGAGAAGGTGACATCAGGTAAAGACACGATAGAAGCAAGAGGAGGAAGGGGCATGGACAGAGGAGGAGTGTGCTGAGCCAGGTTCCAGCAGAAAGGCTCTTGTTATCAGAGCAGAGGGAAGTGATAGAACAGGGGATAAGGACACACAAAGCCACCAGTCAGCTATTCCAGGGCCTAACTGGTATAGACTTTGGCTTTTATGCTGAGAGAGATGGTGCATCATCATTTGACACCAAGCACAGGTGCAACCTGAGCCAACTTTAGTAATAATGGGGTCATTTTTATTTTTTTCTGCTGCACAGTGATAGATTGCAAAACAGCCAGGAGAAAACCGTGGAGACCAGAATAAGCTATTTGGAGATGAGATAGTGACAGGCACTAGGATGGCAGCAACAAGTCTGGATCTAATTAAGGCAGAGAGAAATTTGCTATGAAGCTTTAATTTTGGGGACTCTGTCTTGCACACACTCCTTCCAAAGGAGGTTTGCATCACAAAATGAGCATGCCTTGTGGTTCCTACCATGAGCCTAAGTACCTTTGCCTAGGGACACAAAGAATAAAGAATTCAGAGGAGGGGACAAAGATGTATCAAGTTAGTCTGGAAAAATTTTCAAAGGATGGGAAATGTAAAATATTATGTGTATATTTCTTTTCTAATTAAAGTCCAGCCAAAAAACAAGTTTTCTCCTATCAGAGAAACATTTGGTAATGCTTCAAACAAAATTATAAACATAACTTTGGTAGTTAGAGTATGAAATAGAGTTTACCATGATTTCTGAGCTTATAGGTCAAAAACGTACAGCATTATTAAAACTAGCAACTATAACTTTCCTAAAAGTCACATATTTTATCAAACACATCTATGAAAATAACATGAATTTGTAATTCACAGTTATAATAAGGGCATCATTGACCAACTGGTTAGTACATGTCATCCATTCAAAAAATACCTAAAAGTATCCCATAGGATAATTGAGATGTCTGAAATTTAAATGTCATATATGAAGAAAAATTCATGAAATTATTCTAAATTCCAAAGTTTATGCCAGAAGGTAAACAATTCAATAAAATTAATACTCATATAGCATTGCAGAAAGTACTTTGTAACATGGAGATTTCACAACTTTTGTTTCCAAACTAAAATAGCTGCCAATCAGTTGTTATGAGAAAAATTGAATTGTCTTTTTATCATTTTTAATATGATGCAAAAATTCACATAGGAGAAAGTTACTAGTAAGCACAAAGCCTGTATTTTGTAGGAAAAGATGCTACAAAGATGATTCAGGCAGTTACTTAACAAAATTAGTTTATTTTTGTGATATCTTTGTATCAGCTATCAAACTTTTATATAATGTCGTGTCTTTCTTTTGAAAATAAATTTTCACATTTGTACTTAATTTTACTTTCAAATTTCTGCATTTCCTTTCTTGAAGTGGCCCATCTAAACTGAAAAGATTTTGAGTTTTATGAAACCTAGATAGGCCCTTATTTTTTGAGGTAGAATCAGTAAGATTTACTAACAATTTTTTCGAGAAGAAAGTGAAGAACATTTGTAACTATTTTGGTCTGAACAACTGTAAATTTGGATTGGCCTTCTGCAGACATGGAGAATTCTTTAAGAGGAGCATGTTTGCAGAAACAATCCAGAGCTCAATTTTGATCAGGTTACCTTTAAGGTATGGTTATACCATTCAGAAAGTTTAGAGTCCAAGACAGAGGTCCAGGGGTTCACAGGAGCTTGAGAAGCACCAGCTAATGGATAGCATTTGAGGCTATGAGGCTTGAGATACATGGCAGATAGGGAGCATGTGGTTGAATCTATGAATCTGAATGTTAGGAGAGGCATATATTTGAGAGTCATCAGTAGAAGTGCCTGTGATAAGTTTTAATGAGATATTGAAGTAAGATGAATGGAATAGACCCTTTAAAGGTGGAGGTAATATGGGGAAACCAGCAAAGGAGAGTAAAAATGCACAGTTGGGGGATAATAGGGAGTGTAGTGTCTCAATGACCTCACACACCGTGGAAGTATGAAAAGGGTTATTTTTTACTCTTACAATAGTATTTCTGGAGAGAACAGGATGAGCCTCCATCTGGATCCAAAATGGCCTGAGAGAACACAGAAAGGAGAAAGGCTTGGGGTTTTAACTGTGGCCAGGTTAGAACCAGTTTCAGGCACCCTGGGGTTTCCAAAGTTTGACACTCTTACAGGTGCCAAAGAAGATAACACATGGGCTTTCTGTTCAGCTTACCCAAGTGTGAGAATGTAGGAGTGACTTTTAAAAGGTATCAGCAATCTTATAAAGGAGTCAAGATTTTTGTTGTTGTTATTCTGTTTTGTTTCATACAAAGTGTGAGCAAATATTTGAGGAGAGTGACTTCAGGATGGAATGCAATGAGAGAACTGGGAAACAGTAGGATTAGAAACCTCAGAATTTTCTGTAAAAGGCATGGTACTGGGGATTAAAATAGAGTCCAGAGGAATTTTTAAGATGAATAAAATAATAATATATTAATAGAAATTACCATGCAGAAATAATTTGGTGCAGGAGATAAAGAGTGCTTGAGTGGGTAGAGGGGAAGAGGATCTAAGTTGCATGGCACAGAGCACAGAGCAGATGATGATGGATGAGTAATGACAGCTTGAGGGTCTTGTTTCTGCTTTCTCCAGCTATCTCAGTGAAAGCGTAAATGAGGTTATCCCTTGAAAGCAAGGAATGCAGACAAAAGTCAGAATTTTGAGGACAGGAGGGAAAATGAACAATAGTCATCTCCAGTTGGCTCTATCTACCTTGGAATTCACCCAGCCTGGACAAGCAATAATTTGACATTTAAAAAATATTTCCTTCCAAATATTTCTGAGTTCATTGCTATACCCTGAGAAGAGTTTTTTGTTGGTTTCTAGAGAGAAAGTTTGAGGTCACAAAATAATCCCATCAGCAAGAACTGGACCTCGTTTCCAGAGGTCAGTTTCCAAGAGAGTTGTTTTGGATAACTTAAGCATTTCCTATCAGTTTGTCACCTTTCAGTGATCTAGTGAACTCTGCTTCATATGCTACTTGTTTAGCACTCCCTAAATTGTTAGATATCCAAGGCCAGTTGCTGCCACCCTGAACAAGAAACAAGGGAATGGATTGTTTGGTGCAGAGAAAAAAGGAAGGCTATGATTACTACCTGAAACTCCCCCAGTATAATGGAATAACACCAGGTTATTATATATGTCATATATATGTCATATAGCACTATTCAGCCTTCATGCCCTACTTCTTATGCTTTCTGGAAAACATTTACTTCTGGGAGCATCAAAGCTCTTGGCCTATACCTGGGTGAACACCCTGTCAAATTTCTAGAAATTATAGTCACTTTGTTTACCTGTATCATTGTACAGAAGCTGAAGTTTTTTATACTGTACCCACATAAGGCTGGATTGAGACAAGTTTAGGGTAAACGTGTAATCTCAGACTAGAACCACAGTAGAAAGTCAGGCGAAAGTGTTGCCTTCAGGTTGAAACTCTACCTTTGATACATGACTATGTCCAGTATTCCCATGTGCATGAGAAAATCAAGTTAGAGGATAAAGAGAAAGGTGAGACTCTTCCTGTACTTCTATCACTGAAGAATTCTACCATTCTCTATTTCCATACACATAGGTCTCTAAGAGAGCTAAAGAGCACTTGCAAAGGATGGGTCTATGCAGAGTACATATAATATTAAGCCAGGGGAAAAACTGATCCTATCCGTGGATCTCAAAGACAAGGTGGGCACTAATGCCTTTTGAGGTAGCTGTTAAAGAGATATATTTCCCTTGTGTTTTGTGTGCAAATAGGCTAATCACCCCATTGAATCTGTTGTGATGGCCACATATCCCAATAATAATAGTCATTCCTCTAAGTTTTCAGTTCTGTGTGTGTGTGTGTGTGTGTGTGTGTATGTTTGTTTGCAATCTGTGTATCATGCTGATTCCACACCTATATCTCTACATGAGGTGTTGAATCTACCCCTGGATTTCTGAAACAGTTGACTTGAATCATGCTGGTGATCACAATATTAAAACATGTACTTGAACTAAACTAATACCAATAATAATACTAGATAAGATGGAGAGGTGTGAAGGAATTTTGCAGATGTCATTAAGCTCCCAAAAGAAGTGATATTAAGATAGGGATATTATCTAAAGGGAATAGATCCCCTAACTCTTAAAACTTTGGTTTAGAGGTCAAAAATAAGAGGTGTTTGATGATGAGGAAGACTTGACACATGGCAAAGACTTGATGCACCATTATTAGGTTGAGGATAGCTGGGGCCATGTCTCATGAGAAGCAAGAAGCCTTTAGGATCTGAGAATAGCTCCCCACTGATGGACAGAAATAAATTTGATATCTGAGTACTAGGTCTTCCCTAGACATGTTTTTTCAAAAGGGAAGAATGAACTTGGAAGTAGATTTCTGAGACTCCAAGTAAGAAATTAGTCCAGTCAACACCATGATTTCATCTTGAAATACTCTGCACAGAAAATCCAGTCATGTCATGCTGATTGTTAACCTGCAAATAAGCAAGTGTTGTTTTAAGCTACAAATTTGGTGGCAATTTGTTATACAGCAATGGAAAAATGAAATAGGACTATATTATGAGAAGAATATTTCCACTCAATTTTCATAATATATTGCAATTCTAATCAAAATGCTAGCATACAATTTAATAGTACTTGACAAATTAACTAAAAAATATAGTGAAGAGCTAGAAAAAGGTGAAATAACTAAAGGGGAAAATCATCCAGCTATAAAGACTTACTATAAGACTGTAATAATTAAAAATAGTTCATTGTAACAATAGACAAGTGTGCCTATATAGTATAGAAAGAGCTCCCAAATGAATAAATATGTATATAAGAATTTGATATTTACAGAACTGAATGAAAATAAAAGAGGAAAGTATGAAGAAAACTACACTTCACTATTAAAAATATATGATTCAATCTTGTTATCATGTCTAATTAACTCTAGATATATTACATATGTACATTTTAAAAACAGCCATATAACTCTTATAAAAAATGTAGGTAGGTTTTATGATCTCCATAGCACAGAAAAATAATCATAAACATCATTTTTCTCCTTGAAGAAAAAAAATCATACACCAGAAAGAAAATACCTTGTTAGACCTAACTTTATTGATATTATAATCTTGCAAAGTACTACAGAGTAAGAACGAAGGTAATTAACAGGAATATTCCTACAATGTGTATACTAACATTCATATATATCAAAAAGAACACTAATGGAAAATTTTCTAGAAAAATTATTTATAGAAGGAAAATAGTAATGGTCAGTCTGTGTAAAAGAAAATCCTTAATCACCAAATATTAGGAAGTTAAAAATGGAAAAGCAGTGATAGAGAATATTATTTTAAAAAACAAAAGTCTAAAACTGCCCCAAAATCATTAGGATAAACTCTTAGGACTCTCCTAATAGGAGAGTATATTGATGTAACTTTTTACAACTCATTAAGGTATTTTCCTATAAAATTATGGTCACTCCTCTTAACCCAGTAATTTTTATCCTGTTTACAAATTAGAGAAATTTTCAAATGTACTAAAAATTTTCATTTTAGGATACTCATTAAAGTATTGTTTCTCATAATGTTTTGATGATATAAATATTTTAAGAAAAAGGGATCCACTGAATATCACATATTTCTAAAAAGAAAATATGATTAAAAAATAAAAACAAATTATCTCTTCATAAGTAAACTTTGGAAATGTCTTGAAAATAAGTTGAGGAATAAAGAAAATAGAATTAGGACTAGAGAGAGTAGGTTGATTCTAGATATGTGACAATAAAAATGACCCTTTAATATGATAAGGTAACAGAAAGTTTAGGATGTACAAGAAAGAAAGAAATTGGGAAGAAAAAGAGAAAGAGTGTAGGATGAACAGGAAGAAAGATAAAAAGAGAAAAGAGGAAAGAGAGAAAGAGAGAGACACAAACACACACACAAAGAATGAACTGTACTTCTGGACTATAAATTGAGGTCAGGTTTTATTATACTTCAAGCTTTACTCTTTTTTTTTTTTTTTTTTTTTTTTTTTTTTTTTTTTTTTTTTTGCTCAGAATTGCTGTGGCTGCTCTGGATCTTTTTTGCCTTCCAATAAATTTTAGGACCTTTTTTTTCTAGTTCTGTGAAAAATGTCATTGGTATATTTCTGGAAATTTCATTGACTCTGTATAACCCTTTCGTTGATATGACCATCTTACCAATATTAACTTACCTATCCAAGAACTGGGAGTTGTTTCCTTTCCAACTTGAAAGGTTTTCTTCAATTTATTTCTTCAGTGTTCTATAGTTTTCGTTGAGCAGGTCCTCCACCTCCTTGGTTAGATCTATTCCCAGGTTTTTCTTGTTTTCTTTTCTTTTTTTTTTAAGTTACTGTAAATGGGATAGTTTGTCTGACTTCAGTCTTAGCATATTCACTCTTGGGGTATAGGAAAATACCTGATTTGTATATGTTGACAAGATCAACATACATCAATGCTACTTTGCTGAATTTGTCTACCATCTCTAGGAGTATTCTGATGGAGTTTCGGGAGTCTTCTAGATAAAGGATCATGTTATCAACAAACAGAAAATTTGAATTCTTCTTTCCCTAGGGTATCCCTTTAATTTATTCCACTTGCCTGATTACTTTGGCTAAAATTTAAAGAACTATTTTGAATAAGAGTGGCAAAGGTGGACATTCTTGTCTTGTTATTGAATTTAGAGGAAAGATTTTCAGTTTCTCTTCATTCAGCATGATATTGTTAAAGTAAGTTTCTTCTATCCCTAGTTTTTCAGCATTTTTTACATGAATGGATGCTGGGTTTTGTTGAATGCTTTTTTTTTAACCTCTATTGAGATGATCATGTGATTCTTCTCATTGATTCCATTTAAATGGTGAATTATATTCACTGATTTGTTAATCAATGTTAATGAAATTTGTAACCCTGAGATGAAACCCATTTGATCATGGTGCATTAACATGATAATATATCTTTGAATGAGGTTTGCCAATATTTTATAAAGAATTTTTGCATCTATGTTCTTCAGGGATATTGGTCTGAATTTTTATTTTCTTGATGTGTCTTTGTCTGGTTTTGGTATCAGGATGATATTTCATAGAATTAATTTGGCAATATTCCCTCCATTTCTATTTCATGGAATAATTTGAGGATGGTTGGCATTACTTCTCCTTTAAATGTCTGATAGAAATTGGCTGAAAAGCCATCTGGTTCTGGGCATTTCTTTGTTGAAAGGCTTTTAATTACTGCTTCAATTGTAATGCTTGATATTGGTCTATTTAAGTTTTCCAAATCCTCATGATTTAATTTGGTCAAGTCATATGTGTGTAGAAAAGTTTCTCTTATAGATATTCTAGCATTTTGGAGTATCAATTTTCAAAATAATTTATAATGGTCATCTGGATTTTGGACACTGCTGATGTGACCAAGAATTAGTACCACTCTGGAAATTAGTATGGATAATTCTAAAAACAACAACAACAACGAAACTGCAAGGGAGCCACCAAGTTATCTCTTGGCATTCATGGAAACCAATTACAATAAACATACTATAGTGATGTAGATACATTAATATTTATAGAAGTACAACTCACAATGGCTAAGTTATAGAACCAGGTGCCTGTCAACAAATGGATGGATAAAGAAAATGTGGTATACACACACGATGAAGTTTTACTCAGTCATAAAGAAGAATGAAATTATGGCATTTTTTGGTAAATGTGGAACCAGGGAACATTGGGCTAAGTGAAATAAGACAGACTCTGAAATTCAAGGGTTGAATGTTTCCTCTCATAGGCAAGCACTAGAACAAAATAAGGGGTGGGGGAAAATAGAGGATTCTATAAAAAATAGAAGGGGATCTGTGGAGCAGAGGAAGGAGATTAAATGGAATAAAGGAGAGATAGGAAAAGAGAGGAACATCAGAATAAAATCGATCAAATTATGCTATGAATATACCACAGTGAATTTCACCTTTATGAATATCTATGAAGCACTAATTAAAATATAAATAAATGAAAGGAAGATGAATATAATAAAGAAAGGGGAATGTGGAAGGGAAGAGGAGATAGAAAGTGGAAGTATAGTAAACTGCAGTAGAGTAAACTATACTCCATGCTTGTATGATTATGCCAATTGAGCCCCTGTGTTATGCATAACCAAAATGCACTAATAAATATTATCTGGCAAAAGTGAAAACAGAAAGACAGGGAAAGAGACTAAAAGAATATAGAAGGAAGGGAAAGGAAGCTGTAATAAATTATGTTTTTTTTTAAGAGAGAGTGAGAGAGGGGAGAGAGAGAATTTTTAATATTTATTTTTAGTTCTCGGCAGACACAACATCCTTGTTGGTATGTGGTGCTGAGGATCGAACCCCGGGCTGCACGCATGCCAGGCGAGCGCGCTACCGCTTGAGCCACATCCCCAGCCCTGTAATAAATTATGTTGAAGGGACATAAGAGTCATTTGAAAGATGGGGCAAATTTTAAATAATAGGATCAACTAAATAAATAGTTTAAGGTCCTTACCCAACACATAAAATCGATATCCTTATTGAGGAAGTTAGTCTCTAATCCAAAATCATGGAGATTTGGTCCTACATTTTCTTCTAGTAGGAGCAGGGTCTCTGATCTAATGCCTAGGTCCTTGATCCACTTTGAATTGAGTTTTGTCAGGGAGAGAGATAGGGTTTTATTTCCATTTTTCTACATATGGATTTCCAGTTTTCCCAGAACTATTTGTTGAAGAGACTATCTTTTCTCCAATGTATGTTTATGGTGCCTTTGTCTAATATGAGATAACTGTATTTATGCTTGTACGATTTTGTGTCTTCTATTCTATTCTATTGGTCTTCACGTGTTTTTTGGTGCCAATACCATGCCAATTTTGTTACTGTAAATCTGTAGTATAGTTAAAGTCTGGTATTGGGATGCCCCTGCTTCACTTTTCTCATGAATCAAGAATAAATAAATGAGACAGTGTCAAACAAAATAGCCTCTTCACTGCAAAGGAAATAATCAAGAATATGAACAGAGAGCCTATAGAATGGGAGAAAATCTTTACCATAAGCACATCAGATAGAACATTAATCTCCAGGATATATAAAAAGTCAAAAAACGTAACACCAAAAACAAACAAAAATCTCAATCAATAAAGGGGCTAATAAACTGAACAGGCACTTCACAGAAGAAGAAATACAAATAGTCAACAAATACTTTAAAAAATGTTCATCATCTCTAGCAATTAAAGAAATGCAAATTATGACTTTCCTCTCACTCCAGTCATAATAGCAATTTATGAGAATACAAGTAATAATAATATTGGTAAGGATGTGGGTAAAAAATTTCACTCATACTTTGCTTGTGAGACTGCAAATTGTTGTAACCACTATGGGATGTAGTATGAAGATTCCCCAGAAAATTTGGGAAAAACATTATTTGACCTAGGTATCCCACTCTTCATTTTATACCCAAAGGAGTTAAAGTCAACATACTACAATGACACAGCCACATATATATTTATAGCAGCTCAATACACAATACCCAGCAATGGAACAAACCTAAGTGCCCTACAAAAGATGAATGAATGAAGAAAATGTAGTATATGTAAACACAATGGCATATCACTGAGCCAGAAAGAAGAATGAAATTCTTTGCCAGTTAAAGTTGTGACTGAAGAATATCATGCTAAGTTAAATAAGACAGTCTCAAAAAAAAAAAAAAAACAAAGGCAGAATGTTCTCTCTGATCTGTGAATGCTAACTCACAACAAGGGAGAAGAAGATTAGAAGTTCACTATACTAGACAAAGGGGAATGAAGGAAAGAGAAAGGAATAGGAATAACGATAGTAGAATGAATCAAACATATCTTTCTTATCCCTATATGTAGTATTGTAGTATGTTGACTTTAAGTCCTTTGGGTATGTAACTCCACATCATATACAACCACAATGGGATCCTAATTAGAACAAGTTTATTCCATGTATGTATAATATGTCAAAATATACCTATTGTCATGTATATCTAGAAAAAAATGAATAAAAAAGTAAAATCAATATTCATGAATAGTACTGATACAAAAAACTGAATAAATACATACGTGGAAGAAAAGAGACTAACATTCTTTGCAAAAGAAGCTCAAACAATTTATATAGATACTCTACTCTCAATAGAGAGAGCCTAACATTCTAGCAGCAACTGCACATTCTGACTTTTTTTCAAAGAGTAGGTCATGGGAGACAGGAGGGTGACAACTTTGAAGTGGAGGGAAAATTTTGACAAACACTCCCTTCACCAAGTGATTAAGGTTGACATTATCATTGATTAGTCTTTGTGACAGCATATTCCCTTAAAAGTCAAACCCCATTCTAACAATGAGAAAAATATAACACAAATCCCAATGGTGGGGCATTTTACAAATCCTGACCAGTACTCCTCAAAATGTTCAGGGTCATTAGAAATAAGCAAAGTCCAATAAACTATCATGGCCAAGAGGAGCCTAAGGCCATATGGCAACTACATTAAATGTGGTGTCCTTGATGATATCCTGGCAAAATAAATTAGACATTAGGCAAAAACTGAAAAAAAATCTGAATAAAAGTTTAGACTTTAGCTAAAAATAATGTATGAATATTGGTTTAGCAATTATAATAAATATTCAAATCTAAGATGCTAATAATGGAGAAAACTGGTGTTTTATGAAATCATCTGTAATACTGTACAATTTTCATGTAAGATTAAATTTATTATAAAGTTTAAAATTTTATTTAAAGTAAAGGATGCTCATATCTAATTGAATAGCATGATTTATACACAGAGGTATACAAATATGAAAATCATTAAAATGGAAGATGTGTGATATGTAATCATGTTATCTATTTTGAATTATTTTTGTTGTATTTCTGTGCATTTTCATCATTCAACTTAAAAAACATCAAGTTCATATTTGAAGGAAATGAAATGTCTGCCAAGTATTCTATGAGTAGATGAGCTTGGATTATCACTGATAATCACCATGTATTAATGGCTTGATTTTATGTTGCATGATTTTTCTTTCTCTCACATCATTGTACTTTACCTGTGCCAATGAATTCCAGCATTCCTTCTTAATATTTGTAGTTAGAAATTATAAGATCTTGTTAGTGGAGACTTGCTGGGATTTCTCTGCTTTGCAGACATTTACAAGAAAACATTTTTAGTTCACAATAAGCCCCATCAAACCAGGCAATCTATATTTCAGTATTTTGTCTTCTAAACACTAACAGATAAATTTTGTTTATAAAAATTCTTTAAACAGCTAAAATCCTGCTATTATATGATGTTTTAGAAGTGTTATTATCATGTATTTATACTATATTATAGAGAGTTGTGTTAATTTCCTCTGTTTTGTCTCCATAAATATTTTAAACCTCAGGAAGAATAAAAGAAGCAAAAGTAAACTTTGTTCTCCCATATTTGTTCCTCAAACTCACTTTCTACAGGTGGATAAGAGAGAAAATTTCCATGCTTAATGAACTGTCTGTATATTTCTCTATAAGATTCTGAAAATCTTTTTCCCTCCCAAGGAGAGCAGATTTTGCTTAGCATTTTGTTAAAGAGAGAATAAAAGATGGAAGGAAGGAAGGAAGGAAGGAAGGAAGGAAGGAAGGAAGGAAGGAAGGAAGCCTAGAGGATGAGAAAAAGGAAAGAGGGACAGACTGGGAGTAGGAAGATGTGGTTATCTAGTCACAGACCGACAACACAGACAACTTGGCAAAAGTGATAATGTGTTAATTATTTAAGACTGCTCTAAGTGGACTTGACAGGTAATTACGAATAACATTCTTATGGTTATGGCCCCATGGGGAATATGGATAAGCTCATGCAAGTCATTCGTTTAAAAACATCTGGTGAAAGATCATTGTTCTCTGACCGAATTGCAACATAATATTAATTAAAAACCAAAGGGATGAATGCTTCTCTACATTTCCAAAGCAGTACAATAGCCAGACCTTCCAAATGTAGCATTTGCTTCACTGGTTCAACTTTCTCTTGCTCTGCTTCAGTCTTAGTGAGAAATTAGCTTCAAAAGCACAGGAGGGAATAAAGTCAGTTTTCTAAACCAAAATTTTGTGCATTTATGAAACCTTGAAGGAAAACATATCTTCATTTATAACAGTGGTTCTTACCCTTTTTGTAAAAGATGACAGACCCATTAGAAAATGTGATAAAAAACACGGTAACTGTTGACTGTAGAATTTACGCACACATATACCTTCAAAGATTTAAAAAAATATCTTGGCTGTGTACTCTCACAATAAGAAATCACAGGTTAAGAGTTTATAAATGTTTTATAATTTTTTATAAATTCTTACAACCATTATAAGTTATTGCTCTTTCTATAGTAGACAGAGCAATAACTTATAATGTCTCTATGATCTGAAGAATAACTGTCAAAAAGCACAATACTGCACATTGTTTCAAAAATTGCATTTAGACACAAAACAAATAAATTTACCCTTGTGAAGGTAGCATATGTGTTGATTTGATGACAGGGAATAAAAAATTGTACTCAAACTTTAAAATGTGGAGGAGAAACTGTTTTAGGAGAATTTTTCACGTTGAAATAGAATGTAAATTGGAGCACAAATTTTGATAAATAAATTTGTTAAGTAACGTTTATATATCAGAACTTGATATATTTATATATAAGACGACTAGGCAAATCTTTTTGTTTAAGACTTTTTAGATACATAAAAACATATTTATGAACAAAAGAAATAGATTATTGAATTAAAACAGAAACTAGATTTCATGATAAGTATTTGTAGGTATGTATGTTTATGCCTACAAATACATCATACCGAGTTACTTTTTCAATCTACAATTTTTGTGCAGTTCAAATTGTACTGAAAATTTCTTTATTTCCCAGTCAATAGACATTTGTCATGCGTGTGCTTAACCAGACAGTATAGTAGTAAATGGGAATAAGAATCAAAAAAGATAGGTGTTGATTTTTTCTTCATGGAGCTTACAGAGAGCTATTGTGTTTAAAGACGTATCAGTGGTAGGGCTTTCTGTGTCCTGATCTTGGCCTAATTTATTCATTTTTTGGTACCACTTTGCCATTTTTGTCAGTATTACATATTCACTAACCTTGTTTTAGGTTCTGCCTTTTGACCTCTTTACACTGATGGTTACCTAAGACCTACCTATAAACCTAGTAACCCTTGTCTTCTCTAGCTAACACCAACTTTTTTTCAGGTCTCCTTTATATTTTTTCCCCAGGGTCACTTGAGCTTTTATAGTCTCCTATAAAATTATTTACATTTTAAATGATTTCCTCATGGTCTGGGTTTTCTTATTTGTTTGGAATTTTTTTTTTCTTCTTTATATGGATCTCTGATCCACAATGACATGGATTTCAAGACCTGACAAAATTCCTGGAATAGAAGTGAGGGAGTTTCACACAGTGGACCAAAATTTGATGAGTAAATGAAGATATGAATAAAAGAGGGATAGTGTAAGGCCTCACTTAAGGATTAGAATTCACTGGAGTTTCAGGTTCTGTGGGCAAAGTATTGTAAGGTTTATATAGGGAATATAGAGGTATGTTGGTGGAGGCAATCTAAACCAGAATACAGCGGGGCATATTGTAAGTCACATAATAAGTGTTTGCTTCAGATCTTCGGCTCATTCATCCATCCACCCATCCATTTATCCTGCAATTTACAGGTCTGTAACTATATACTGAGTGGCCAATAGTCAATAATTCAATGGTCTATTTCTATCTTTTTTATAAAATCCTCTAGCATAAAATGCAGTGTCTTATATATGGTAGGAATTTCCATATTTCCTTGAGTGATTGAATGAATATGCTGAATTAAATCCACAAAAGTGAAGAAAAAGAATAAATTCAAAGAAGAGGGTAAAAATGGATTCCAAGGCATTATTCCTTAAATATGAATATTGTAGCCAAAATACTTGGGATGGTTAACCTGAATTGTCTAATTAATTGGATTAATAGATGTCTAAACTTAAGAGGTTTCTGGGTGTCTCAGTGAGGGTGTTTCTAGGAATGATTGGCACGTGGGATAGCAATCTGAGGCAGAGATCCACCCAAAGTGTGGGCAACATAGTCCAATAGGTTGGAGGCTTTTATGGAACAAAAAGTTGGAAGAACAAGGACGCAGCAACAGTCCAAGCTCCTTTATTTTTGAGTAAGTTCTTGATTGCTGCTCTGATTGCCTGAGGACATCAGAATCTAACTCCTTCACACTTCCACAGCAGAACCAAAGATAGTGACTCTCCAGGAAGTTGTGAGCCCTTCAGCCCCAGAATGTGAAGGCATAATTGATCCCTCTTGTTCTGAGGATCCAGCTTCCTGGAATGAGCAGCTACTCAGTTCTTCAGCCTAGGTACAGCCATTATATGGCTATCCAGCTTCTGGTTGTGTAAGTCAATCCAATAACTCCCTTTTATAATAATCATGTATACATATATATGACATGTGTACTATATATTATATATAAATGTATATTACATATGTTTTATATATATGCATATATACATATACACATATACATATATATAAAAATTCCTGTTTGTTCCATTCCTCTACATAACCCTGACTAATAAATCCCATGCTGAATATTTATACTGTATAATGAGGTTGGCATTATAGAAATTAGGCTTGCTTTTCCCTTCATTAGATGTCTTCATTTGATGAGGGTTTTTTTTTAGCTTAAATTCATTGAAAATAGACACAAATAAGAAGAAACATAGAATCGCACATTTGCAAATATTTAAAATCAAAACAGAAAAACAGTCATCATCTGTTCCTTTCTCATCATACCTTAATTTGATATGCAAATTAGCATGGCTTGTGCCCGTATCTAAATTTTACTTGGCAATTTGCTAATTCATTTTATAATATAGCACACAGAAGTGGAATTTGTAAATTAAATTATACTAAGATCTTGTTTTGATTTTTACTTTTAATTAATACTGTAAGTGTGGTGATTTTTACTATTTTGAGGCAACCAGTCACTTTAGCATAAAGGGTTCTTTGATTTTTTTTTATCCTGATTACTTGTTTGATTTTATTTTAGTAACATGACCTCATTTTTCTTTTATCTATTTTACACTCAAAGGATAAAATGCTCTATTTTATAACAATGGATTTTTCTAGTGGAGGAATTAAAATCCCAAAATAACTTTCTGAATATGAAATATTCCTGAGCTCATCCTCCATAAATAGGCTAATTATCATTTCCAAGCAATGTATTAAATTATTAATAAATATTTATTGAATCTCATGGCTTCTAAAGCAAAATTATAGACAAATTCCAAATTTTATGAAGAAAAAATTTACTCAAATTTATTATTTTGTAAATTAGCATACATTAATTTCTTGTTTTAGTCTTTGTTTACATATAGACATTTTATTAATTTATTGAGTTACTTATAAAAATTATGTTAACAAAAATCAATAACCTGCATATGTTGCACTGCTGAGACAATAAATTTGAATACATTATCCAAATACTATTTGGAATCCTAGTCTTTTAAATTTACTTTCTTTAAGGAATAAAAATAATTAAGTGTCAGGAAAATCTATTTCTATTTTCTTTATTGTTTCATGTTAGATAAGCTGACTTCTTTAAAAGAAGGAAAAGCCATGGTTATCAAGTAATAATGTAAATAGATTACATACCTAAAGAGGAGGTACATAGGTAACTTGGTCATGTCCATACAAAAATAAAAACAAAACAAAACAACTGGATCCAAGTTGCTTTTATCCTTGTGTGCATCTGAGAACATCAATGAAGAGTAACAAAGCATAGAGTAACAGAGTACAGCACCCCAAAACGTGCCTCTTTGGTATATGAATTATTTTGAGTGAAAGACTTTTGGGGACTAGAAGATGCAAGAAAAATTGTTTATTTACCCCTAATTGGGTAAAACAGTATAATTTTCACCTTTTGCAAAAAAAAAAAATTCTTTTGTAAGTGGCAATTTCCCTTTTAAAACGATGTCTCCATACCAAGAAGAGAGCTATTCCTAGAGACAATTCCTCCCCTCCCCTTTCTGTGACCTGTTTCCACCTCTCAGAGATTCTGAACTCTTTCTAGTTTATTTAGTCTAAAATAGGTATTTAAGCCTCAATTATCCAGACATTTCCTTGCTATATTCTTTGGAAACCCTCATGTGTATGCACATTTTCTCTTGTGACTCTGTCTCTTAACAATTTATTTAATTCATGAGCCCTAGCCATTGAAATCATGAGGGTAGATGAGAAAAAATATAATTTTTTTCTACCTAAGACAGGGTCAAAATTACATCCCTTTTTGCTTGATTCAGTCTCTGAGAACATCAACCTGTCACATGCTTCAAACTTGACCAAGGAATTGGTGAGAGCTCAATGTAATATCTGAAATAACTTGGCTGCCTTTGTGAAATAGTGAGAAATGTCTCTAGCACAGAGACCATCCTTGACACAGAGCTCCTAAAACTTTTATAATACCATGAGTGATAGGGATGCTAAAAGAATATTTTGTTTTAATATTTGGTGTTTGACCCAGTTCCTGACAAAGAGCTCCTATATCCATTGGAAGTTTCTGGATAATATGTGTATTTTTGTTGTTGTTCTAATGAGATGAGTCTTGGTGGGTTCTTGTTCGAGGTGCTCTTGATCACCAAAAATACCCAGTCACAACTATGAGCTGTCAGTTCCACCCCAAATTCTTTAGTGGATGGATAGAGTATATAATTAATCACATCTATGTGATAAAGCCTCCACAAAAAAATCCCTGAACTATGGAGATCAGAGAGCTTCTGGGTTGGTGAACCTATCCAGCAAGGAGGGTGATACCCCCTAAATCCAAATGGACAGATGCACTTATGCTTGGGACCCTTGCAAACTTTTCTGTATTTATCTTTTCAACTAGCTGTTCATTTGTATCTTTTGTTATATTTGCATTAGCTTTTCACCATTGTGACAAAACACCTGAAACAGTCAACTTATAAAGAGTAGAGGTTCATTTCGGCTCATGTTTTCAAAGGTTTTTATCCTGTTGTTTTGGGCCTGAGGCACAACAATAGGTCATCAAGATGAAAAAATGTTGCAGGGGGGAATTCTGTTTCACATCATGGTGACTGGGGAGCAAAATGAGGAATAGAATGGGCCAGCATCCCATATCTCTTTCAAGGGCATGCCCCCAGTGATCTCCGTTCCTTCCACTAGGTCTACCTCCTAAACTTTCCACTACCCTCAATAGTTCTTGGGGATGTGGAACAGTACAATAGGCTTGGGATCAAGTCTACAACATACTGGAATTTTGGAGAACATTCTATATTCAACTCTAACAATATCTCTTATTGATTAATTGAGAAACATTTACTAAAGCATTTCCCTCATTTCATTGAACCTTGCTAGCAGATCAGTTAACTCTAAAAACAGTATTGGGAACCCTTATTTATAAAAGACTGTTCAGAGATTGGCTTCTGAAGTGTGTGAGGTGGGTAAGCAGTTTTGTGTGACTGAGTCCTCAAATTATGGAATCTAATACTATCTCTGGGTAGACAGTATTAGAATTTAAATAAATGATAGGACATTCAGCTGATGTCTGCTTGAGAATTGCTAGGAATGTGGTAACATACCCTACATATGGTGTCAGAGTGAGTGTTATTGTGAGTGATGAGAGAATTAGAAATATATATTGATTTTCATTATATTTCAGAACCAGAAGAGGAGAAAGCATTCCAACTGTAAGAAATTGGTCTGCCATTTAACTATACTGCGGTCTTAGGCAACTGTCTTAAGTTCTTGTTTCTATTTTCTATTCTGTAAAGTAGAAGTACTAATACTGAATTTCTCATAAAGTTGTGATGATTGATTATATAATACATTCAATATGGTTAATGCAATGTCTACTCTATAATTATCACTGGATTTTATTTAGCTTGTATAAGCAATAGTGTATATATATATATTGCATCATGTAGACCTTCAAAGAATTTATATACTATACGTGAATGTAGTTTATTTATATAATAATTGCTGCATATTTATATTTGGGCTGATTGTTAGATAAAGAGTTATCCTTTGACACATTGAATTCTATCTTAGCCCTGTACTGGAAAACATGGAAGTTTAAACGTATTCTTTCTCATTCCACCTCATTTTGTATTTTAGGGAACAACATACATAAAGAAACTACCTCCCTTTTCCACATGGCTTAGACAAATCTCTTACATATGACAAAGCCAGACACATACCATTAAAATCCTCATCTTTGAGTCACAAGTGGTTAGCTAAAGTGTCATGTCCTCTAAACAACAAGAAAACCCATATAATTATTAGATATGATAAAGAAAACTATATTCAAAGGGGTACCATCACAGAAAGTGTTTGGACCACCATTGCATTGACATCTTGAAGTGGGAGAGAGACATTGAGTTCAGTCCCAAATTGGCCAGGGACAAGTGGGATATAGACAAGGAATTAGGTAGAAATCGATGGATACAAAATTGTGAAAAAGGATAAAGGGAGATTCTGATTAAACTGATCTAAAAGCAGATATAGAGAGTGATCAGAGTTCAAGAGTGGAAACTCTGATTAAACTGACTTAGTAGGATTCTAACTAAAATGGGAAAATGCAGAGATAAACAGAGAAGTCCAAAAATTGAAGACTCCATGAGCAGAATTCAGAAAGAGCCTGAATAGAGGTTGCTTAAGTAGCTGTTTTGAGTATCCTTCAATCCATGAAAACAAAGTGCTCCTTAAGAAGATTTTAATTATTACTTTTTCCCTGCCTCAGGTCTCTGAACTTGGGTTCACCAGAATCAGGCACCGTCTTTTATCTCATAAATGCCCCGCCCAGAAGAAAGCTTAGAATCAAGGAAAAACATTATTTGATCATGATAACTTTTCATCATCCTTTTCTGTACCAGTCCATTCATTTCTATAAAATAAAACTACATTTTTTACTAATTGTTTATACCCTTGCAGATCTTATTTTATGACCATAATAATCTCTTTTCTAATATTACCCCCTCCCCTGTTGCCATAATCCCTTCCCCCTCATTTTACCTTAATGATCCTCTCCAATAAAGTTTCTCCTCACTAAGTCTGAATTTATTTTTAACACATTTTAAATACATTTATTTATTTGTATGGTGCTGAGGATCAAACCCAGGGCCTCACACATGCCAGACAAAAGCTCCACTACTGAGCCACAGCTCTAGCCCTGGATTTATGTTTTAATTCAGCACCTGTTAAAGGTGTGGGTAGAGCTGCAAGTTTATTTTCATATAATAAACTAGCAAACATGGGGATGTAAACACCCTTTCTCTTTCTTTCATTTGTAAGAAAAAGAAAGCTTACTCAAAGATTGTATTTCTGTGGATAACCAGGAGAGTGGCCACACTTAGTTTAAATATTTTAATTCAAATCAGGAGAATGCAATATTTCCTCCCACACTAATATGCTGCAGTCTGGATGGGTACAAAATCATGAGCCACTCAAGCAGGAACAAACTTTATTTTTTGAAACTGCCACCAATACCCCAAACACGCCTGGGAAGAAGCCAATCCACACACACAAGTGGGCTTTTTTGTAACAGAGCAGGGTCTCAGCCACTCACCACCATCCATGCTTCAGTCAATTACATGTAGCCAACTGATCATACCATGTCCAAATAAGGTAAATACCTAGCTTAAAACAATAAAGCTCTTTCTGTACTCTGTTTCAGACTATAAAAACTCATTACCCATATTTCTGAGCAGAACCCTCTAAACAATTTCTGTTTTTAAGTGCTGACCAATTCATGAACACTTAAATGTTTGATTTATTTTTATCTAAAATTGTTTATCATTACTAGTATTTTTTTCATGTTTCTGTTTATACATGCAGGACAACATAATTTCAGGAATAATCAGTAGTGTATAAAAACTTTAATAAAATATCAAACAGATTATAAAATATTAATATTATTTTAATACAACTACCAATACTTATTTGCTAAAGAAATCACATATAACAAAATGCCAAATAATTCTGTTAGTCTTTGACTAATATGTCAAAGAATAAATTGTTGATGACAATTCAAAGTCATCTAGTAAGCTATGTTTATTAATATTGTTTTTTTTATTATTTTTGACACACCACTCATTTCTTCTCTTTCTTATAAGTGAACTTGTACTGTCACAATGGATTATTTTCCATATTTATAATTTTCTTTTTAAATTTTCAAAATAAAATTGGTCTGCTTGATAGTTTTTGAGCATTTTAGAAATTTATCTGTAACTCTAAATACATCAAGCAAAGTAGGACAAAATGTAGCCAATGTTTATTTTACTTTTTATATCCCAAAGTTGGATTTCCATTTTTAATTCAGATATTTACCCATTTCAGGGTCACTTGGGTTGGGTTACTCATGAGTTACTTCCAGTGGTGAGGATAGAAGGACCATAGAACATGGAAGAGATCAAGTACTCTAAAAGAAGGGTCTTTTACTGTTGTTTAATAATATAGGTTTTTGGTTTATGTACCTTTTCTGTTGCCATCACAGTCTGCTTATAAACACCTAACCTTGAGTCTGACAGAAATACCTGCCTCTGGCTTTGACCTCTCCTACGTTATTCTTTCTGTCTGTAGAACTTCTTTAGTTCAATTTTTCTTTTATTTTAGTGTCAAAACTTTCTTTCCATAAGCTATTATATGTCTCTCCTGTTAAAAATCCAAAAAGCCAGGATCAAACCATCAGAATTTTTCTCCTATTTTTTTTTTCAAAACAGGCGTCATTATCCCTCTAGTTTTGCTTTTTTTTTTCTATTCATAAAAGCACAAGTTAATAAACACTGTGAATTAGTAAGGCAATATTTCTTGAAACAGGTTGTATAATGTATAATATATTTATTTTTAGTCATTCCCCTGTGTGTGTGTGTGTGTGTGTGTATAGATACACTTCTTAATTTTCTAATTAGTGAGGTTTTAAAATGCTTGTCAGATATTTATTAAGTCTTACTGAAAGGTCAGATTGTATCATTTGAGGTGAATTATATGAATTATTACCTAATTGCACAATTATTTCCTTTGACCTTATAATAGCATCCCCCCACTCCCATCCACTCAGGTAGATTACATTTTTTATAACACTCATCTATTCAATTTGCTTCAGAAATTTCAGAGCATTAATTTCAACCTGCCCTCCAATAAAATATTATCCATTTTAGATAACCAAACCTATGAATTTATTTTGCAATGTCTATTCCTTAAACTGAGCACTCTCCAACTTTATTATATTATTTTTTGAAAACAGAATGGAAAATAAATGAATATGGCATTATAATAAAATTGTATTTGCATTGTTCTTACATGTCATAATCTTTATTCATGCTTTGTTTTGCTGTGCAAACTTATCTTGCTACTCTATAAAGAAAAATGATAGGAAACACTAGGTAAGATGTATTTCCAGATATAAATCTTCTTTATTCACAAGCATTTGTACCTCTCAAATATCTCTCTTTGAATTGATCACTTCATAACTCATCATCATCCCTGTATTATTCAAATCAGTATACATTCAGGACTTAATTTTCTCTTCTATTAAAAAGAAACAAACAGAAAACCTTCTATGAATCCCAGATGTGACTCAAGTTTCCACACCATTTCTCTGTTTTCCATGGGGCCCTGTCTCCAATCTAATGCTTCAATTATCTCTGAAATCCATCCCTTCCACTCAAGTTTTTGCCCTTGTTATTCCAGTGACACTTATTTCTTTTTTCACTGTGTCAAACTACTTATCTTCCCTAGTCAAGGGCAAATTACCAAATCTCATCACACCTGGCCTATTCGCAGCATTTGGCTCACCTTGTCGGTCCTTTGAAATCCCTCCTTCCCTTGATTTCAAGGTACTTCCCCTGCAATGAACAGTAGAATGGAAACTGCAAGGCTATGCGACTGCCAGAGAGCAGATTGAAAGGACCTTCGATGCTGCATTAAGAAGCCTGATTTATCTGTAAACTGCTTAGAGATAAAGCAGGATTTTAAACATATGAGTGACACAACAGAAGTTTCAAGGGAGAATTCTGAATGAAGTGAGGAAAGAAGGAGTGAAGGAAGAAAGGGAGGGGGAAAGAAAGAAGGAAAGAAAAGGTAGTTATCACTACAAAAAATTGTCTTCCTCTACTCTAAAGGAATATTTATATATTCATATTCTTTGCTATAAAATATGATGAATCTCTCTGTAGCCAGACTATACTTCCATATCCATTGTTAGACGTGGCCATGTATCTTACCTAGGCCAATGCCAGATGACTGGATTTGAATTTGTCCCTTCAATCAGAGATTTTTAAATACAATTGTGTGGTTTGGCTTTCCCTATTATATCCTTGCCTTCTGAAGTGGGTATAGCATGTTTCTTTACATGGAGCAGAGAGAGAGAGAGAGAGGAGAGCAGAGCCCAGCAGTCACAGCTAACTACAGATCTATAAACTAGAAGTAATATTTGTTATTAACTTATTGTGACCAGACACAATGGTGCACATCTACAATCCCAGCAGCTCAGGAGGCTGAGGCAGGAGGATGGCAAGTTCAAAGCCATCCTCAGCAATAGTGAGGTACTAAGCAACTCAGTGAGACCCTGTCTCTAAAGAAAATACAAAATAGGGCTGGGGATGTAGGTCAGTGGTTGAGTGCCCCCGAGTTCAATCCCTGGCACCAAAAAAAAAAAATAATAAGTTATTGTGCATTAGAATTAGAAGCCATGCTGAAGTGTATTTTCATCACAAAAAATCAAAAGAATTGGGTTATTGATTACTGGAAATATAGACCAAATGGGAGAGTGAACCAATACCTTGTTTTTACAGAAATAGGATTTTTATTTCAGAAACATATTAGCGTAGATATACTTCAACTTTCTCAGGGCATAAACCAGAAAAGCAATGGATAAAAATTAACCATGCATAAACCCCCAAACCATTGACTATGGACATAACTGAGTCATTCTCAAAGGCATACAGCCTGCTTATTGCTGGGGAAAATTAAAGTCTGAGAAAACTGTAGAAGAACCTTGGAACTAGATATTAAAGTCAACACTTACATTGTGGTACTAGGATAAATATTTTATTACCACAATAGAAAAGAACATCCTATTTCAGTGTAATAATAAAATGAATATTTTAATAATTATTTCTAAATAAATTTCTAGATTCAGGCTGATGAGTGCCAATACTTCAATGCTAATGTTAATTCAAGAAATTGAAGCAACATTTTAATTCAAAGGTTGGTTAGAATAATTTTCAATTTATGGCTTAATATCTTGAAGTTGTGCTTTTAATTTAAGTTTTATTCTTTTAGAAATCTCATAGCCAAGTACCTAACTAAAGTTGTTTGGAATGTCTGTCAATTTTCTAATGGCATGAAGAATCTGAATTATATTAGAAATACAGTGTAGCTATTTTAAAATAAATTATTTTATCTATTTAAAAAGGTAAGAAAATGTATGAGGCAGGTACATCAATCTCATTTAAACTTAATAATAACCCAGCTTCACTTGCCTTGTCTCATTTAATCCCAAGATAAGCAAAGTATATGTTATTTTTATTTTCCCCATTATATTGCTAAGCCTAAGTAATTTTTCCAAGTTCACATAAGAAGAGGAACAACTAGTGTTAAATCTGCATCTGTTTCCTCTCTATACATATCAACTACTTACATTGGAACGTGCAGGCATTAACCACAGAAATAATGTGATTTGCAATTCATGGATTTTATATCCTATCTGTAGTTTTAACAAAGTAGCAAATGGTTAAGAGTAGCAAATAATAAACACAGAATTATCTCAGGAAAAATTGAAGACCCATTATTTAAATGTTAACATATAAATTAAATTAGTTTTTGTAGTGATGTCTATTCAATTACTAACAAAAAATTTCATTTGTCACTGTACAAAGATCTTCATCTCACCACAAGCTATTTTCCCATGATTATATGATTGCCAGGGGCATCTCATTATTATTACAGTCCTACCTACTCACTTGCCATAAGTGATTGTTGGTTTCAGGGTACATCAGGCCTATGCCACAAAGTCAGAGTATATCCCTTGAATTTTTGTTTTATGATGTAGACCTAAGGAACTTATTAAATTTTACTTTGGAGCTATAGTTATAATTTAGAAAACTTGGGGGATATCAGTGGCTACATGCATTCAAAGTTAAAATACCTTTGTTCTATTCTGTCTCCTGAAGAAAATGAAACAAATAGGCAATACAAAGTAAAGAGGATTCCTGGTGGGATTCTTGTCTTTGTTCCAGTTGTTCCTACATTTCCTAGGACTTGTTTGACAAAATTTTAGAAAGCTCTTATCTTAATTTAATGATATTATCTGTAAAACATTTATACCTACACATTAAACGTGGGTTCTAAGAAATTATAGTATAAAGAGAGAGGGAGAGCATTATGCTTTTCATAATGGAAGAATACCCTGATAAGGAGAAAAACAATTGCATAAATGCACAAAAATGAGCACAAGGAATAATGAACTTTGCCTAGTACATCAAGTTAGTGGCTATAATTTAACAAAAGTCCTGTCATCTTCCAAATAGACATCCTTAATCACAGGTGAAGTCCCTTTTCTAAACACTCATGAATGTGAAAACATCAAAATAATGTCAAAATGAAATTCTCCTTCAATTACACATAAAAAAAGATGAAATACCAGAGTATTATCATGTGCTTAGTCAGTAAAGAAAAAGATACACTGAAATTTGGAAATTAAACATAGTAAAAAATGTGTATATGAGCATATTTGTATAAGTATAGTTTATGTCTTCAACTATAAAAATGCTCACCATATCAACAATGTTTATTTTTAATTTTTTCTTTTCTTCAAGTTTAAAAGGTGGTAAAAATTTACCCCTGTGTATCTTTTGTTCACTGACCTATCCCTAACTTCCAAAAACTCTTCTTGACACAGAGAAGTATCCCTAAGGAATTGTCAAATGAACATTAAACATTTATTAATAATTGCCAAGCAATTATTAAAAAGCATTTAATATTACTGAAATAAAATACTAAGGATGAGATGCTTGAAAATCAGTTTTATCAAATTAGATGATCAAAGTTGAATTTTCTCAAGAGCAATGAAAGAGGTAAGTCTACACTTCCACTGCCACTAGCAATTCAAGGAATATTTATTTATAAGGATCTGGTTTCTGAAAGAGCCAGTATTGACTTAAGTATACTATAAAGCTTTATCTGACAATCAGAATTTTGAGGTTTAGTACTCTTAAAACTCAACTATTCTGACTGATTTGCAGACGTGATAAAGAAGAGATGATAAAACTGTACTACCAAGACAAATAATAAACAAAAATGTGTAGATAATTACATATGGACAATATGGGCAAACCTGATTATCTGGAAGGTGGTGAAGCATGGTAGCACTTTGCTTAGACACTTGGAACATGCTCACATTTAACAAATATTTGAAAACATTTTTATTTTTTTTCTTTTGAAAAATGTTTATTTTCTAAGATAGTTCATAGAGTAAAAAAGAAATAAAATTCCCCAGCAGACAAATATTCATTGAGCCTGGATCTATGGTAAGTATTATGTTAGAACAAGAAAGAAAATGCATATTCCTATTTGGGAGAAAATAGTTGCTGGTGTAAAGAAGGGATTACATGAAATTAACTTTCGTTTTTTACCAAATATATAGTCATATACAAGATCTCCTTATTAAGAAATGTAATACAATAAGTAGTAAAACTTGAGAATTCAGTAAAAAAAATACATTTTTAAAACATTAAGTCTTTATTCAAAATCTTTTGATTTGTGTCTTGAGTTTGATCTTTCACTTAGAAACATATCCTCACTGAGTCACAAAAAATGATCATTGTTTAACAAAGTTTGTAAGTAAGCATTCATGTATACTTCACTTGAAAACTTATCTGGTAATTAGATATAGTATGAGAAAACATTAGAACGTTTGGTTAAACTAATAACCAAGTCATTGTTATCATTTTAATTTTTTGTTATTAAACTGCTTACTGTATTGTAACTTAACATGATTAGGTTTATTTTTAAAAGAAAACACATTAATGACCTGATATTTATATTTATGACTTTCCAAAAAACAGTGAAGTACTCCATCAAGAACTCAGTAGGCCTGTTGTGATTACTAAGGGGGAAAAAATAAAAGAATACCTCACTTTCTGATGAGATTCATTGAAACAAATTCAGGTCCTGTAATGTAAACAAACAGATTATTACGTAATGGACAGAGAATTTTGGAGTCATACAATAAATTTACTTTCCACAGAATTTTGCTAACATCACGACCAGCAAATAGTTATTGAGCACATGTAATAAATATAAAGTTAAGGACATTTATTTCTGCACAGGTTAACTACTTAAGGTATCATGGTGAGTAAATGTCAAAAAGATATGTTAGGTCTTTTAGACCTATGTTAGTTATTTCTTTTTACATACAACTCTGTGTTCTCTGATTCCATTAATTTACATCTCTTACAGGCAAAATATTCCCACCTTTTCTTAAAGTGGCAACAATTGCATCCCATTAGAGTATTGGTTGAACTCTAGAATCTCTATCTAAATTGTGGGCCTTGCAGATAGAACTGATGGGGCATTTTTCCTATATGTAGTTCCTTCAGTGCAATTTATCTTTAGATCTATGAAACCAAAGAGACAAGTAATTTGTCTTCTACATACCAAAGCAACGCTGAGGCAGGCAGAGAACACTTGCTGTCATTCCTGTGGAAATTATAAATGTTTAAGGTAATGATATGCTCATTACCTTGATGTGATTAGTACACAATGTACACAAGAATCAAAACATCATATCATACTCCATAAATATTGTGAAAGAAATGTGAAAGTTGTCAGAATCAAGATGGTGATACTTGGGTCAACCTTAATGCTAAAAAGTGAAGAAACGCCCAGAGATTGTGAAGGAAGCTGTTCTTCCATGTGATTGCCTGACAGTAAATTGTCATGACCTGAATGAAGGTTAATTCAGGAAACCAGAGAGGGGTGATAGGGGATTAGAGAAAATGAACAGACACACAATGAGAGAAAAAGCTGGGACCTGGTGGGTACCACACTCTGATGGAATGCAGTGAGGGGACAGCTCAGCATGTTCATTACATAGGTTTCAACATCAAAGGGATTCATTGTGAGAAAGTTACTCTGAAACAGAACAGAGGTCAACTGTTTGAACAGCCCAATTACAATCCTAAGCTTGTGCCCACAATTGTCCCCACTAGGCAGCTGGCATTTGCCACAGTCTGGCTGGGCACAAGATCATGAGCCACTCACATCTTGTAGATTCAAACAGCAATTCTTTATTCCCGAACTCACACCAGCCTCTACACATATACTGGGGAAATCCAAGTTCTGGCGCCCAATTCACATACTCCCCCAGGCTTTTTCCAAAAACTTTCTAAATTCCACCAGAACTCAACGGGAACTCAGGCAGCAGGATATGCCCTATTCCCAGCAGGAATAACCTTAAACCTGGAACTGCCTTAAACCCGGATTGTCTTAAACCGGGAATGCCCTAAACCCAAGGAGCGAGATACTTCCTAAAACCTGCAGGATACACCCTAAACCTGGATCCACCATGGTCCTTGATCAGGGTCACCTTTCTCAAACACATATGCAATGTCACAGCGAATTTCCAAGGCAAGTCCATTTAACATGGGGTACGCTGGCAAGGAAATTTTGATGCATCATTCCTACTTGGCAATGGCCCTCAGCATCTCCCCCCTTCTGATTAATTAAACAACAAGCAATGTGGCTTAAGGACCATGCCTGGTAGGTTGTCCAATTCAACATATGGTTCTTACCCGTCATGGGAAAAACTGACCTCTAGGCGTCAGCCTCCTGTCTTAGGTTGATACCACTGCAATCAGATCAAACCCGCCACTGACTACTGGTCCAGCATTCAGCCATACTTGTGGATAGGCCCAAGCACCAGTGGGGGGTGAGGTGCTTGCCTCACCTCTGTTGGCCCCCAAATTTAGCCTTGGTGCCAGTGGGGGGGTGAGGTTCTTTGCCTCACCTCTGTTGGCCCCCAAATTTTAGACCATCACTAGTAGAAGGGAGGAGCATACAGAAATGCCATGACACCAAGCCAATTGACGGCTCCTTTGAAAAAATTGCATCAGATCTCCTCCAGTCACATTCCACCTGCCTATACTTATCACCAAGTTGGTCCATTTGAACTGGTGTGGATGGACCAAATAGCTTAGAGTTCTCGTAATCTAATGGTTTTACCTTTGAATATTCTTGTATTAACAGGACTTTGGGGGAGGGATACCTCATATATAAACTATAACAGTGAAAGTATAATTATTTCAAAATGTCTGATCCTGTTTACTTTCATCTTTGAAAACTTCCTCTTGCCACAATATCTTTGAATATCTTATGAATATTCCCATTATAATATCCTGATATTCCCTTTGCAGTGTTGGGCTATTCTCAAAAAATATCAATATCCTTTGAAAACCATCTCCCTGATTGATTTTTTTTCACTTAATGGTTTGAAGAATTATTATGTATTAATCAAAAATAAAAATTTTTAAAAAAGGGTGAGTGCCTTTCTATATTTAACCTCTCATTTTAAGGGAATCAAAAGGCTTATTGATTCATGGTAATTTTGAAGTCCTAGATACCAAATATTAGAAATTTCTTGAGGAAGTTTTAAGTCTAGAAACAGTTCTCTAAGGCCCAGGACTCTACGGGCTCTGGTACCTACTCTCAGGTGATCTTCCCCACCCCACCACATGTCAATGAAAATAGAATGGATATATAGATAAGTAATTTTATCTGTCTGCTTTCTTTTTTTTTTTTTTTAGAATTTTACAGCCAAACGATCTCCCTTCATTTTTCTTAGGGTCTCCTTTTCCTTCAATCAAAGGTGTCAAGATTTCTGTGAGTATAACTCTTTCCAAATCACTAGATCCCTTTTATGATCTATATCAGTATTATTCATTTAGATTTCAAAAGTCACAATCACAAGTATATGTGATAAGCTCTTCTCTACCTTCCTTGGGCTCAAATTGAGTCTGCAGGTGAATAACACCTTTAAACTCCTTAGAAGACACCCATTCTCCTTTGGAGATGTGTGTAGCGCATTCCTAATCTCCTTAAAGAGCCTTTGATATGGTAACACCTTTGGTGTTTCTGACATCTTCATAAAGCCTTTGCAGTCACATCCTCAGCTTCATCTCAGATCATGCTTTTCTGATGACACTCTGTTTCAATATTTGCTCAGAGCAAATTCTTACTTTGGGCATCATTTATCATTTAGAAAGACTAAGAATTTCAAACCCATCAAGTCTTACCACCTTTCTGGCAACAGTCTTTCCCTCAATTTATCTCCTATTTTCACATTTTCTATAATCAGCACAAAGAAATTATGTGGCATATTCAATGATCTCCTCAGAAATCTATTTAGCTAAATCACTCAGGTAATTAGGCACATTTTCTACCCAGCAGGTGAGTGGAGACAGTTGTTAGTCCTGATGATCTTTTTGGCATGGCATAAGAGATTTGCCTTGCTGCATTTTCTGATAACACATTCCTTCTCTCTTTTTGTGATCTAAATAACATTGTCCTCAATGTCCAGATTTCTAGGAACAGTCTATTGAAGGCAGTTTAGGCTTTCCCAAATCCATTTCTCAAAATCCTTCCAGGCTCCACTCATTCCTCAAGTCTAAATCCACAATGTTCCCCCCATTTCTGCTACAGATACTTCATTCCAACTTTACCAGTGGATGCCTAAAATCACAAATATCCACCATATGCACTATTTTTCTTCTTATACATTTATACTATAATACATTTTCATTATAAATTGGGTATGATAAGAAATTAATAATAACATCAAATAAAATAGAACAACGATAACAATATACTATAATATAATAAAAAATAAGTGAATGTCATCTCTTCCTCTGACTCTCTTAAAATACCTTGCTTCTCTTCCTTGTAATGATGTGAAATGATACAATGATAATGTGATGACACAGTGTGAGATAAATGATGTAGGTGTTGCTACATAGTATTAGGCGACTCTTGACCTTCACACCCTGGGATGCTGGGACTGCTGAACTGATAACTGAGCTGCTAAGTGACTAAGGGACAACAACACTAGATGAAGGGATGTTTGATTCAGTGTCTGGGATGTAAGGAAAATGTAGGAGCTTACATCATGCTACTTAGAATAGCTTGTTTATGGAATTTTCTATTTAATATTTGAGGACCATGGTTGATGGAGGGTAACTGAAACCACAGAAAGTGACACTGTGTATAAGTGGGAGACTACTGGGTCACATATCTGGCAGCACTCAATTTGCCAGTATTGATATTCATTATCTATTGCAGTGTAAACCTATGATCTCTTAGTTCCAGTGAGTCAGAAATCAATTGTCAACTAGATTGGCTCTGTCTCAGAGTCTCTCTTAAGCCCGAAAGGAAGGGATTCATTGGAGTTGTGCTCTCATCTGAAACTTTTATTGGGGGAATGTTTGTTTCCAAGCTTAGTCTCTGGGTTGTCGGTAGGACTTAGATCCTTGCAGAATATTGAATTAAGAGCCCTAATCTCTCACTGGTGGTTGGCCAGAAATTTCCCTCAGTTACATGCCATGTGGGTATCTTTACAGGTTAGCACACTGCATGTCAGTGGGGTCCCCTTAGCATAAATGATTGAGGAAGAGGGGAAGAAATTCCTAGCACACACATGCCTGGGTCTTATCGCAGTCTCACCATTTATGCCACATTTTATTGTTAGACACTAGATTGAACATAAGCTGAGGTATGAGACAAAAGAGCACGGGTACTAGAAGGTGGGATTCACTGGGTTCCAAAATGTCTTGATCTGAAGCTTTTCCTCCACACCACACTATGAATTTCTGATTACATTTATTCTGGATCCCTAGTGGCAAGACATAATTGTCAAAATACAACTCGTTTATGATAATTTTTTTCTACTGGGAAAAATGATCCACTTTTTTATAATTCATATATTAAATTTTCATGAATAAAGGGTGGTTAAAATACCTAAATTTCAAATACAATTATTTAGGCTTCAAACACTATTATTATTAGTATTCTGGTCATATATTTATGAGTATCAAGTTGTTATTTTGAAATTTATTATTTAGGGAATTTTCTATGAATCGTTCATATTTTCTATGAATCTTTCATATTTATCATATGTGCGTATTTTGCACATCTATGCAAAATACTCAGAGTATTTTGCTCCAGACTAACCTTTTAATTATTTTTATAGCAAACAACCTTAGAAGATAGACTATCTCCCTCCAAAGCAAAGGACATGTAAACTTAGTGCCAATTTTTAATTTTTGTACTCCTTTAATTCAGTGTTTCTTTTCTATAATACAACTTCTGTGCATGCAGGCTTTATCTGATCTTCTTAACTTGGGGATTGGGGCTCAGGGAATATGCCTAAGAATAAAGATATTCTGATTGCAATTGTTGTAATACATATCACCCTTCATCTCTGAACCTGAGGTCTTGTGTTTTCTACCAGCCTCCATAAAACCATGGCAGTCTATGTGTTAATGTCTAGATTGGGTATAATCTCAGATCCTTTAAAGTTTTGGTAGAATTAATTAAAAAATTTAAAGCTCTTTATTAGTGATGAGTAATATTTCATTGTATGCATGTGTCATTGTTTGGTCATCCATGGTTAATCTGCTTTTAAGGTACTATTCTTATGAACAATGATATCTGATTTAATTGTTTTAAATGTTAATGACCTAGAAATAAGCAAAATGGTTCCCACTTAATTTTATCTATTCATGTCATTGAATATAAACAAAGGGTAAAATTAGGAATTATTGCCATTTGGAAAAGTTTTCTGTTCATATTTTTAGTATTTGTTTTCATCCTAGTGTTACCTTTCTAGAAAATACCACGGAATTTTAATTAATTATGTGGGGATATTTCAAATAGAGAAAAAAAAGCCTATATGTTTTCTTCTGAAATTTGGAAGAGTGCAATTATTCATTTTATTTTCAAAACATGTCAGTCTACACTGAGGAGCACCTGTTTATCCTGGAGCACAGCCTAAGAGTCATTGCTATAGCCCACGCACCAGAATGATAAACACCTGTGTACCTGGTCATGATGATAGTGACCTTATGCCAAAGGAAAGTGAGCCTGTCAGAAAAATTCCTGCTATCCAGTAGAATCCTGATGAATTTTTTAATAAAATATTACATCATTATTCTGTTAGTTAATTTTTATGTAAGTATTCTTTTCACTCGGTTAAGTATTCATCCAACAGACTTTTTTTTGTATTTTTTTAGTAGGGTTCAGTTATAAAAACAGAAGCAACTCTAAGTACGCTTAGTGGAAAGTTACATTGGGAAATTAAGTGGTTTCCATAGCCACTGATAAGGCAGAAGGACAATATTAAAGAACATTTCCGGGAATTCCAAAATGGTGCTGATGACAAGGCAAACATTCAGCAATGTAATGTGGACAGTTGTCAGAAGGATGCCTATTAGCCACAGAGAAAAGTTCCTAACATTGTCTCCCAATGCTCCAAGCTGACTGGCTGCACCACAATGACATTGTCTTTCTTTTCTGTCTTCCAAAGTTTATGCAATTGCCTCTAAAGGATTTTAATGGAAATTTCATGTCACAGGACTCTTGAATCCATAATTTCCAGACTTCATGTTGCTCTACTACAAGGGACAATGGTAGACTATTAAAAAATCATACCTGGTATATTTTGCATTTTATCTGTTTGACACCATTACACATCCTTCTATTAATAATTTAAAAAAAAACACTAAAACAGTGACATGTTCCAAAAAACATATTTTAACCTTGGATTTGACATTTAGAAACACAAAAGATAAGTCTTCATAAATAGAATACACAGAAGCTATATATCTTCTAAGAAATTTTATACAATGTAATTCAAATTCTGATAAAATGCAATAGAATTTGAGTCAACTTAGCATTCCATTGGATGGCTATTTGGTTCTCAAGAATACAAATTCCAGATTAACAGAAAACCTCCTTCATATCAATCTTCTTATTTGCTATTCCAAGTTATTAGTCATCTGAGAAACTATTGGTTCTTTGTGTCTAGTCGTCTTTATTTCTGGGTAAAGGGACAATAAGGGAGTTACGAAATTTTTCACATGTAAGAGTTACCTTCTCCAATGTCCTCTCTGGCTGTCCCAAATGGGGTTATAATTTTCAATCCATACAAACATATTTTGCAGAAGTTTCTGTAGGAGAGGCTCAACTGTGTTTTGCCATTAATTTAAGTAATGGCCAAAACTCCCTATAGATACATAGATGTCTATCGAGACAGGTGCTGTACTCGTCCTATAGTCCAACTAAAGGAATTATTAAGAAATTGGTATCCTGAAACTTAACTTGTGCCAAGAGTTAAGTATTACACCTTAGATTTCCCCTGATAATGGAGTGTTCCCAGGACTCTGCGACTAGAGGTAGGTGAAGCCACTTGAGTCATGATGGGCAGCTCTAGTCACATGGTTAAACTATATCTAAGAGCCACACATCCATTATCTATCAGAGTCTGGTGAAATAACCAGTTGATTTGCCAAAGAGATCACTTTCTAAAGAAGAAATGGTTATGCTTCAAAACTTAACATCATTGTTTTGAGATTCTCTATTGCTGACTGTCATTATCACTAGTTAGTGTCGATACTGACCATGGACACTTCAAACTCTATAATACCTGCTGGGACATATAGGTGAGTTAAAGAACACTTTGTTCTACGGGGTTGATACATCTCTATAAACATTTATTTCTCTGTATCTCCAGGGGATTTGGAAAATTTGATCCAACAGCAGAATTCCAAACTTTTGTATCTGTGATGCAAATCATTAAAGGTATTATCAGGGAAAAGTATGTTGACAAATTAGGAAGATAATTATAGTGACAGAATTGGAAAAAAAAGAGAAAGAAAATATTTAGGAACTCATTTAGTTAGTCTCAATACAAAATGTTAAGGTGCATAATGAAGGCCTTGGCAATAATAGCTGAAAAAATTAGATTAAATTGAGAATTGTTAAGACAAAGAATAGCTTGACTTCGTGACTGAAAGAAAGAAAGAAAGAGAGGTATTGAATATGCTGCTCAGATGTCATGTTTTTGAAATTGGTTTACTAATAGTGTCCTTTGCAAAAAAAAAAAAAAAAAAAAAGGGCGGTGGGGAGGGCATATAATACCAAGAGCATCTGAAGCAGGGTGAAAGGGGGAAAGCATTCAATTTATTTAATATTCCTAGGTTGAAGTGTTATGAAAGTTATATCAGTTATGTGGAGTTAAAGCAGAGAATAGAAGTTTAACCTATAGACTAAGATGTTACCATTATTTGTTTATTGATTGTTAAATCCACCAAAATTAGTGATATATTCTTTAAAACTGTAATACAGCTATTGATGCACAGTGAGTCTGTAGTGATAGAGATGTTATTGACTAATGTTCCCTTTATTATTTCTGACTTCTTGGATTAAAACCACTACCCTTTGTATATGCTTAAGGAGCTTGTGTATTAGGTATTTGGGGAGGGCTTGCATGAGCAGTTCTTGCTTGGGGGTCTCTCCGGAAATCTCAGTCAATTGTTGACCAAAGTTACAGTCATCTTGAGCCTGCACTGATGTCAAAGATAGCCCACTCCCATGGCTGCTGGCTGGAAACTCGACTGGGCAGTTGATCAAAATGCTTACTCAGTTTCATGTGAGGCCCAGAAAATAGCTAAAGACCCCAAGAGTAATTCTATCAACACAAATCAGAGTCCCAGCTAATTTCTTTTTCTGACTTAGTTGCAGACTTCATGTAGTCTCACTTCCTTTGCATTTCGTTACCATAAATAAATCGCAAATTCCAGCACAAACATAATCAAAGATGACATAATGTCCCTCATCTGTGTGGAGAATGTCCAGGCTTTGCAGATAGTTTTTAAACTGGCAAGCTTCCATCACAAGTAGAACATCCTCATGGCTTTCCTGTCTTAGTTTCTTATTAGTGTTATAACAAATCACCACAACTCTTGGTGGTCTAAAACAATACAAATTTATTGTCTTCCTGTTCTCAAGGTTGAAAGTCTAAAATATGTCTTATGGGACTATGATCAGAGTTTGTGTTCTTTTCAGGAGCTCTGTGAGATAATTAATTCCATAATTTTCTCCTTTCTAGAAGCAGTCTGCATTCCTTGACTCTTGGTCACCTCACCCTGACTTCCTGTCCATGGTCACATGTCCTTCTACACTGACTTTCTCTTATCCCAGTTATAAGACCCTTTGCGTTTATATTAACCCACTAGATAATTCAGGTGAAACATCTCAAAATCTCTAATGACATTTGTAAAGTCCCTATTACAGGGAGGGTAACAAACTCATGGGTTCCAGAGATGCGGATGTGAACAAATTTGGGGGCAACTTTGTTTAATGATTTATCCAATCTATTGATAAGAACTAGAGAGTTTTGTATATTCTACTCAGTGTTTTGTATGTAAACATGAATATTGACCTGCTAGCAACCTCAGTAGGCTTGGATGTATACTTTCAAATGTCATTAACCCATGAATTATAAAAGTACTTAGAGACAGTTTTGCTCAAATCCACAGTTTTGCAAGTCATTAAAGCCAACTTTCCAGAGGACTCTGTAGAGATCACGTACACACTCAAGTCTAACAGTGACAGAAGCATGTCCAGAACACAATCTGGCTGATTCCCCACCTGTTTTCTTCATTGCACCACGTGGCCTGCAAGTTCTCCAGACTTTTTACAACTCCCCCCACAATCCAAGAAAAGCAGTGAAAAAGCTTTCAGACACAAGTCTTTTTTATGCTAATTCTCCTGAAGGAGAGACTTTTGCAGAGGGTATTGATGACCATGGTACCGCGAGGAAAATCAATACCTACTTTCTGCCTTTAAAAAAAGTGAAATTCTACTTCATTTTATTTATTATTTGCCTCTTGTGGACTTATTTGCTTTCAGTCTTTAACAAAAACGATACATACTTTTATTTTCCATTTGGACTAAATCTGAGTGCTTTCATGCTCAGAATAACTAGATATATCTTGTCTTTTGTGCTTAATTCTATGGGACTAATATATTTGTTGAAGCTTCTAAATCTAGTAATTCCATATATTTTTAAAGTTAGTATACTGAGTGAAGAAGTACACTATCTATTGATAATTTTTCTTTATTAAAAGAGATGTTTCTATCTATATGCATTTGTATACATTCAAAAATTTTTCTATGTTTATGACAGATAGTTTAGGGACATCAATCACATTTCTGTAATAAAAAGTTATGACACTGGAGATCCTGTTTAGCAGCCCACAGAGTAAACCAGCGGTTGTTCTTTATCTTCATAAGGCTGTTGTCACCATCAATTCATGTCCTTTCTACTGGTTTGTAAACTGAAAAAAAAAATGGCACAGAAATATTAGGTATTTCTAGTGGCACATTCCTTGCCTTTCCTTTGAATTCTGTTATCTTTCTGGCTAATCAATAAAGCATCACATTTATCTCTCAGTATAAATTACACCTTCAGGGATAATGTTAGCATATGATTTTAAAGTACCAGAAAAAGGATCAGTCAGACAAGCAAAAGACCATGGTCCAAGAACTGGATTTATCTATCTTGATGTGATATTTTGAAGGTTATCATAGCACAATGACACATTAGACATGCCCTGAGCTTACTTTATGCCTGCAAGGTAGAAGCAATTTTTGCATATCATTACCTTCACTGTCTTTGGTCCTTCCTTTCAGAGTGATCTTTAGCAGGTTTTACCCTGGGGAAACTGCAAAACTTGTTAAAAATACAGATTTTTATATTCCACTACTGGAGATGTGAATAAAACAAATTCTGGGTAGAAAACAGGAATGTTTTAATATTGATCTGCTCCTTGATGATTCTGATGCAGCCAGTAGATGTATCAGGAAGCAGAATCCCATTATAGTCATCTTGGAGTCTAGACTTAGTATGTTCATAAAAATAGGCATAAAATTTATTTACAACTCAATTTATGGATCTAGGTCAGTTATAAAACCTAGTTATCTTCATGCAATACCTATAGCACTTTGTGAAATTTTCTTTAAGTACTTTGTCTTCCTAAGGGACCTGACTCAGATAGTATCATAATGTAAGTGTTTCTTTCTCTAATTTTATCTTTTCTTTTTATCTGACTTAGACCCATTATGTGTGAAGCTGTTATTTACCAAATGTTTCCTTGGTGTTCCATTAAATGGAAGTTGAATTTTAAGAAAAGGTTATCTCTTATCTCAAGAATCAGAACTATTTGTTTAAAACCTAGTTGGGTTTTGCTACAGTATCCTTTGCTATGGTATGAACTAGGTGGTCAGTGTTTACATATTGCATCATATTCATGTGAAGTTAATTTTCTTGCTAGGAATACTTGCATACATACATACAAACTCACTCTTGTATACATACATACAAACTCACTCTTATATACATACATACAAACACACACTAACACACAAATGACCCCATCAATGATGTGGGGTAAAGGTCAAGAAATGTATCTTTTACTTTATCCTTTAGTTTCTTACACATTGTCTGTACATTTTATGTAACACTTCCTTAACAAAATGTAAGCTGAATGACAAATGCAAGTTCTGACAATCCTTCTCAGGGGTAGAGATTATCATCACTTTAATTTTACAGTACAAAATCTGGCTCAAAAGTGGTCTCAACAAAGATCACACAAAATCCTAACCCATTACTTCTCTTACTGACTTTGCCAGCCGTAAATAGTGTGTATGAGAAGCAGATGTTGGAGGTAATAGGCCCCTGTGTTTTATTCTTTCTCTTGCTTTTTCCTTTTTTCCTGCCATTCCTCTTGGACAGGAAACTCATATGCAAGTATGTGCACCCACTCATTTCTATCTAGGCAGAAAAATAATTATGTAAATGAAATATTACAGACTGACTTATGCAAGGCTAAGGCATTAGCTTTCTAAATTCTCTTAAATATCTTTCCAGGGACACATTGATCTATATCTTTTCCTCACCCTGACCTCTCAGTGGTGCCAAAAACTGCAACTACTCTGCAGTCTTCAATGGAGCAAAATTATGTGTCATGGTTTGGATATAAGGCATTCTCGAAAACCTCCTGGCTTAATGTAGGGGGTGAAATGATTAGATTATGAGAGTTGTAACCTAATCAATCTGTGGATTAATCCATTTGGTGGACTAATTTTGAATGGTCGCTGGAGAGTGGTGGGGTGTGGTTGGAAGAAGTGGGTCATTGGGGACATTCCTTAGAGAGTATATGTTTTGTCCATGGTTCCTCTTGCTCTCTTGCTGCTAAGGTGAATAGTTTCCTCTGCTACACTCTTCCACCATGATTTTCTGCCTCTTCTCATGTCCAGCACCATGGAATCAGCTGGCTATGAACTGAACCTCTGAAACTATAAGCCAAAATAAAATTCTTCTCCTCTAAGTGTCAGTTATTTTGGAGTGACAAATAATCTGACTAATATATTATTGAGAAGAAATTCTAATGTATTTAGAAAGTGTTACTTTGCTTGTGTGATAATATTCTATGGCAAGACTCAATGAAATGAGTACCATTAGTATTTATGTCATTGGTAATAATTTTAGAATGGAAAAAACCTAACAATATAACAAAAATCAAGATCATGATTCATAAAAGGATAAAAAAGGAAAGTATAATTTGAAATGGGTAGGTTGAGTCACAATTTGAAATAAATTAAGAATAATCATTTTATAGCTTAGGCCCATTATTTCGATCCTCAAAAAGCAAACCAAACAACCAATAAAGGAATTTGAATTAACATTTTCTTGGATAAGAATTAAACAGTTTAAACATTCAAGTGACAGATCTACTTAAATCACTCACAGAAAAACCTGCATCTTATCTGTAGTCCTAAATATTTAACAGTATATAGAGTAGCACTACTTATCAGAACTAAATTAATATCTGGTGTATTGTGACCTTTCCTATCACATTTTATTACATGATTGTCCTCTGTGAAATTTCTCTGATGTGCCTATACCTTTCAAACTGCAGAGAGGAAAAAAAAAAGCCTACAGGAAAAGGTCACATACTGCATGGTGTGCAGATCCAATTTCAAGGGAATATGAAATTCAGGCACTGAGTAGCTCTGGATTGCTTCCATGAAACTGTCAGGAGAAAGCGGGCCCTTTAATGATCACAGGCCTGTATGTTCAATTGAGTGTGACTAGATGAAGCAAGAATTCAAACTGAGTCTACTCGGTGAATTGTCTACTGATTGAGATGTAGCTCAGTGAGAGGAAAATGGTCCCCAGGGATTGTGATTCTACTGAGGGAGCAGGAGGAAAATATGCTCTCAGGCTGGAGAGCAGCTTGCTTTGGCTTGGGTGCAGAGTGGAATTCTAATGCTGTCAATAAATAAAAGGGGACTTGACGTTTTTAAGTTACTTTCTTTTATGTCTATTAGATTTTCCAAACACGGTCTAGGAAATAATTTTTGTTTCCCAAAACCTCAACAAAAAATTAACCTTTGATATCAATAAATCTTGGCATCTTTAGAAATGTCTTCCCCTCTAATTATATTTAGATTTCCAACAGTATACATGACTTAAGTCAGAACAGATCAATCTAGGTTGAAATAGAAACAGACAAATAAATAGTAGTATCTAACTTACTTTCATTCGTCTTAGTATTTATTCATGAACAGATTACACTTGATCATGATATCTAAGCTCTTGATTATAAAATAGTACCAAGAATGTTTGAGCATCAAGGTTACCTGATCCCATCCCTGAATTTCATAGATGAATAAACTGAGAGCTAGAGCACATTGTACGAAATTGGCACATTAACTATAGGAATTCATGTGCTATTGCAGAAAGCCTAAGATTTTATAATTATTGTACCATAATGAAATTATTGGAAGTTCTAGAGAGTCAGTGTACACACAAATGATTTATTAAAAAAGGATGGTCCTGGCTCTAGGGGCATCAGCTCATCCTGGGAACATGTCAAAAAGGTATATTCTTGGCTTCCACCCAAACAGACTGAATCAGAATCTCTGCGGTTGGGGCCCTCAGCTCCTACAATCACTGGATAAATTCCCCACTACCTCAGGTGATTGAGATGCACACTACAGAACCATTCTGGTGAAAGCTATATAGAGGAAGAGTGGTTTGAGAACCATTAGTGCAAAAAGCTTGCCATGGCTTAGACTTTTACTTTTTCCATATAGACTTTAGAATCACCTTTTCTATATATTATTGCTGCAGATTTTAAATTGGTGTTACATTGAATCTATTGATCAATTAGGAAATTGACAGTATTTGATATTTGATTGTCAAATCCAAGAGTAAGGAATAGCTTCCAATTAATCTAAAAATTCTTTAGCATCTTTAAATAAAGCTATGTGATTTTTTATGTAATATTCTTGCATATATTTTCAGATTTCGGTCCATGTAACTTGCTGTTTTAGTTTGATTACATATTCCAGCATTTCATGCTGATTGACTAAAAGGTGATGAATTTTATGTACTGATATTAAACTCAGAATCCTTTCTTTAATCCCTAGTTAATTAAAAAAATATCTAGTATATCGTGTAATAATTTCAGTAGTATTTTAATTAGAAATAATGACAAAAATGAAGTTCTTATCCCAATATGATTTTAAAATAAATGGTAATTTTTTAAATCATTTTTAGTATTGATAATTATAAGTTTAGGGATGTAATAGCTTTTATCAAGTGAAGTTAGCTCCCTTTATCATCTAACCTTTTAAGAACTTGTATCACAAACAACTCTATAGTTTGCATTTTTTTTTGCTATAATAAAATGCTGTGACTTACTTAACGAAATGAAATATTATTTTCACACAGTTCTGGAGCCAAGAAATACAAAATGAAGGTGTCATCAGGATTGGAATGTGGTGAAGCCCCAATTCCTGGCTTGTTGAAGGCTGACACATTCTCTAGGCATCTTCAAATAAATTTTATCCATTTGGAAAAATTTCTGGGTCTTTTCCTATTCTTATAAAGACAATAACCCCATTGTATTAGGGTCCAAAACTTATGACTTTAACCTAAATTACCTCCTTAACAGGAGATTTTTGGCTAGGATTTCAGTGTTTGGAGGTTAGGGGGACATAATTTATTTCATAGTGTTCTGGCTATTTCTTCCCCAATATTAATGTCCTTTGCATGAAAAATGTATTTACCCCATCCAAGCAGCCCCAAAAGTCATAACCTAGCTCAGCATTAGTCCCAAACTAGATTGTCTAGAAACTAGACAATTTATGTACCTCCTAAATGTAAAGGTGCAACTGGCATTTAGACATTCCATTCCAAAAGGGAGAAATCAAAATAAGGAAGGGAGATGGGTCCTTTAAAGCCAAAACAGAGCAAAGTTAATTCCATTAGATCATAAGTTTTGTAACTAATCCTCTTTGGCTGTGTAATGGGTCCTCTGTTCTTCCTAATGCTACTGAGGTAAAGCTGTTTTCCCTATGACCTTGGGCTGCAGCCCTACCCTCTTTAGGTGAAATAATAGGCTTTGATCATAGCCAGTATGCCCTGGGCCTGTCGTGACTCTGGCAGCTCTGATGGCCTTGGAAGCATCACTAAGGTCACGCTTCCCTTTCCTTAAAGGATAAAGCATATGTGAAACTAATAGCTCTGTTATCTTGTCCTGAAGGTCTTATTTCATTTCAGCTCTGTTCCTCTTAGTTCAAACTGGCAGTGTCAGCTGGTGTGAACCTATCCCTGTCCCTGGCTTCCGCAGATGGCTGATGAAATTTACAGCTCAATTCACTGTAGAGCCCTTGTTCAGCCACACCCTGGTGTTCTTTCCAGAACACATTTCCTAACTTTAATGATATGGATAGTGTGAGAATCTTCAAGATCTGATTCTTTTTTGCTTAATGATGCTTTCAATTTGTCTCTATATGATATGCAAATAGATTTGCCTTTTAACTGTACAATTGTGTTCTTGAAAAGACAAAAGTGATATTTTAATGTTAATGGTATCCGATATAACTTTTTTTTTACTTTTTGTTACTAAAATTTATAATGTCATGTCTAAGATATCATTGTCTTATTCAAGGTCACAAAGAGTCATGGTATTATTTCTTTGAGAGTTTTAAAATATTAGCTTCTACAGTCAAGTCTTTGATTCATTTTGCAATAAATTGGTATTCCATCTGAGTAAGGGTTCAAATTTATTCATTTATTTATTTTTGCTTAGAAATAGCCATTTATTTGAATACTATTTTTTGAAAGACTATTGTTTACCCTGGGATGGTCTTGGCACACTTGTCAAAACTCAGATAACCATCAACTCAACATACAGGCTTACTTCTGAATTCTTCAATCTATTCTATTAATCTCTACATCTATCCTTATAATAGAATACACTGTTGAAAAAGTTTCACACATATTATCAAAGTCATGCAATTGTGAAATCTCCATTTTATTTTATTTATGTTTTAAAGATTGGTTACTATTCTGGTTGCCTGAAACGTTCATATTATTTTTAATATCAGTATGTCAATTTTTGCAAAGTAGCCAACTGAAAATTTATCAAATGTACATTGCTTTTGAATATCAATTTCAGAAATACAGAGATTTTTAGTAATACTATTTCTCTGATCTATGAACATGTGATGACATGTGATGAATTTCATTTAGTTAGATGTTTAATTTCTTTAACCACTATTTTGTAATTAAGGCAGTATAAAGTCTACACTTTAAAAATTATTCATGGGAGGAGGAGTTGTGGGGATAGGCAAGTTGGTAGAATGAAACAGACATTATTACTGTATGTATATATTTGACTACATGACCAATATGATTCTGTAACATGTACACTTAGAAAAATGAAATTATTTCCCATTTATGTATGATATATCAAAGTGCATAAATGCATTCTACTGTCATATATAACTAATTAAAACAAATTTAAAAAATTAAAAAAAAAATATTCCTACAGATTCAATTCTTTTCATGCTATTATAAATAAAATCATCTTTTTATTTCCATTTTCAATTTGTTCATTGCCACTGTTGAGATATACAACTTTGAATTTTTTTACATTGATCTTCCATTTCAGTGTGGCTTATTATGTTGATGTATTTTTTATGTATTGAGCCAGTGTTTCTTTTTGTAAAAATCCCACTTGGTCCTATTATAATATCCTTTTTACATTTGGCTGAATTTAAGCTTGTAGCATTTGTTGAATATGAATGTATCCATATTATTAAGATTTTTCCTTTAAATCTTTTTGGTTTGGATATCAGATATACTGTTCTTATATGATAAATGGATGTATTCCCCCACCCCTGGTTCTATTTTTTGGAGCTTTTATAAGGATTAATGTTAGTCCTTCCTTTCCTTTTGGAAAAAATTTGACACTGTAGACACTTAGGTCTAGGCATTTCTTTCTCACTAGTTATTTGTTTCTCTATTCAATTTGCTTATTTCTCATAGATCTTTACATATTTCTATTCTTTCCTGAATCAGTTTCAGTAGTTTGTTTCTTTCTGTAAATATTCCTATCTTATCTAGGATTTATATAAGCAAATAAAATAAAGGTAAAGAAAATTGGACTTAAAAAAAGAAGAAGAAACATGCTGGGTGGAAATAGATTCCCATTAAATGACATACGTGCACACATGGATCGAACCCAGTGCCTCAAGCATGCTAGGGAAGCACTCTACCACTGAGCCACAACCCCGACCCATGTTTCTTCTTTTTAATAACAATCTTTACTTCAGTTTCTATTAATGAATAACATGTCATAATTTGATAAGTGTTTTTCTCTTCTAATTTGAGAATTCAACTGAAAACCATACTTCTCTGTTGCTCTACAGTTACTATGTGCAGAGCATGGCCACAAGATACATCCTAAGTTTATATTTGTTGTGTTTAAAGTAGAAGAGTAAGTGGATATAAAACTTAATAGTTTCAGTTTTAAATTATCAGTAAAGAATTTTACTGGACCACCAAGACTCATTGACCTATTTTTTTTTTTAATTTTTATCAAATTGTACTTGAGGTCCAGGCCACCTACCTATCTCAAAAATTAGAGCTGCGTTTCCAAACTTGAGGCTATGAAAGCAATGCAGAGTGTTACTGTGCTTTTTGACATACATGAAAGAGTAAAAATCTCCATGCTACTATGCTAAGAGCCACAGCCAATTAATATGATGCATGGCATTTTTGGTTGAAAGGTGACCCCAGCTAGCCATTGAGATGATATGATTAGGTTAAGATTTACATTCATATGGATATTGGACTCCTGCTGTCCACCTTGACCTGCTACGACTCCTGGAGAGTTCCCATTGGTTGGGGAAGTGCGGTAGGAGGGACTTCCGGAGGAGGAACTTCCTCTTAGGATCCGGGAGAACGCTGCTGTGTCCATCAGGATTCTTCCCGGGGCGTAGTATGGGGCATTGGCAGCAGTTTCAAAAAATAAAGTTTGTTCCTGCTTGAGTGGCTCATGATTTTGTGCCTAGCCAGACTGCGGCACTACTGTCCACCTTTGTTGTGGAAAGACTTCTGTGTGGAAGAAATTACAATGTTTGATCCCACCTAACCCCTGCACAATAATTGACACCTGAGAGACACGATCAGTATTCTAAATTTAATAAAATAACATATACTAGAATTTAAGACTGCATCTTAAGGTTTATGGCATATTGGTACTTATGACTGTGTTATGTTTGACATCAGAATCTAGATTATAACAACCTACACAGTCTACCCTAAACCATATCTGGATGTTCAATTTTACTTAGCATTTAAAAAAAATTTAAAGATATTAATTTACTTGAAAATCAATGAGCTATAAGAAGAAAGGAAACTGCATATCATTGTTTAAACAAATGATAACTAACGAATGGAGAGGCATGTTCTATAAATTTTACTTTTAACCAGTGTCAGTAAAAAAAAATAAATGTATCCCAGGCTGGGAGAACTTTTTAGAGGTTCTACTGATTTGCTTATGGATCACACAAAACTGCAATAGAGCTGCTTTTCATATGTTCAAAAATTATATTAATTCTCATCATAGCACATTGCACAAAGTTTGCTTTAAATAAAAGTTCTTGACAATTAACTTATTAATGGAGATTCTGCTTCCTTCCCTTAGTCTCTAGACTTTAGAAAATGTTTGCTACAGTTTCACTCATTTGATTTAGTCTGAATGAACCAACCAGAGAAAGGAAAATTCTATATCCCACCTGTCTTCTCAAGTTCCTTACCATTACACTGAAGGAACAATTTATTGTACTTTCTTCCATGGCTCTCAGCCTAGAAAGGTATTCTCAGATAGTACACTTGTGATCAGGAGTGCTTTGTAGTAAATCATACAAAGACATCTGGAAGAAGTAAATTTTAATATCTATTACAAAACTTCTGTGGAAGGCAGTACGAGTAGTGCATTTTCTTAAATAAATACGAATTATATTGTTCATGTGTTTATGAAAAGCCCCACCAAAAAGAGAAAATGGACAAATGGATAAGTAAAATTAGACACAGAGATCAGGACATTCTTCATTGAGCACTATTTTCCAAATCATGAATATAAGATAAATATTCTGAAACAGTCTTTCAAAAATTGAATGTTAGAAAACAAAGAAAAGATAGCACATGCTCACAGGATTTGAATGATTGGCTTTATTCTTCTGATTTGTGTACAACTGAGCACCACCATTAGCAATTCTGAATAAAATGGCGCAAATCATTTGAAAGAAGAAATTATTTGTGAAAGGGAAGAAAATCATCAAAATAATATAATTCTCCCCCTAAAATTACCCTTCTCTTCTTTCCTCTCTACTGCTTTTCTCTCCTCCTTCTCTTCACTGCCCTCATCTACTCTATTAGCCCTTCATCTTTGTTTTTTCCTCTTTAAATGTTTTGCATATTTTGTCTCATTTAAGGAAACAAAAGATGAAATAAAAGAAATAATATTTTTTAAAGAGAGAGAGGAAATTTTAATATTTATTTTTTACTTTTTAACGGACACAACATCTTTGTTGGTATGTGGTGCTGAGGATCGAACCCGGGCCGCACGCATGCCAGGCGAGCACACTACTGCTTGAGCCACATCCCCAGCCCCAAGAAATAATATTTTAAAAAATATTTTATTTCATGAGTTGAGTATATGAATTTTCAGAAACTTGGTAACTAAGCCCATGCCTATAATCTCAACAACTTGGGAGGCTCCCCAGGAGGGAGGATCACAAGTTTAAGTCCATCCTCAATAACTCAGAAATACCCTCAGCAATTTAGCAAGACCCTGACTCAAAAAAAAAATAAAAAAATAAAAATTACTGAGGTTGTATCTTAGTAGTAAATTGTCCCTTGGTTCAATACCCAGTTTAAAAAGAAAGAAGAAGGAGAAGAAAAATAAACTTGGTGGCTTTTCTTTATTTGTGGATTAAATCATTTAAGTATATTATTTACTTAGCTAGAAACTTTCCTGAGAATCTCCTTGCTAACTTCTATATCACACTGATTACCCACATGTAAATGAGATTCTTTTCAGTCCTTACCCTTGTTGACTACTTATCAATTTTTGAGATTTATTTCTTTTCCATATAGATTCTTTCCCAGATTAATTTTTATAGCAAATATACTTCTTAACTTTTTCTATTTCTCTGGCCATTCCATCAATTTCTGTTTATTAGACTATTTTTAAATAATTTTTAGGAAGATTTGAGCATTAGTTCTCAGCTTCTCTCTTTGGATTGTTCTAATTCCTTGGATGATCTTATCATTTTCTTTGGTTTGGTTACTAGGATAATGCTGATACATCTAACTTGTACATACAGCGCAAGAGATCTTCAAGGCTTGAAGAACTATATACCCAATCTTTTACTGGACATTTGGTTTTGCCATCTATAGATAATACAGTCACCATGTCCAGGGATAATATCATCATTTCTAAGAATCCCCCCCTCACTGGCAAAATTTGCTCCTCATTTAATACTCTATTTTTAGTTATGGGAAAATAATTATTTTGGTTCAAACAGAACCTTTGGAACCATTGCTGACTTCTATTTTGTTCTTACATACAACCTGAATTATATTCAAATATATAAGAAAAGTTTTTAGCTTACCTTCCAAAAAACCTTTTGAACTTATGCATATCTCTAATTCCATTATCATGTTCATTCCAAGATATCCAATATATTTTCTCTGGGTTATCATAATAGGTTATTAATATCCCTCTCTACATCTATTATTATCTTCTACTATATTCAGTATGCTAAAAAAAACTGGAATCTTTTAATATCCAAATCTTGCCAATTTATCACTTAAATTAATTTACTGATTTACAGATAGAGTACTAGTTTATAAGCATGATTTCAAAATTCTCTATGCTCTATCTCTTTCCTATGTGTTTAGATTTCATGGATCATATTGAGTAAAATCCTGTTGAAATGCTTATAAGCAAAAATAGGAAACTTTAATGAGCCTCAAGATAAAAAAAAATACACAAAATTTAAGAATAGATTAGAACATGAGTCGGGTATAATGTTATAAATTCTCTTTCCCACTCTCATTTACACATTTTAAGTATTTGTTGAACTGTTTTTTATAACTTCAGTTCTGCTTATTCTTCATCCTATGGAACATAGTACAGCATAGATAATAGTTAACAGCTTTTAATTTTCTTTATTTCAAAAAGATAATGGTATAAAAGTCAAAATATTTTTCAAACTAAATCCCACATAAAGAACTCTGATTGGCAAAGAATGTAACAGAAACCCATCCTTAGCCAATTGACTATACCACTAAACTCTCTGAAATATTTAAACTCATTATATTTAGGGAAAATAATAGAGGTAAGGGAAGTTTCAGAAGTCCAGAAGTCAAAAGTCAGATGTGGGTTATTTATTGGAGTTTGGTAGGTGGGTTTTAGCATTTTTTTAATGGTATGCTGATGTAGAATGGGTCCAGTTTGTGATATAATAGTTTAAGAAAGGCAAAGGCAGCAAATCATGGGTTCTGATGGGAGCTTATTGCTTAATAGGCAAAGAGTTCGCTCAAGTAAGTCTACTGTAGCCTTTGATAAATTGATCTGTAAGGGATTTCTGGGAAAGAACATTACCGTTATTTACTGACTGAGTCTCATATTTCCCTTGAAAATTTTTCTGGAAGACACAAATAAATAACACTGGCACAGATTGTCTGTTATTTCTCAGTTGCATTTAGAGAGGCTTTCCCAGTTCTCAGGCTCTGCCTTGTTTTCCTTCTGCAATCGCGTCTGGATTGTGATAATTTGAATATTATAATAAAATCCATTATAATTTTGAGACATGATCAATCCTGATGTATATCACTATTCCAAGAGTCATATGTAAATATCAAGTTTCTGGTGGCACTTGTTTTAATTGCTGCACATATTATGTTTTTCTCTTATTTTGGAAGGTGGTTATCTGTGTCATCCTCTGACAGATTTATAACTCTAGAGATAACACATTAAATACTGAAGTGAAGAAAAATACTAACAGGAGGATTCTGTTTGGAGTTTTTGGTCTATTTCTAAATTAAGAGCCAACAGAATCAGGATCAAACCTAGAGAACATAATCTCACCCCAGTGTTAAGAACTTTCAGGACTGGAGATCCGTGGTGGGGTGGAGCTAGGCAGGGCTCCCTGATCACAGCACAGAAAGGGTTCAGTGAAGGCACAGCTGACCTGAGAAGTGGGTGACAGAATAAATGCTCTAAGAACCTAGATTACATAGTCTGGGACCTGGGGACACTGGAAGTTTGGTGGCCAGGGTAGAAAATAAAGGCAGAGTTCCCTAGCCCTGAACCAGGACCAAGGAGGGAGTGCTGGAGGGGCAAAAGAGAGAGAAAGAGGGAGCAGAAAATCACTGAAGCTCGCCCTAACAACAGATGGAAAGAGCAGCAGACAACATTAAAACTCAATGGGAGCAGCTGAGTCAATGAAGGAAATCAGACAGTTGAACCCAAACCTTGGATAAAAATCCCCTCTGGGCATGGTAGCCATTTTGTGAAGCCCACATCTGACCTGACCAGTCACCTGGAAGGAAATTAAATCACTGTGGCATCTCCTCACCTCCAGAGAGCCATAAATTAAACCAGAGGGAGTACCCTCTGCAGTGAGATCTTTGAAGTGTCCATTTAGAAAAAAAAAAAAAACTTGTAGAGGGAGGGCTGAAACCCTTTCCCCTCCCCCTGAACAAGGGGAGTGGGTGGAGAGACCTGGACTGGGAAGTGGGAGCTTGGACCAGAGCTCAGCACAGCTTCCTCAGGAGCCAAGGCAGAGTTGGAGCAATGCCCAGATGCCCTCAATTTGCAGCGACAGGAAGTGAGAACTCAAATCCAAATGGGAAGGCAGTTTTGGTTCCTGGACAGAGGAAAAGGAATCATTGCCATGGCTGGCTGGTGGGCGGCCCTTCATGGTAAGAAGCTCCAGCAGCATAGAGGGAAGAGACCTCTTAACCCCTCTTACATTGTCTGCTACTGCCACGAATACTCCCCATCCATATTTTTCTTCTTTTTATCTTGGTGCATATTATCCTTTTCTAACTATTCTTTCTTTTGTTCTTTTTCTCTTTTGCCCATTTTTTTTCTCTTGTTTCATCCCTATCCACTGTTGGATCTTGGCAGCAACCAGTAGGAAGTTAAATCATGGTGAGAAGTTGCCTGTGTAGAGGAAGCCTAAGGAGACAGTGACCAGGTTGACACAGCCATCAGGAGTTTGGTCAAAGTGGAAAGTTCCTGGGTCCAGGGCAGTGGAGAGCTATTGCCACTGACTCATGGATACAGCTGGCAAGTGTTTGGATGGATGCTGCCTTAGTCACATCGGCATAGGTAGCAGCACCCTAGGTTCACAACCTGAGGCAGTGGTAAGTTCAGAAAACTTAACAGCAAAACAACAAATAGTATAAGTAATAAACCAGCAAAAGGACTAAACAGACACTTTTCAAAAGAAGAAATACAAAATGGCCAAAAAAATAGAAGAAAAAAAATGCTCAACATTTCTAGCAGTCAGGAAAATGCAAATCAAAACTACATTAACATTGCCATTTCTTCCTACTCCAGTCAGAATGACAATTATCATGAGTCCAAATAATAATAAATGTTAGTGAGGATATGGGAAGAAAGGTACACCCACTCATTTTTGTTTGAAGTACAAATTAGTCCAACCCCTCTGGAAAGCATTATGGCAATTTCTTAAAAAACTAGGAATAGACCCACCATGTGATACAGCCATCCCACTTCTTGGTATATATCCCAAAGATTTAAAATTAGCATCCAACAGATTTTGCTACATCAAAGTTTGTAGTAGCAAAACACAATATCCAAGCAATGGAGCCAAAAGGTCCCAGTCAACAGATGAATAAAGTCAATGTAAAACACACACACACACACACACACACACACACACACACACATGCATATACATATATATGTCTATACACACATATAAACACAAGGGAGTATTACTCAGCCATAAATAAGAATGAAGTTGTGGCACTTGCTGGTAAATGGCTAGGACTGGAGGAGACCATTATGCTACATAAAATAAGCCAGATACCAAAAGCCAAAGACCAAATGTTTTCTCTGATATGCAAAAACTAGTCCAAAATAAGGGGGGAAGAAGAAAAGGAATGAAGGAAGGAAGGAAGGAAGGAAGGAAGGAAGGAGAGAGGGAGGGAAGGAGGGAGAAAGAAAAGGAAGGAGGGAGTAAGAAAAGAAAAGAAAAAGAAAGAGAGAGGAAAGGAAAAGAAAAAGATAGAAAGAAAGAGAAAGAAAGAAAGAAAAAGAAAGAAAGAAAGATAGAAAAAGAAAGAAAGAAAGATAGAAAAAGAAAGAAAGAAAGAAAAAGAAAGAAAGAAAAAGAAAGAAAGGAACTAATAGATATATTTTAAAAAGCAATGAACTATTAGAATCAGGTATGTGGACATTAGCTGATCATCCAATTTCATAATTTCTTTATTTAATTCTTATATCTTTGGTGTAACACTTAAAATCAGTAAAGTGTATAGGAATGTAAATGTAGTACTCTTTTTCCAAAAGGACAGTAGCACTGCTTCAAACAGTCAGTTTTATATCTAGTGCTGCTGTGTTTCAAACCACCATCTGTCCAGCCCATGAACTTCTCAGGTAACTGGGTCTATTGGGCTAATATACACTGTGTCTGTTGGAGCATTAAGGATTCTCCCCACTTTCTGTGCATCTTGTAAATCATAATTGAAATAAGTTTGAGGTCAAAATAAAACTTTCCAATATTTCTCTTGAGTGATGAAGCTTTCTGATTTTAAAAAGGGATTTAGGTTTTCTCCTCCAAAATAATTCTGTTAATAATTCCAATCCTGGTTGGGCTAATTCACATGACTGATGCAGCAGTGCTTCTTAGAACACAGCTCATGCTTGCTGCAGTTTCTGTTCCTGTTCTGTACTCCACTCAGAGAAGAAAGTCTTTCATGTTGCTCTGTAACTGGCTCATTGCTATATTCCTAAATGTGGAATTTTCTGCATTCAGAACTCAGAATCCCTTCAAGCAATGTGCTTCCTCTTCATGGTAGGAGGTCCAAAATGTAATAATTAGTTTTTAGCGGGTAGATTTAGCCATGCTTCTGACCACTGGACTCTTAAACTCCTAAAATTTTAGATGGATCCAGGACATATATCTGGAATATTCAGGTCATGAATCTGTAGAATATTCAAACCATGTACTTATTCAAACCATGTACTCTGGAGCACACGTGTCTTATCAACACCTCTAGGGTATCTCTTGTTCATCTAGGGAGAATGTCATCTATGTAATGGATTGATGTTATACTTTGAAGGATTCTGGGATTGTCCCTGTTTCCTGGGACTATATTGTGTGACCAGGTAGAGAACTTATTGGGGAGATAACTAGAAGTATTGTTTATTCATTTCATCTGAATCTTAAGTGTTTCTTGTTATATTTACTAATTGGGATAGAAAATAACATATTCACCAAATCAATGTCTGCATACCACATACCCAGGGTTAGAAAAAAACACTATAGCTAAACTATCAGAACTAGCAAAACAGCTAAACTGGCAACAACTGTTTGGATGGGTTTGCATTAGTTTATAGTCACTCTGGTGAATAATTTTACAGCTGAAATATCACATTTTATTCATTGATGGGGTCCACATTTGCAGTCAAGAAATGATTATATAGTTCCAAAACCCCATCTTATAAGCCTTTTCCAGAAGCATGTTGAGACAGATGTGGATGTGCATTGTTAATAATTAATAACTGTATAAAGAAGGGAAATGAGCAGGATAAGTAAAGGAAGAAGATGAACAGCAATGTAGAACTTGATTAACTTTGCTGACATGATGGAGAGTTCAAGAATGCATACTGCCTTCAGATTGTTCTATGTTAGGCCAAAATGTCTGGGTTTCTTTTTACCCCCACCTTGTTCTGATACAAATTCAAGAGTCATTCTTCCCTGGGAACCACAAAGTAACTGTCTCTTGACTATTTTTCACAGATAGGCAGAAAGTGCTTCCTTGAAAAAGGATCTGGGTAGTATATCTGTGTTTACCATAAGTGCAATTTGGGTTCATGGATCTTTCTCAACATCATATTTATGGAATCCTAGTTAACTTAAAATATAGTTTAGTTCATTTCTAAAGGAGAGAGAACTCAGCTGAATCCATTCAACTAAAACGTTACAAGGCACCTATTTTATGGAAATATTTATTGAATGAATTATATTCATTGGGATTCAAAAAGAAAAATATCTTCACCCAGCACTCTTAGGAAATATATGTATGTATACACAGTCACAGTAAATATATACATGTGTGTATGTATATATATACACACACACATACATGTATATAATTACATATATGCATTATATCTTTTTCAGGCATTAGATAATCCAGTCCTATGCAAAATAAGCCTCTTATATTCCTCAGTTGAGTACATCCTCCCTATACCCTTAGTTTGATCTTACTTCTTTGTGGAACCTGGGAGTAGAGGTGTATGTGATATATTTCTTCATCATATCATACATAGAAGTGTAGAAGCACATTCAGTCGACTACAGAAAATTCCCTTTCTACCTAATGGATACAACCTGGACTCTTGTCTCTGTAACTGAATATATATGTGCCAACATTGTTCTGCTGATATCGCCTTGCCTCTGAAACAAGACCCTCTTAATGTGAAGTCCTTTTGAAATGGCTCAGAGTGGACTTCATTTTCCAGAGTCCCTATCTGGTCCACTGAATCCTTATGCGTCCTTTATAAATTCCAGTTGTAAAGCAGATGCCAAGGTAGAACCTTAATTGGTAAGTCAGATATCATTCCCTGAACTATTCCATTTCTGAAGCACACATACCACAGTCCACAAATAGTTATCTTGAACTTTCTTTCACATAGCTTACCGTGATAAAGGTTTATATTCACAAGCATCACAAACTGGCAATTCCTCTGAAATAAATTCAACCTCTCCAATTTCTACAACTCTCAAACAAATCTCATTTAGGTTCCTGAGTTGGGTAATACATTAAAGGTCACAAATGAGTTTCAAAATATTTTACCTAGTCTCACATAGGTGCTATAACACTCACTCCACCTTTCTGCATCTATGAGGACTCTGCCAAAATTTTACAACAGGCAAAGTCTCATTTAACACACTGTGTAATCAGATTAATATCTCTGGGCCTGGGACATACCTCACAATACTCACATTGTCCATCTGCAGAAGAGGGAAGGTAAAGTTAGCATAAGAAAATGGCTTAGGATTTAATGAAGAGAAAATGTCAAAAGAATTAAATAATTCAAATATCAATCACATATAAATAGTTTGATAGTACCACAAAACTTTCAAGGGCATAAGAAATGCAGAATGTCTACTATATTCTATGTAATTTGTTCTTTCTAAGCCCAAATTATACCTGTGATCCTATAAATACCTGTTTTCTTTTAGATGAGGAAATTAAAGTCTCCATGATTTTGTTTGTGTTACCACTAGTATATGGTGTATCATGTTTCAAATTCAGTTCTATCAGAGTCCAGAGCCCAAAATCGTCCAAGAACATTTTTCCAGTCAGTAGTTATGTATGATCAGCAGTGCCCAGGTAGAATTAAAAGTCCCTCATTAATCTTCTCACATTAATTTATAGTTCTAGATTTTTTTTTCATTTTAAGGTAACTTCAATTATATCACTAACATTTTATTAGATGTAGATCTTCTTTAAGCAATATAATACACTTGTATTGAAAAAATACTACCAAAATTGAAGAATGTCTCCAAGAATATTCTTTGGATTATAATAGAAGGAAGATCAATATTAATAAATAAACAATACAAAATTAAATAACAATTATCATTTATTTTAATTTGTAAACCCCAAAGGAAATATATATATATATATATATATATATATATATATATATATAATATAAATTCATAAATATTATAGAGAAGTGATATATGTAATGCATACATTCATGTACCTGTATAGGTGTATGTATGTATGTACAAATATACATGGAAAATGAACATACATGTGTGAGTGAACATACATATATAAAACATATACACATATACATAACAACCTACATGTATTTATTAAATGCATATAATAAATTATACATATGTATGAAGATGCATTTGCACAAAGGACTTGAATATAGGAATGAAAGGAGAAAATGATTTAGATGGTAAAATGAGCAGGAGATAGGTGTTTATTGGGGCAAAGAATATTTTTTTGACCACAGGAATATTTTAATCACCTATTATGCAATAGGTGAATACAATATATGCATTTCCTGTGTTAATGGGATGTCTGCTTCATGAAGAGTGATAAGAAGAATTTTGGGCTGGATTTCTGGTAGTAGTTCCTACTTCTTAACTCATGCCAATAAGCAGAGGTAATTAATTACCCTTCTGCTTCAAACAAACAAGTGTAATTACACTCGCCTAACTCAATCCAACACATTAAGCTATTTACCTCTTATTACCTTTTTTATTAAGAGCAATTTTAGGTTACAAGGACAGAATATTCCCTTAGTAGGCAAAAGTAATTTTTTATGGTGTATCTATATAATGGATGTTTAATGACCAAGTCTATGCAATAGATAAATTCATAACTTAAATACCTGTCTGTTCCAAATTATTTTAAAGGTTCAATCCAGCACATACTTTTAACCTGTTAAGAACATTTGGACTGCAAGCATAATTGTTAAAATAAAAATCTCTTCAGTGTTTGGATAAGGCCCCATCACTCATACTTCCAGAATGTATGAAGAACCAAAAGGCTCAACATTAATAAAACAAATAATTAAATCAATCAATGGGGAAATAAACTGCTCAGAACATTTTCTTTAATAGTTTCTCAGTTTCTAATTATTATAATGAGAGGTTGCATGAAAAAAGTTACATTTTCTTCACCGGAAGCTCATGAGAACTTAAACATTTTGTTTTGATTCCTAAGCAAGTCCAACATGACCAAGCAGCCAGCCCCCTGTGGCTGCTGTCATGACTGCCACAGATTGAGAAACCCTATATTGGTGAGGGTAATAGACAGAGACTATTGCAGTTGCCCTGACCAGAGTGGACCTGCAGAGAGGATATGGCCTCCCCAGTGACAACAGGAAGATGTGCTGATACACAACACAAAATGTTAAGTATTGATGCCCGGTAGGGACATTGACCAGTGTAAGACAGATTTTTAACCAAGAACTTTTGGAAAAATTCTTCTTCTTTTACCCATGAAAGGCACTTTTAAGACCTAGTACCTGATATGGCCTTCCAAAAGATATACAAGGAAACCAAGCAATTAGCTATGCTTTCTGGGATAAGATCTAATAAGATGTTATTTCTTAAAAAAAAAAAAGTGCCCTAGTTTGATGAAGACTATCCCATTTATTTTATTAATAAACTATGTCTTACCATTTTCCCCAAATCAAATTCATTGCTCTCATTAATTATTGTTTTTTTTAATTTAAAATATGTATTAAACACCTAATATATATTCATTGCTATTTAGGGGGATAATAACAAAAAGTAACACAGTTTCTACTTTCAGGGATCTTATATTCTAATATCATAAAATAAAACGAATGAAAATAATGACTACATCCATATTTTTGTAGTAATAACAGTTAGCAAGTACTGTGAAGAAAAATGAACCAAAGGGAGAGGAGAGATTTATTGATGAGGGAAGATATTAGAAAATATCAGGGGATTATAAAAATACTCTAGAGATATTAAGGTCTTTGACCACAGACCTAGATAAATTAAGGGTATAGGCTGAATGAGCATTGGAGAAAGAAGACATTCCAGAGTATTTTTATCAACTTTTTCATCGTTGTGAACAAAAGAATTGACAAGAACAATGTAGAGAAGAGAAAGTTTATTTGAGGCTTATAGTTTCAAAGGTTCAGTTCATGGCTGGCTGATTTGATAGCTCTGGTCCTAAGCTGAGGCAGAATGTCTTGGCAGAAGGGTATGGTGGATGAAAGCTGCTCAGGACATGAACACCAGGAAGCAGAGAGAAAGCCCTGCTCACCAGAAACAAAATAGAAACCCCAAAAGCACACCGCATTGACCTATCTCCTCTAGCCACACCCTATGTGCCTACCATTACCACATAGTTAATCCTTATCAGTGGATTAATGCACTGGTTAGGTTAAGGATCTCAAAACCCAATCACTTCACCTCTGAATATTCTTTAATTGTCCAACATGGGTTTTGGGGGAACACCTCATCTCTAAACCATAACACATAGATAGGAACAAAAGCAAAGGACCAGTGGCAAATGGCTGCTTTGTGTGTTCACAGAACAGTGAGTTTAGTGCACGTAGGAAAGCAATTGCTCCTCATGCTCTCATTTTAGTGATGCCTATTAAACCTCTAACAATAGAAAACACAGGCACAAAAATGTTTCTGCACAATGGTTATTCACAGATGCCATTCAATATTCCCAGAAGGAGCTTTACCCATAAGTTGGGGCATCAAGTAAATGCTGTGAGCCCATGTACTTGTAGCTCACTAATTATCCCCACCTCATTCCTCCAAAATATTCTTTTATATCAAATCTCTTTGTGAATGAGAAAAAGCTATAATGTCCCAAGAAAGTCGTTCTCATTATTAAAAACTAAATGTAATATATTTCTATTAAGTCTAAATCACTCCTGTGACATACTGAAAATATTGGCCTTTTCAGTCCCTTTGGATGTGTATACATGTGGTATCATGGATATCTGAGTGATTTGCAAATAATAGGAAGATAAGTATATATAATGTTTATGTGTGTATACATATATATACATATATATGTATGAATATATTTATCTCCTGGAAAATGGTGAGTAGATAGATGGTCTCCAATTTGGATGTCACTGTGAATTCAAACCAGATTTTGTGGTTGAACAAATATTTGTTATATGCCATGTACTGTTCAGAACACTAGGGACATATTGGGAAAAAGAATATGGGAAAAAGTCCATTTCCTGTGAGGTATTTCTCTGTTTTCTGCTTTTAGGTCTTTAAAAGATTTTAGGTTTGATGGGAAATTCTTTTGCAAAATGATAACAGACTTTTGCTGATTTATTGATATTGATTTGGAGCATAAAATAGAAAAGTAGGACAGCTTTAACTGTTTCAGGAGTTAAAAGATTTATGATTCCTTTTCTTTTTCTATGTGGGTAGTAATATAAAATATCATTTTAATAAAATGACATCATTTGAATGAGAAGAAATATTTTCATATACAGACCCATTCTAAGTTGTAGAAAGTGTTTTTATTCTGTTTCCTAAAACATCCTACAAAGTATTTTACTTATATTGCCATTGTGTGCTTATCCACATAAGTAAATCTTTCTAGTTATATAGCAATCAATTCTACATTGCCTTTGCGGGTCTATATTTTGTCTCTGGTGACTGAGGACTCTTCCTCTACCATGCTCTTCTGTCTCACTTTGGACCCAGAGGAATGGAGCCAGGTGTCTATGGACCGAGACCACTGAAACAGTAAGTGACAAACAAACTTTCTTCCTCTGAAATTGTTTTTGTCAGGTCTTTGCTCTTCAGCCAAAGAAAAATCTGACAAAATCATTTATACTTGGTGACTTTTAGGAAATGATTGATTAAAAAGGTCGTCAAGAAAGCTCTAGTTTTCAGGAGCTATTACCCTTGGGACAAGTGGAAGCATTAAAATATATTTTCTTGAGAGGTTAAATTTGAAATAGCAGAGATTTTGGTGATAGTATATGTGGAAACTAGGAGATTGGTGACAACTGAACATTAGAGAAGGCAAGAGAGAAGAAGGAAGTGTGATCCACCATGTCAAACATAAGTGAAAAGTAGGCTAATGGAAAGCTTTGAAATGTGCCACTGCATTTCCTAACTGGCATGGTTTTGGTGACTTATGAAGAAAAAAAATCAAGGGAGTGATGAATGAAGGTTTAAGATTGTAGCAAATATAACATAAGAATAAAGAACTACAAAATAGGCATACCTTTTTAGCAAAACGGTTTTAATAGGAAGCGGCAGATGTATATTCTAGATATTCAATTTTTATTTAAATAGGATAGTCATGACATACCAAAAGTCGATATATAATTTGAAGATAAAGATAGGAACAAGAATGGATAGGAAATGATCCACTGAGGATTTGGGAACTGGTTCAAAATAAACACAAAAGTGCAAAGGAGGAAGCAACCTGCTCTTCCTTATGAGTCAATGAGTTCTTTGAGGTTTAAGTATGCACTCTTTTTTCCTTTTTTTTTTAATAAAGATGTGAGGCAACATCTCCTTTCTATTGTTCTTTGTATAGTGTGTCAAATGAAGCTATCTTTGCCCTAAATGTATCAATTCGTATAATTATCAAAGAAGGGAAATCCCACAAATGATTTAAAGATTCTTTGATTCTATGTTTTACCTAATAAATTTGATTTTCTATTTAAAACCATACTAGTAGTTGTATGTGTGTCTGGTCTCTTTCGCTGAACTGTACCAAAGATTTCTTAATGGATCAAAGATGAGTGAATTGTAACTTGCAAAACAAAGCTAAAGAAAAGACCAAACCTGGCATATCTAATTGTTATTGGGATTGAAAATAAGTGGGCATAGATTTTCATTTTGGTGTGGTTACGTTTTTCCTAGTAATGTGTTGTAGGCCACTCTAAATTCATTCTTTAAGAAGAACTTTATAAATGGCAATTAATGGCATCTGAAAAAAATGTTCCATGAGAAAGATAATCAGACAATGCAAAACAAATTTCAATTTGTTTTATAAAACTTAAGAGTTTCTATGATGGATTTTAAACCCTTATGCACCTTCATTGGTAGTCTTCTTATCAAAAGAATTTGTCTCATTTTCTTCTCACTAAAGGTGAAATGGGGTTAGCAACTCAACTCTAGGCAACAATCTGAGGTAAAAGCAGTGGAGCAGATCATGCAGTCTTTGCTGCGTCTGCTAATGCAGGAGGGATCATCTTGGAAATGCAGTCACCATGCTATGTGCAAGTCAAGCAATCACAAAGAAAGCCCCCATATTGGCATTCCAGCACCATCTCCAACTGAAGTTCCAGCTGACAACCAGAGGCACTGAGACAGTGAAGGTAAAGGTAAAGGTGTTTCCAGCCCTAGCCTTACCCAACACTAGCTGATGCCACACAAACTGTTTTATGTCTTTCCTACGTTGCAGATTCATGCATTAAATGAATAAAATTGTTGGAAGCATTGAATTCTGGAGTGGTTTGTTATTTAGCAATAGATAATAGAATCAACTTCCACAGGCTAATGATACAGTAATGTTAAAGAAACTACACAATCATTTCTCAAATTGTTTTCTCATTGATCCTTTCTCTATGACGACACACAGGAGGCAGTATTGTAGGGTCTGTTTGGGAGAATGCTTAGTATGTGTTTTTTTTCAGAAAAGATGAAAAATTTCCCTAAAATTTTTAGAATAATTTTTTTTAAAATAACTTTTAGTGAGTACTATGTAGAGTATATACATCATAATACAGTTAACATTTTCTTTCAAGATTTTCAAGAATTTTAATATAAAAATACTGCATTCTTCCAAGTGACCTATCACTTCATTTGCACCAAAAATGCACACACAAGTATCTGCACATACACACATATTTTTCCATATTTTTTACCAAGTCAGAATTAATAATGGGCAAAAAGATACTCTGACTTATTATTTTATTTCTCAAAGAAAAATGTATGTTCAAAATTATTTGATAATTACTAAATTCAATAATTTCTCACACTGTGTATTTTTCAAATGAATAGTTTAATAAAGCTTTTAAAAATAACTTTGAAAATCAACTGTTTTCATCTGTATAAAATTTCATAGATATTATTACAGTCTTATTCTCCTTGAGTTATCAGCAAATTTCCACCCTCACATTTATATTTTTGCAGTAAGACACATGCTTTGAAGAACGACACTTTTCACTCTGCCTTTCCTCATAAGATGAATATTTATTTCAACTATGGAATACCCACCGCACATTGTTACTTTTCCAATCTTGATTTCCATTTCACAAAGTCACAGTGATACCAATAAGATATTTACTGTCCTGCTTTCAATCTTAATTTAAGTTTACTTATTAAGTAGCCTTGGTATGTTGGTTTACAGATACTGAGTCCATAAGTCTACTAAAATCAAAGGACCCTAAGCCATGCTTCTGAAATCCAATTTCAACTCACAGAAAGCATTTCAAACACAGATACTTCCTTATAAATTTTATTTTGTCTTCTGTAGTCCCAAAGTTATAGGATAATATGCTATGAAGTTGATATAATACAAGGTTTCATTAGACCTATTGGGTTTCTTGATCTAAGAATCACAGTACTGAAAAAGTACAATATTGTTTTATTTTTTTCAATTCTTTACACATTCACTCCCTATTATTTTTCAATTCTTGCAATTATATTTTAAAGTTTTACATGAATGCAATTTATTTAAATCACACATTTGCTCTACCTTCTAAATGAGCACCATGTTTAGGACAAAACAAATTTGCATTAAATCAGGAGCACCCTTTTATCTCTATTTTACTATATTCTGTAAAGAATCCATGAATAAAACAAGAAAATGTCATAGTATGAAAGGACACAGAAATTATTTTGTTAAAACACAGATGGCAAATTAAATTTCATGATTATTGAATAAATATTTACCTAAGTAGATGACTTAAAGAACAAGTACAATTAGAATAAAACATGGGTAATATTCTATAATCATAATCTTTCATTATCCTTCTTTCAGTTCCTAAAGTATATCTAAAATCTCTCCAGAATATATAAATTATTTAATTAACTAAAGAACTCTGTACTGGATATCTCTTACAACAGTTTTTGAATAATCAATGAAACAAAAGGCCTGTTATCTTTATTCTAGTAAGGGATATAGAGAAACATATAAATGAAGGACAATAGGATTTCAGGAAGTGCTTAGGAGCTGAGAGAAGGAAGTGAACTGAAACTTCTGGCACAGGATTAGTGAATATGTAATCAGAGTACACATCAGCAGTTGTGCATAGGTGGGGGCCAGACACAGCCTAGTCATATTATCACTGAAGCCTAAGGTAAAAAATATTTGAGCACACTTTAGAGAAATGTATAAAACAAAGGCATTCAAATACCTGGGAGAAAAGGATTTTAGGCAAAGGGAAAAATGAATTGAAAGGCTCAGATAGGACCAAGATCTTAGATACTGATGAAAGCAAAGATCCAGTCTGGCTATAGAAGCAGAAGCCAGAAAATAGCTGGAGCATCAGATCTTAAACATGGAGAACGGAATCAGAGACTGCAGTTCAATCCTGGTCGCACCATGACATAATGTTGGGCAGTTGACTGACCTGCAGCCTCTGTGTTTTAATCTGTCATTTGAGAATATTAGTGCACCTGCCTCATAGAATGTCTATCAATCAGAATGATAGATAGGTATAATGGCCTGGAAACCGGCCTGTTCAGCTGCTGCAATGGTGAGAGATAAGCTCAAAGAATTATTCCAAGACCAGATTATGTAGCATCTTGTAGACCACTAAAAGAAATTTGTATTTGTCCTGGACATAGAGTCCAGAGGTTATGGAACACTGGAAAAACTTGATTCTTTAAAGAATAAAAGAGCTACCTTAATTTTAGTCATACGTTTGCTGTGAGTATTGTGCTAACTTGGGTAAGTCACTTGACATTTCTAGCATGATATTTACACAAAATCAGGCACACAATTTTATACTAATTGGAAGGCACTTCTAGTTCTAAAACTCATTAAAAATTTTATTTGTAGTTTTCAAATCAAAATCAATATGAATAAAAATGAAATGCTATATGTCATTATATCAAAAATAATCTTATAAATATTTGGGCACCTAAAATTTAATTTTTATGTCAAATAGATTTTTCTTTTTGATATTTTAAAATGTTTTAATAAACAATAATTATTTTTCATGTCCAAATAACTTTTTTTATAATTAATAAGGCATGCATAACTTATTAATTTTAGGGTCATAGATAAGGGTAAAATACAAACATTTTCAAAATTTGTACTCATCAAAATTAATTGCTCAATTATTCTCAGAATTGTATGTGTTTATGTCTAAAAAATACTTTCAAGGTAAAAGCTTTCAAGATTTTCACATAAATACTGATTGATATTTGGTCTTATAAACCACAATCTCTCAATGAAATTTACAATCCATCTCTGCTTCTCCAGTTCACCTATTACATTGCTTCTTGCTCTCCTTTCCCCCCAACACCTTGTATAAACTTATCCAAAGCCAACAACCTACCCTTCTATATAAGTTCCATCCAGTATGTTCTTAAAGGCATCTGAGTTTGTCTGTTGCATCAGGTCATTTTATGGAAATAAATGATCATTGTATCATTAGTAGTAAAAATAATTTAAGAACCTGTATATTTTAGAGCTGCAATTCCTTCTGAGGCTTTACATTTTTTTTTTCTCTCTTCTGATTAAACCTCAATATCAAGGACATTTTTCACAAAAATACAGCCATTTTTCATTTTGTTGCATCCTTCATGCTTTATTTTTCTAAAAATTATAACATTAAAAATTGCAGCTATAAAGCTTTTAGTATCACACACTAGTTATTTGTGACATTGCATTGCCAAGAAATATTTAAATCAGGAAAGTTAATATTAGTCTAAATTAATCTGTGCACAGTTATTTAATGCTTATTTGTTCTTTGTCTACTGTAAAACAATGTTCCAAAGTTATCATACATACTGATGGGTGTTAGAAAATGTTACAGTGCTTAGCTTTATCTGGATCTATTGTACATTTTACTTCTTTTATTGCTTTTATTCCTTTTATGATTGGTAATGTTAACTGAAGAGGCTGTTTCTAATTCTTATCATACATCTATAAATTTCTGATGCTGCTTTAAACCAAAATTGTTCTTAGAAAAGAGAATTGATATTATTAGCACTTAAAAATGATGGTGAAATAAAATTTATGAGAAAGGACAAGGATAGTTTCAAAACATTTTACAAAATTCTCTGAATATCATTAGAACAAGTTTTTATAGTAATGAAAAAGATAGACAAAAAACAAGAATCCATTTTTGAAATGATACTGAATTAAAATTATTCTATTACTATTATAGTCCACAGAAAGTTTGAATTTTCATGTTCTTTGAAATTTTAATACATTCAAGAAAAATTAACTTAAATGGTGTCTATTATCATGTTGTCTTGAATACAATGAGGCAATTTTGGTCCCTGTCATGGAAAGAATATTCTTGTGTATATTATCAACACAATCTTATGATAAGGGGATGTGATTACCCTCCCATTGTTATGTATTGTAGCCTTCTTTGTTAACCTAGACTACAAAATAATTATTCAGAGGAAGAAGGCTCAGCTGCAAGTTTTTTAAATTGTTGAAACAATAGTCTCCACCTCTTCCTGGGTTGGGATGTGAGAATGTGGAGAACTAGCAGATGGATATCTATAAAGCCAGAGAAGGACTCTTGAGACATAAAAGTTTCAGGATTTATCTAAGAAGGTTTGGAAAATATTATCACTTACATGTTTGCAAAACCCGATCCCTCTGGTTTGAGAAGTATAGGCAAATAATATATATAGGCAAAGAAAGATCCTTCTAGCTTGAGAAGTATACGCAAAATAATTATGATTATATATTAAGGATCCTGTTACCTGATTCTTTTATAAGGATTCTTAAGATGCTATCTTCCATAATTTAGTTATTAATTTTGTTTCTAACTTTGTTTAACAGGATAATGTGCTTATGATTCATGATCTACAAAAGAAGTTTGGTAGTCAAATTTTATTTATTTATTTATTTATTTATTTATTAGAATTAAACAGAATTTATTTCCAAGATCTTCAAAGATTATTACAAACACTGAGTATCCTTCTAAAAGTATCCCAAATTAAATCAAAGGCACATCATCAAAGTCAAACCCTTGTGACATGAAGAATTCTTTTAGGACATAATATTTTCTCATTACTTTGTTTTCAATCATTTGCAATGTTCTGTATGTAGGTCCTACTTTAAACATTTTTTAAAGGCATGAAATAATGTAGTATCTTTTTAAAAGTGCAACCACAACTATAAAGTAAAGGAACTTAAGAAGAGATCAAATCTGCTTCATACATAAAATGGGACAACCTAATATATAACATGAATTTTTCTAAACAACACCTCTTGTGTTAAATAAAACAATCTTCTCATTTAGAAAAAATCAAGGCATCATTCGATTAGTAAAGTCTATTCTTCCCCCACAATTTTATACTTTCTTGTCTTCATTTAGTAATTTTAAATTTATGAAAGAATAAATTTTATTATAGTATAAAAATCTTAGGAACAACAAATTACAAATACTCCATTGTTTTTAATAAACAAAAGTGTTTTCCTTCCTAAAATGTAAACATCCAGTTAATAAAACATATATGATATTCTAGGTATAGCAACACCAGTAACTCACTTATTAAAGAGGTGTATTTTGGTATATTTGGTGGTAAGGTTTTTATCTTAATACAAAGCACTTCTTCAGAAGAACCAAGCCATTATTATTTAAAACAATTCTATTTCTTCACTCAGTTTCCTTATTTGAGTAGAAAATCATTAATTTCCGTAGAATTTTGGCTGTAAGATCAGGACACTGGAAAGGTCTGAAATATCTCAATCATTTGGCTAAAGAAAAGTGTTTTCTTGAGACTTGGAGTCAGTCATTCATTACTTTGTGCTTGAAGGCATTTCTCAACAAACTTCTTCCAAGTCTTCAGAGTAAAATGCAGGATCTGGGCTCTCAGAAGGGGTTGCTTCCGGCTGGAACTCCAACCAGCAGAGCATCCTTACAGGCATTCTGCATGCAGTATTGCTGAAGCTCTGCCACAGCCTGAGAGACCTTGATCCTCTCCACGCTGTCCTCCAGCTTGAGCTGCTCCACCAGGCGCTGCAGGGCGCTCACGCTGGCCCCGGAAGACATGGCGGAGGCGGCGGCGCTGGCTCCGAGGGCCTAGCAGTCAAATTTTAATAATATTCAAGTTGATTAAAGACTATAGATCAAAACAGTAAATAAACAACCACTGCTTATGCTTATTCTGCACTGTCATCAAATTACAATTGTAGCAGTTTGGTTGATTGTCTATTAAATCAAAACAATTACCTTCAATACACAGAAATCATATGAAAATGAAAATAGTGCATTTCCTTAAGTGCGTATACTTAATATTACGTTCCTAATGAAATCTCCTGAGCAGGGTATAAATTATGAAAAAGCTTTGAATATGTGTTGTGTGGGGATAAACACCTCTAGATTCATTTAGGGAAAAGAGAATGGAAAAACAAATTAGCTTTTAGTCAATGTTTCATATGTTGTCTCCTTTATTCAGGAAATAGTTTTGAAAATATTTACAGCATGATACTAAAGTTCATCAGCCTGCCCTGAAGTGAAATAGGAAAAAATATTGTATTATTCATCAATAATGTAACTCTTGTAGAATTAGCGCAAAATGGTCTATACATAAGTTTTGTTATCTGAGGTGTGAGGCCTTCTCATGTACTACAATATTGAGAACACCATGTGGGTAAAAATCCTGGTTCTTCTACTCAGAGCACTGCCAAAATGAATGCTGCACAGGACCAAATTGAACAGGCAGGGAAGAGGATTCAAGTTACTATATCAGCAGGGAGAGGACACAGCTCAGTCTGAACTCATCCCTGCTGAGCCAAAGAGTGAGAGTTTTGAAGAACACAGTGAGGGAAAGGTGGGGTTGGGCACCTGGCTTGCTAACCCCCCTTACACCTAAGAAAAGTTAACTCTTATCTTTTGAACAAGAAGCAGTTTTCCAAATGTTATCTCTGATATAAGGAGGTTGACTCATAGTGGGGTAGGGAGGGAGAGCATGGGAGGATTTGATAAATTCTAGATAAGGAAGAGGGGTGGGAGGGAAGGGGCAGGGGATTAGCAAGGAGGGTGGAATGTGATGGACATCATTATACAAAGTACATGTATGAAGACTTGATTGGGTGTCAACATACTTTATATACATTTATGAAAAATGTTGGTATATATGTGAATTGTAATGCAAAAAGTAAACAAAGTTACATGTATAAAGGCATAAACAGGCATGTACATACTTTATACACAGAGATACGAAAAATTGTGCTTTATATGTGTAATAGGAATAGTAGTGCATTCCACTGCGATCATGTATTAAAAAACTAAAATCAGTAAAAGATTAAAAAAAAAAAAAGGAGGCAGTTTTATAGTCAGAGTATGGCACCCACAGAAGTTAGGCTCCTAAGGAACCCCAGAGCCTGGGAGATGGGGTGCTATCTTAAATTAAATTTGAAGATCTAAACAAGAATCCTAATAGTCTCTTTTCCTGAAGTCTTTCATGACACTAAATCTCTTTACCATGGGAAAGCTGAGCCATAGATTTCCACTTTGTTTTTCCTCTGTGTTTTCCTATTTCTTTGTTCAAGGGCATTAGTTGTTTAAAAATAAATCATAAAAATAAAATAGGTAATATCAAAATCAATCTTCTCTTGAGCTCTTTATTCTCATATTTAAGTTTGGGGCCTAATATTTGGTCTTTTCCATCATCATATATGAGTATGTAAATACAGGCAAGGAGAATTTAATATGAAGATTTAATCCATTTCAAGTTTATTTTTGTGTATGGTGAAAGTTAAGAGCTCAATGTCATGACCTTGCATGAGGATCTCTGGTTTTCCCATAACATGTCCGTAAATATGGACCTTTGATGACAATTAGTTGACAATATGTTTCAGATCATTTCTGAGCTCTCTCTTCCTTTGAATCAGGAAATACCATGCCTCCACTTTTGTTGTTCTTTCTCAAAATTGCTTTATTTAATAAGGGTTTTATGGTGCTTTAAAATTTTAAGATTTTTTTTTCCATTGTATAAAAAATATGCCATAGGAATTTTCATAGGGATTACATTGAATCTGTATATTGCTTTAGGTACTATGGATTTTTTTAGCAATATTAATTTTATTTCCATTTATTTTTGTCTCATTTATGTATATGTATTTTCATTGATTCATTTTAGCTTTCAATGTACAGTTATTTCACCTCCTTGGTTAAATATATTCCGAAGTATTTAATTTTCTGATCATATTGTGAATGGGATTGCTTTACTAATTTCATTTTTGAATTTTTCATTTTCTTCCTTTTCAAATTAGATGCCTTTTATTTCTTAGGCTTACCAAATTACTCTGGCTAGGACTTCCAGTTCTGTGTTGAATAGAGTGGCAAAAGTGAATATAATTATCTTGTATATTTTATATCAACCAACAAGTTATTGTTGCTATAGTTATTTTAATGCTTTTATTTTTAACATTTATAGTAGAGTCAAAACTGATTTATACACCATCATTACAGTATTAGAGTAGTTCTGAATATGAATGTGTACTTTACCATGTTTTCATGTCACTAATAACTGTCATTTTGTTTTAGAGTGATGAAATCTCTTTAGCATTTCTTGTAAGGCAGGTCGGTGACAGGGTTCCTCAGATTTTGTTTTCCTGGGAAATTCTTTTTCTGTCAGTTGTTTCTGAAGAATAATTCTTTTGGTAAAATAATCTTGGTGGCAGTGATTTGTTTTCAGAACTTTGGATAATCATCATACTCCCTCTTGGCCTGTATGGTTTCTTACATAGTCCATGCATAGTAGATTAACAGATACAATTTATCTTGCATTTGACAGGCAAATTCACAGATATGTTTCTTTGAAGTTAGTTATTGGAAAATTATTATATTCCTTTGGTAGGCTCATGTTTCCTTGGTTTTTCTTGTTCCTTAAAGTTTTGCATCACAAAATTCTTAGTGTTTGAAGAAGTAGACAGCACCTCCAGACTCTAATGACTAGCTAATCTCATCAGTCAGTGAGATTAGCAATTCTAGGCTCTTCCAGGATTTCTCTGTAGATGTGTACCTCCTCATTCCTGCCTTGGGAGTAAGGAATTCTGAAGGTTATATGCCATTTTCCTGTCTGTCAAAAACAGGTGGGGTACTGAGAGTCTCCTGATTGTTTTCTGTAGGATGGTGTCCTGAAATTCTCAACTTTTTATGCTTTCTCCCTGTCCACAGAGTTGAGCTGTCTCGTTGAATTGCTCATGAGCCACCTGTTAAAGAACTCAGTGTTCTGAGGCCACATTCCAGCAGCCAGCTACAGGGAAGGAGGTAGGTAAAGTGTGCAGATCATTAGAGGTGTGAGTGGCCCATGGGAAGGGCCTCTGGAGTGGCTCATGGGCAGGTTTCCTGGTGAAGTCTGCAAAGTGGTCAGGAAGATCCATGTTTCCTTGTTGAGCTTAAACCTTGGTTGCCTCTGTTCCTTGATCCCAGCCTCTCCCAGATATTCAACCATAATGATGCCTTTAATATTCCTGATAGAATAAGAAAGGAAAGCTTCTTGGGCAGCTTCCTACCCAGCTGCAGAAGGTGGATTCTCATTCATTGCATTCAACTCCTGTGGGAGGAATCAAGGACCAAAGAGAAGGCTCTTGTCACTGAGCTATGCTGTCTTTCAGGAAGGGAGACCTGGGCAAAATGATAAATACTTTTGCTCCCTTCAGTGTGTCACTCTTCAGATCTTTTTGCTCCAAACATGTGCTAAATTTGCCCATTAGCTGCTTGGACTCCCACAAAATACTTTTATTTATGGTTGCTGTTTTTGACAGCTTTTCCACACTGCTGCAACTAACAGGCCCAACCAGTACAATTATAGAGGATGAAAAGTTTATTTGGGGGTCTCACAGTTTCAGAGGTCTCGATCCACAGGCAGCAGGCTCCCTTCGTTGAGGCCCAAAATGAGGATGAACATCATGGTGGAAGAGTGTGGTAGAGGGAAGCAGTTCACATCATTATCAGGAAGCAGAGAGAGAGGTTTCCACTTGCCAGATACAAATATCTATCCCATATGCCATGCCCCAATTCCCACCTCCTTCGGACATAGCCTGTCACTTGAGTTACCACTCAGTTAATTCCTATTGGGGATTTAATCACTGATGGTGTTAAGCCTCACACAACCCAATCATTTCTCCTCTGAACCTTCTTGAATTTTCTCACACGTGAGTTTTTGGGAGACACTTCATATTCAAACCATAACAGTTGCCTACTAAATCAGCACAACTTAGGGAGATTGTGGTATAAGATTCCTATTCTGCCTTCTTGTTTACTTCACTCTGAGGAATTTTAAATGTAGTAAAATGACAGCAACAACAAATACTTGCTAGAGTTTAGCAATTAAGAGCATTCACTGTCTTCTACTTATGAATTCCCATTTTTATACCAAACCTGTAAGTACTTTTCCTGTTCATCACTATTTAGTGCCGAGAGTAGGCCAAGATTGAATGAGGTCATGATTTCATTTTTCAGTTTATAACAACTTCTCTAGACACTTATTAACAAAACTGAACAAAATTACATTTTAATTCTTTCTTGTCCCAGAATCAGTGGGAGAGTTCCAATCACAAATGGAATTTGTAGGAAGAAAGTATTATTGGTATGCTCAAAATTGAATTAAAGAGGGCAATGAAGACTGAGTTCTCACTTTTATAGCTCTTTGTAAATATTAATAAAATATTTTCCCTTCTGTATATGTATATGCTGTAAACAACACTTCATGTTCAATTGCATAGCAGTTTTAATGGTATTGAGAATATGTTATGTATTTACATAGTAGTTACTATGTTTTTACCATACTTTGCAGTGTTTGAAGGAATTTACACAAGTTAATCTGTACATTATTGAGAAAAATATCTTATCCAGCATTTTAAATGTAAATGTTATAGATTGCTAGGAACTATTGCTTGATATGCAGACCAATTATCTCAGGTTTATAATAATGTATGTCATAGGTCTTCTACAGTATTTTCAACAGTTAAGAATTAATTATAGCTTTCTAAGCTGGAATTTTTCCTTCAGATAAATACTGTCATTGCTGACATCTTCATTTTTATATTACAGGGCTTTTTTTTTTCTTTTTTAGTGTACAACCTAGAATTTTAACTATGAGTAGGATCAAGCTTATTTTCATAAACACTTACCATTTGGTATCTCTAGAGCTTTCTTAAAAGAATAGCATTAATTTTCATGAAAATGTGAAGCAAATCCATTGTCTACTCAAGATTTTATACCATGATCTGTGATTTCTTCTTTTCTGATTTTGGAAGAAATCAACAGAAATATGTATATTTGGACTGAATTTTATGCATATATGTGTTTTAACATTTCTTTGTAGATTCAAGATTTTACTTATAAAGACAGAAGGCTGGTAATAAATTGTAGTGAAGAATAATATTTAAAATGTTATTTTTGACCTCTTCTTACTCTTTTTGAAATTTTGTGGCTCTGAACTTATTATAGATCATGAGGCATAAGTTCAGATGTTGATAATTCATGCAACAACTTTGAATGTAATTCGGTTTCCCATATCATACTCAGTTCATAATTAAGAGATTTCATATTGGAAGTAATATTTGTAACAGTAGTGGGGATTTAACCCAGCGGTGCTCTACCACTGAGCCACATCCCCAGCCCTTTTATTTTTTTTTTTATTTTGAGGGTCTCACTAAATTGCTTAGGGCTTTGCTAAATTGCTAAGACTGGCATTGAACTTGCCATCCTCCTGTTTCGGCCTCCAGTGCTGAAATTACAGGTGTGCACCACTGTTCCTGGCCTAGAAATAATATTTTAATGGTCACCAAGAATAGAGTGATTTTTAATATGTAAGAACACCTAAGTTAATTAGTTAATTATTCATTAAGCTGGCAAGGCCAATGCCAGGTTAGCCTTGTTCATGCTATGTTAGCAATAGGTTTATAGTAAGATATTAATCAAGGTTTAAAGTTCTTGCATTAGTTACCATGTTTCTCTATACATCTCCATATGCTCATAATGTTTCATTTCAACCACTTTTCAAATTGCTCTAATTTCTATGAATAAAAGCCAGAGAAAAACACCACCTCACATACAATCAAAATGTGCAACAGTTAAGAAATAGAACCTGATTTTTCCTAAGGGCATACAATCCCATTTCCCCACAACTGTGGGCCCCAAACTATAAATGGGCCCAAACCATCCATGTTCACTTCTTTGATCCAGCACTTTGAATTTTTACTGAAGACAGGTAAATGATAGAAGCTCTCAAAGGTAGCAAATACACATTACATGCTGGAGGTTCCGTAGTTATGCATGGAGACAAAACATCTGTGAAAGATGCTTTTGTTTAATACTAAGGTGACCTTTAAAGTGTGCAAAACTGTCTTTACATGCTGAGAAGTAAGAGATAATGTTACATATGCGTATGCTTCTGTCGATATACATGAGAAACAGTGGCAAAGTGTCGTGTTACCTTGACTGGTTCCATTAAGAAAAGTGAGCTCTTGAAAACATCTCAAAATGTTCTCATTAAGTTTATTTATTGCATAGTTCTTTACTGGAGAGTGATCAATTTGTGGGAAAAGGTAAAGCAAAGGGGTGATTAAGAAGCAAAGACTAATGGAAATGACATATAATGATGAATCTCAAGGAATACTGGATAATTGCAGGACAACTTGTTTGAATGGCAACATTTAGAAATAAGTGAGACATTAAAAGTCTAAAAAATACATCTTGAAGGAAAATCTCTTACTAAATTTTAAATTACATTGTCATCTTAAGGGAAATGTCCCTGACTTTCAAACATTTGAATTTCATATAACCCAGATTTTAATATATTCAACTTTGATGCCTAAAATTTGCATATTTATGCAAAATGTTCTTTTTCATACATCATTTGACAAATAATAATTTCAACCCTGTCTGCCAGCATCTACTGCGTGTGAAAAGATTCAGCTCTCATCCAAATTGAAAGAAAATATTTGTTAGTTTTCAATATGCCCAGGACCTTGTGACTGGTGTAAACACCTCTGCAAGCTCACTTGCTTTATGAACCATTATTTTTGTTACAGTTTTCAAAATTGTAATACAGTAGTGGAAGAAGAGAAAGAAAATTTGAAGGATCAGAAGTATTTTAGTTAATAAAATGTAATATTAACATACTTTCTGCAAACAACTGTAGAATAATAATCCTCACAATATATCTGATTCTTTACAGTCTGATTTTTGTTTGCATAAATGCATTAAGTTCAAGTAAGAAACCACTACTACATACACAAATAAGCTCTGCCTAACTTGATTCCCATATTTGAAGGTAAAAATATTTTCAGATATTATATTCTTCATAAAGTATATTAAAATATTTTCAAAAATTTTCTTATAACATCAAATACTTTTTCTGACCTCATCAGCCTGCATTCATCTGAGCAGACAGGCAATAATATCCATAGACTGTCCCAGAACTTGTTTTGACATTAGTAAGTGGCCTATGAAATTGTTACAAATCACAATCTTTTTTTTTCCTTGCTCATACCTCTAATGAAAAGAATGTTTGGCAGTTTTGCCGAAACAATACGCTTACAGATCAATTCACCTTAAAACATTTCTAACAGTATTTCCCACATGCCTTTGTGGTTTCAGAAAAACTATTAAGTAGAATGGTTAATAGTTAACATTAACTAGAATGGTTATGAATGACCCTAAGAATTTTCTTTCTCTTTCTATAGTGCTTAATTCATTTATTTCCTTCTGTCTCTTCACTCTATAAGTTTTCTTCAAATCCAGAATTGGTATTTTTTTTCCTCCAAATCCTTTATAAAATACTGATGCAACTCTACATCTCCATAGTTTTTCTGAAAAGCCAAAATCCCAGTTACTTGGTAAATTTAATTGACCAATGCTGGATACCAGAGGACCAAGAAGGAGAAACAAAAGAGTCAGGCAGTCCAATGAGACGACATTTCTCATGAGAAGTTCTATGAACTACCTTTGTTAGTGTGAGAGGTGAAGAAAAGCCCAGATGAGTGTAAGAGAGGGTTTATAAACAAAGTTGATTCTGTAAATTTTTCAAGGCTCTTGAACTTCAGAATGGTATCTTTGAATAGCTTGCATTTGGAGCTAGTAAGTGCCCTGTAAGTGGCAGCACTGACCTCCAGGAACCTCTACTCCACCAACGTTGGCCCTTGACTAGTCAAAAGAGGGTGGAAAAGAGGATTATGTCTAGCTTTGTGGATAAAATACACAATATTGTGTTATTCTCTTACTTCTTAATGGGGATGCACGGAAGTGTCTTTCTGCATCCTCAAGTCATGTGCATCAGGGATTCCAAGAAAATCATTTTCCTAGAGGGAGATAGCAATAGCTCCTTTTCCTGATGGGTGTTACCAACATGCAGGATTTGTATATAGATCTATCTTACTGCCCCCATAAGAATGCAATATGGTAAAAAAGCTCATGGGAGGACCCTGTGGGGACCTAAGAACCTCAGGGTGCTGGAATGTGTCTTTATGGACTCACCCCACTTATTATTGAAAATAAAGTGGGATGCAAAGTGGGTTGAATTTCAGGGGCACAAATGAGGGTGGGGCTTATTGCCATTTTCTAATCTGGAGGTTTCTGAAGGCAGGTGGCACATCCTCATGCTAGCCTGCCCTGAAGAGCTCCACACTGTTCCAAGTTTCAGCCTACTCAGGTGGCACATGGAGAGCCTGTTACTTTGGCTCTCTCCTAAGGATCCTGGAAGTTGGTCATGAGGCAGAGTAGCACATCCATATAGGCAACTAGGAGGCCAGGGGACTGCTGTGTCCATCTCAGAGAAAGAATGAGGTATAAAAACCTAAAACGTACAAAGGGTCATATGGGATATCTCTTTGGGTGGAGGGGTTCTCAGGCTAGAAAAAGGAAAGGCAAAACAATCTTAAGCTAAAGCACTCAAGCTCACAAATTCACAGCCAAAAAGTAAATTCAGAGCTACCAACATTATACAGATACTGACTGAGCCAGTCAGGATCTCACAGTGGGCTTCCAGATGGTCATACGTGAGACATCTCCCATTTCTCATCTCTACCCTCAACCTGACAGAGAAGGATCCTAAGCCTTAGAGTCTGAATTGCTGCTTTATTCTACTTCAAGCAGCTGTAGCCACATAGTTTGCCCTGGGGAAGGGGTGAGATCAGTTCTGCAGTTAATATGCAGCCAAAGATAGAAGTGAACAAGACTAAGAATTAAACATTGAGATTTGAACAATTCTAAAAAACTAAGTGACAAGATATAGAACTGAGAGCTGGGATGCTGGGGGAGTTTTTTTTTAAAGAATCAAGGAAAGATCAAGAGACAGTTACTAAAATAAATAAAAGCATGAAAGAACTAAGGCAGATCACACATGTAATCTTAACCATGGATTTTCTCTGAATTTCTCTCAAGTTCTGATCTCTGCAAAGGGATTATGGTCAAGTAGCTCTAGCTCCACTAGTGAGTATGTGTCAGTACTTTTTGAAAGAAATCATAAATGTAGTCAGGTGGGGATGTACACAGTTCTGGAGCACTGGTCCTACAGATTGGACTAGGCAGAACTGAGGGGTTGCACCATAATCTACTTTCCAGGAACACTCTCCCGGATTATAATTGGACTTTTTTTTTCCTATATTAAGGGTGGTATCTGGATATTAAATGAAGTAAGAAATAAATTGAGATACGTTTAAACTGTTTTTAAAAGTTTGACTTTTAATCATAACGTCTTTTCTCACAAGTATTTTTAAGACTTATTTCCAGCTATTTGGAGAAATTTCTTTGGAAATTTGTACATATAGATTTTAAAAAAATACGTATCATTTGACGTTGCAGGTGCCTCAACAGGAGACTAATAAGTGATTTAGGTCTATAATAGCTAAGAAATAAGAAAATCTTTATTAGCAGCATTCCCTGTGGAAGTAGAGCATAAGGTGTTACAATTGAGTAAATCCCAAGCTTCAAAGAATTGGCAGATTATGTAAGATTTGTCATCATTCTACAAAATGAATATCAATATATTGATTTAGAATGCATCTTCTCTAAATATGATGAAATTTGACAAAAATTTTGAATAAACATTGAGGAAAATGAATTTAAAGTTCAGATGGATGAATAGTTTATAAGAAAATCCCTTGAAGTTTTCAATGAGTCTGCTCTCCAGGTTTAGACAAGGCCTTGCAGGACAGGGAGACATTTCAATAAGGAAATTACTGGCAGGGGCTCTCAGAGGTAAGGTGCTGGAAGATGGTTGCTCTGATCCTCCAAGAGGGAAAGGAGGTGCACTATGTAAACCACATATCTGTGACAGTCTTCTCAAGGGAGAGGGCTGGGCAGCTCCTAAGCCCCCTTTCCCAGTTGTGCCAAAGATCCACCATGTGCTCAGGATTCCCCTGGACCCCTTTCCCCCATGACAGCAGGGGAGAATGGTAACCCCAGTGGACAAGAGACTCAAGCTACCTCTTGTGCCATGAATAATCAGTATTAGGAAGATTGGGTAAGTGGGCATATCAATGCTCTCCACAGGGCACTTTGTCTATACTTTCTTCTCCTTGTGATCCAGTGCAGATGTTTTCTAAACCTGCAATAAACCTATATCTGTAACTCTCATATATTCCACTCTTGCACTGTACCTACATTTTTACTGATTCATTATCTTTACTTTTTTACGACATTTCTTTTAGCTTTGTTTGGCCATATATATTTTGGTATTGTCTTTATAGGTAGATGTAGATGGTGGAGTGTTGGCAGACATTGAATATCAGAAAATTCTTTATTTTGATCATAGGATTGGTCAACAGTATGCCTAAGAATTTAATGTTAGATGAAATAACATAGTCCTTCAGTATTTGAAGAAATTGGTCTGTTGTCTTCTCCTGCTGATTGAGAACAAGAGTATCTCTTATATCACATCATTTTGCATTTATCTCATATACCAGATACTGTAGAGTACTGTATCAATAAAATTAGTGTCATACTTATAGAATGAGCTGTACCTACTAGAAAATCCAAACCTATATGTGAAATAATTAGGCACTTAACTTTCTTCAGAAGTAAATATTTTATCATACAATCATGCATAATTTCAGATTCTTATTCTTTGAAATATTCAAGCATATCATGGAAAAATATCATTTTATTAAAAAGAATTTCCAATTTATTTTAAATTCTGGTATGTCATTACTGCGTCACATTTTGAAAATATAACAGGTATATCCATGTATACCTTTTAAAAGCTTTAAATGTCAGCCAATCCTCTATCAGATAATTCCCTTCCAGATTTTGGCCACATTGAAGCATGACAAAATGAAGGAAAACAATTATTTGAGACAAAAATGCTTTACATTTTGGACATATTATTATGACCTTCTGATATTACAGTCTCTTCATATAAATAGAAGATATGGATATAATTACTTAACTAGGTTAGTCAAAAGGACTTTTTTATTAAAATTCTACAATTTAAGGGATTACTTCTTCTAATAAGATATTAAATTTGCATCTGGCCTAATTTTCTGTCATTTTGCATTTATCTCATATACCAGATCAGGTTTCATTTCTAAGAATTATGATCATTATAATGCTTCCTTTAAAATACAACTATCCAGGGAGTCCATTAGTAGCTATACTCAGGTGCTATGTTTGATATGAATATCTTTATGTCAGTGATACTGCTGCTGCTTTGAAGTTTCACCCTGAGGTTAGTTAAGGACTCTCATTTCCAATGTCCTCTTCTATAAATTAGGTAAAATATAATCCACTGGGCAACTGTGAAGATTAGATTGAATTAAGTAGATGCAGTGCCCTTAGCATTGTATCTAAATGATAACATTTATTTGTCAAGATCTGCATTGGTCAAGGTTCTGATACTTCACCCTACTTGGAAGTCAACCTGCTAGCTGGATCATAGATGGTAGCAGCACACAGCAGACTCTTAGCTCAGAGATATGGAACATTACTGCTAACACCAAAAGCTCACTGTATGCATTCATTCCACAGATGAGAATCAGAACAGTGCAGAAGAATATTCTGCACACAGTGGGGCTTAGTCTAAAATGAGGAACCTCATACATGGGAAACTCTTATTCTTCACATAAGTAGCATAGTAGCAACCTTGTCCAAACTGGGTCCCAGAAAAAGTCTTATCTTTACTTTTCTAGAAAGCAACAAATTTGTACTTACCCATATGGAGGGTGGGAATACTGTCTCAATCTCCCAACCTCATTTACTAAACAACAGCTTTGATATGATAGTCTGGAACAAAACATTTTATAAGGTGCATGTACATACAAGGGACACTGAGGCATTCTCTCTCAATACCATCATTAGCAAATTCTTCCTTGCTTCTTAGTGAATACCCACATGCTTTGAGCTCTTCAATGCTACTTACTTTGCCATCTTCTCTTTCTTATGAAATCTGCCTCTCTTGCCTCACTTGAGTTCTGTACCTTTCCCTGACTACCAGCTCCTTTGCCTAGAATCCTCCCTAATGTCATTTATGAAAAGTGATCAGAAAATTATTATTGAGATCAAGTGAGTTAAGTTTACAAATTAATTAGGAGTCTAAATAATGTAGTAGTAAGAGTGAATTTTAAGGAAGGGGCATTAGAATTTATCTGCATCATGGTCCTTGAAGTCAAATACATGATACTAGAAATGAATACTTTCAATAAAAAAATAATGTTTATATGTTGATTAGTTTTGGCTCAAGGTAATATTGAGCTGAAGGCACAGAGTTGTCCTGTATACCTCTTGCTCTCATGCATGTGCATCCTCTTTAGTTCTCAACATCTGCCATAAGACTGATTTGTTGAATTTATGACATTTGCTGAAACTACATCAAAATCACACAAAGTCCTTAGTTTTTATTCAGGTTCAATCTTGATATTGTGTTCGGTCATATTTATAATGACATGTATCAACCATTAGTGAATAGCTTCACTGTTTTAAAAATACTCTACACTCCACTCATTCAGATCTCTATCCCCACTAATTCCTGGAAACCACTGATAGTTTCACAGTCTCCATAGTTTTGCCTTTTCCAGAATATAATCTAGTTGAAATCACAGAATCTGTCACTTTTCTGATTGGTTCTTTTCACCTAGCAATATGCATTTAAGTTTCCTCCTTTTCTCCACGGCTTGGTATCTCATTTCTTCCTAGATAATATTGCCTTTCCTGGACATACCAGTTTATCCATTCACTCCCTGAAGGACATGTTAATGACATCCAAGTGTTAAAAAATATTAGTTTCTGGCAATTAGTATTGTGAAAAATATGTATATTGTTAATTTTAATACATATATAGTGGTTTATCATTATTGATTTAATTTGCATTTCCTTGATCACATATAATATGGAGCATCTTTTCATATTCTTTATTTGACATATTTATGTCATCTTTGGTGAGCTATCTGTTAAAGTCTTTGTATTATTTTTTAAATTGGTTGTGTTGTTTATAGTTAAGATGTAAGAGTTCTTGGTATATTTTGGATAACAGTCATACATCAGATAAGCCTTTTCATATATTTTCTCCCACTTTGTGATATATCTTTGAATTTTCTTGACATTTTATTTCACAGATTTTAATTTTAATAAAGTCCAGATAAATAATTTTTTTCTTCCATCTTGATAGGGGACATGTAATACTTGTTTTGCCAGAATATTGGCAAAGGAAGATAACAACTAAACTAACTCATGACCAACACAAAGAATGACTGAAAAACAAATGATTATGTTAATAGTAATAATACTAATGTCCAAAGTAATGATAATAATAATGATGATGATTGAGAAATACATTATTTTTATGCTATTTAATTGGATTGCTATAAATATTTTTCCTGGATCCTGGTAGAAAAAGTGAACATGTATCTTTTCTCATGCTGCATTTACAGAATTGTTTTTGATATGTTATCTTGGCTCCTGTTGTTAGGAAGAGAACTTAGTTTATTTCAATTCACAGACAACTTCACTTGTTTTATATGGTTAAACTTTTTAAGTATTCTTGCATTTGTGAAAATTCTAATTTTGTTTAAATAAATATCAATTTAAGTTAATAAGGAAAAAATATTAGACAGTTTAATATTTGAAAGAATATATGTGTTTAGAGTGATTTAGAGATAAAATTTTCCTATTTTTATAACTTATACTTGTATAATCTTAAATATCTGGAGATAAAAAATTATGACGTCTTAAAAATCGAAATAAAATTTCAAATACCTGATATAAATTGACTAATTAATGCTACCTAACTATTCATAAAAAAAATATTAAGCTGTATGTGGAATATGAAGACCTAGAAATATGTCAAAAACAATAGCTATAATTGTGTAATATTAGAGTATTTGTGAGCACAAATTATAAAGTATGATGTAAATAATATCACTGGATAAACATAAAAAGTTTTGTGGTAGGTGGCATATGGCCACTGAAAACAACTGAAAGAAAAGTAAAGGCAAAGATCTAGTTAGGTGCTTATTTTCAATTGTCCTAACTGCTAAAAAAGGAAGAAATCGACACCATAAAATTCCCAAAATAATTTAGTTAATAAGCATTTTAAGGCTCCATATACTCAAGAAGGTTAAGTGATTGACTTTCATTGTTATGATGTTAACAACAACAAATAATAATAATTACCAAAGAGAATTTGCTAAATATTTTAAAGTTGAAGCTATTTTGTATTATAATATAAAGCTAAGACCAGTACTAAAATAATCAAATTGACTATATTCTGTTTATTTTCAGAATATTATGTTGCTTATTATTAGAGCCTTAACAAGTGTATTCTCTCTCTTTTTTTCATTTAATTTGCTATATCCATCTTTTTATAGATTTATTGTCTTCCAATTTCTAATAGTTTTTTGTTGTTGTTGTTGTTAGATTCCTAAGTTAGTTACCTTCAGATATCCCAAGACACAAAAGACATATCAAGTAGAAAACCTACTTCCCACCTGCTTTTTCATTTAACCTCATTAAAAAAAATCCCTCACTGGAGACCAGATTAAACAAAATAAGCCAAACTCAAAAAGATAAGAATCATATGTTTTTCCTCATATGTAGAATCTAGGAAAGAAAAAGAAAAAAAGATGTAACAGGTACACTATTGAGGAAACAGAAGGAGATCAGGGAGAGGGGAGGAAAGGGTGAGGCAAGGTAACTATAACAAGATTCCCTGGTGATTCGAGTGCAAATTAAAGTTGAACAAGCACTCTCCAAATCCCAGTTGGGTCAGGCAAGAAGCAAATGGTCCCAGAATATTTCTACTCATTAAACGTAATAACCCCATTACTGAGTATTCAGTGTGAACAAGCATTTCATGTTAATTGTGTCTTCTTATTGCTAGAGTCGGGCAGGATAACTATCTTTAATCCTCTTTTTCAGTTGAGAGGACTGAGCCTCAGAGAGATTAAGTAGTGTTGTAATGACAAAGCCAATAAATGGAGGTTCCTGAATTTGGACACAGGTCCATCTTCTGATGAAGCTGTATAATTTGCCAATGTTCTTACTGATTTTTGAAGTATTGTTTTGACAAGGTATGTGTTATGGTTTAGATATGAGGTGTCCCCCAAAACTCGTGCATGAGACAATATAAGAAGGTTTAGAGGTGAAATTATTGGGTTATGAGAGATTTAGCCTAATCAGTGCATTAATCCTCTGGTACAGATTAATTGGGGGGTAACTAGGGCATGTAGGGTATGACTGAAGTAGGTGGGTTATTTGGGATGTGCCTGTCGAGTACATATTTGTCCTTGGTGAAAGAAGTCTCTCTCTGCTTCCTGGTGCCATGTTGTCAGCAGCTTTCTTCTGCCACACCTTCCAACCATGATGTCTTGCCTCACCTTGGATTCAGAGCAATGGAGTTGGCCACCTGTGGCCTGAGACCTCTAAAACCGTGGGCCCCAAATAAACTCACCCTCCTCTAAAATTGTTCTTTTCAAGTCTTTTGGTCACAGCGGCAAAAATCTGACTAAGCCAGTGTGTTCTGAGGTCATAAAAAGAACAGAATTTTGCTCATTTCACTCTTTCCTGGACTGAACTTCTCTGACTATACATTTCAGGTACAGCATTTAATCAATAATCTTCCATCTACCTAGTGAATTAAAGGACTGTAATAAATAATGCAGAAGTCAGTAGATAGTCTTAAAGGATATATAAATAATCATAATTGTGATTATTATTAAAATATATAATCATTAATAGTAATATTGACTTATTATATCAATCATATTATATTAATATAATAAAGTATATTAATAATATTATGATTATTAATAATAATATTATTGTGTACTAATCACAATTATTATTATTATTTTACTTAGATTAATATCCATTGGGTTTTAATCCTTCCAATTCCCTGAAGCTAAATATGACCTTTGGAAAAGCCCTGTGACTTCTGGACCCACCAGTAGATGGCGGTGTTTCTTTGGACACTACAGCAGTTGCCGTTTTTTTCCTACCCATCTTCATCACAAGAGCTCTTGGGTCTGAAGAGGAAGTGGCCTGGGCTTTGTTCTACATTCTTTCTTAGTTGAAACAATCTTCCCAGGTGAATAGCTTCAGAGGTGTTAGTGACCTCCCAAAGCAATTTTTTTTTTTTTTGGGAGGTGGGATGGAGATAGAACCCAAACCTGTGTATGGTTAAAGCATGTGCTCTATCACTGAGTTATATCCCCAGCCCCCAAAGCAGTTTTTTTTCTCTTCTTTTTTTTCCTCTCCCTCCTCTTTCTCCCCACCCCCACACTCACTTTTTTTATTAATGCATATTCATTACGCAGAATAATGGATTTCACCGTGGCATATTCATTCATTCACATAACATGCTTTGATCATATCCACCCTCCCTCATTCTTCTTCTTCCACCCACTTTTTCTTCTCTAATAGTCTCCCTTCTACTTTCATATTGTCATGTTGTCCCCCCCCCCCATATTCTATGTATGAAAGAAAATACAATATATGTCTTTCTGAGGAACTCTTTACACTGTTGGTTGGAAAGTACATTAGTATAGCTGCTATTGAAATTAGTGTGGAGGGTCCTCAGGAACTACTATGTGATTCAGCTGTACTGCTCCTCAGTACATGAATTAAAATCAGCACACTATAGCAATAAATGTTTACCCATGTTTATTTAGACACAATTAACATTGGTTAAATTATGGAATCAGCCTCTGTATGTCAATGGAGGAATGGATAAAGCAAGTGTGGTATACATACACAATGGAGTATTATTCAGTCATAAAGAAGAACAAAATCATGTCATTTGCAGGAAGATGGATGGAACTAGAGATTATCACATTTTCTTTATTGAAAAGATAATTTTCTCTTATGAATATATTTCTGTGCAGATGTTGAAAAAAAGATATGTGAGAACAATAAAGCCAGCTTTTGTCAGGACCCCTGGCTGATAAATCAGATAGACCCCACCTTGCAGTGATTTAACAATCCTACCATGCTAAATGCCAAGCCACAAGAATTATCCTTTGAAAAGAGAAGGTCAGCAATCAGCAGGACAAACAACATGCTTTGAGGAACATCAGAGGTAGCTAAATATGATTGTAACTTGCTACCAAGGCTTTATTTATTTTTCAAATAATATTTTGTATGCAAATATTTTCTGGGCCATGTTTCAGAGCTTCATTAAATAAATAAGAAAATTGAATAAGCAATCAGGTTAACTGAAGACTAGAATTTAAGTTGGAACGCATTTGATTTTAGATGCTGGTGTTTGATTTGTGGCTTTGACACACTCCTGCTAGCACTGGATGTGCTAATAATAATTAAACTCTTCCCAGCTGGTGCCTTCTTGTATTCTTTCCAGAATGATTCTGCTCCTTGAAAAAAAAAAGAAACTTTGCTTTAGATTAACCACATGAAATCATTTGACATGTATTTGAAGAGACTTACTTACAGGTATCTGAGGAAACTTGCTTTCCTGACAAGGGAGGTTATTAGTAGCTTCTAGTGAGGGAAAAAAATCCTGAGAGGGATTAAATAAAAGAAACACTTTCTGAATCATTAGATGCTAGACAGGTTAAAATACCAGAAAAATACACTGTAGCACTCAATTTGGCACTAGGTAATGACTTAATGGTTCTCTCGATTTCTAATATTCTATGTGGAACATTTAAACCCTGTGGAGGCCTGATTAGCAAACAGTTTTACTTCACTTTGCAAAAAGAGGATGCAATTGGTTTTGGGTTGGAAAATTCAAAAGTGCTTTAGGATTATTCACAATGCCTGTTTTATAATTTGGTAATTTTGTAGATTGATGCTAAGAGTCATTATGTTCAAGAAGTTTGAAAATTTAGTAGTTTTAGTGTTTCTGAGAACCTAATGTATTTATAAGCTAGTTTTTTTTTTTTAGTTTAGTTTAGTATTTTATACTGGTTGAGAGCACATATTTTGGAACTGGATTTACAGCTTTACAATTTACTAGCTGGGCCACCTTTTCAATATTCCTTAACTTCTATCAACCTCAGCTTTCTCAGTTGTAAAGTAGGGTTTTGGTTTTTTTGTTCTGTTTTGTTTTGTTTTGGTGGTAGTGGTGGTAAAATGGGGACTTTAATGCTTGGTTTATAGGATAACTGTGAGGTATCCATCGTATAACTGGGAAAACATCTTTTCTCTCTCTCCACATTTCCCACCCCAAGGGCTGGTTTTAGACATGTAGAGGGAAGTTGGCCTTCCTAGATTTGATTTATTTATTCAGCAGTCATCTATAATGTACATAATGTATACCAGGAAGTATTTGATGAATGTGAAGATACACCAATGAACAGACAAAGAAGGCTCCTGAGCTCATGTGACTTCCATTCTAAAAGGGGTCCCAGAAAGTCATCAATTAAGCAAACAAGTAAGTATATAATGATGGAGAGTAAAGCGTGTTTTGGAGGGAAAAAAAAGTGTTTAGGAGAAAAATAAGGTAGATGAAGGGGGGAAAAATGAAAAAGATCAAGGGAAGTTACTTTGAGGAATTGACATTAAAAGAAAATGATAATTTCAGAGTTTTAGCAAGGAGGCCTTTGATAATTAGAGAAGGCCCTGAGAAGATGAATGGATACACAGGATTTCTGTTCTCAAATGCAGACAGAGCCAAAGCACAGTCTGAAAAATGAGAGGATGAAAAAGGAACAATGTCCTATCTGACAACATCGTATTTTTCCCCTCAATGGCGGTTTGGAGGAATATTAACAGATCATGCTTCACTTAAGTAAATATTCTTCTTTAATAAGAATCATTGTTTATAGTGACAAACAGGTAACTGTGGATGTTCTTTCTAGAGAGGGCACTGTAGAACACAGCCAACTGATTATCACCTCAGTATGTCCCTCTGCATCTGCTCAGAACCACTGTTACCTCTGGGCTGTTTGCACCAGTGATGGATCATGGTGGGTTTACTAGCCTAGGACCATTTGCCTCAGGCACGATTCCTCTAATGGACAACTTTAGCTCAAACCACCTCCCCGCACTGCATTGTTCTGGTCAATGATTTTCTTAGAGAAGCACTATAAGAAGAGCCTCTAATCCATTCTTCCCCCTACCCTTCACAGATGGCAAACTTGCACTGGGTTCTAAAGGCTCTCCCTGGCTACAGTTTCCCTAGGCCCTTTTTTTTTAGAGAGAGAGAGAGAGAGAGAATTTTAATATTTGTTTTTTAGTTTTCTGTGGACACAACATCTTTGTTTGTATGTGGTGCTGAGATCGAACCCGGGACGCATGTATGCCAGGCGAGCGCAGTACTGCTTGAGCCACATCCCTGGCCCCACCCTAGGTCCTTTTATCTGCCCTAAATATTGCATCTAATAAGCATCTTAACCATCTAATGCTGTCTTGGCTTCTACTTCTTAGAAGATCTGAACAGACACAGTTGGGACCAGGAGTGGTCAGAGAAAGCAGATGGTAAGATGAGTTCCATAGGCCAAGGCTGAAAGTAGGCAAGGCAGACACAGAGATGGGCTTGGTTATAAGTGTGAAGATGAGGCCATGTGGCATCCCTTAGCTATCAGATGCCAGGGAGCCACCATGACGGTAAAGACTGGCAAGGATGAAAGGGCCTTCTAGGGGGCTTGACTCTCAGGACATTGTGGAGATGAGTCATAGAACCTGGCTTCTTTCAGGGAAAAATACAGAATTAATCAACAACGGGCCTTCTTAACTTCAAAAACCAGAGGAAAGAAAGAATGGAGGAGCCTGAGGCAGGTGGCAGTCACCCAGTAAAAAAGTTTTGATCCCTTGCTCGGTTTTCTTAAGTCAACTTTCAGATCTAGACACATTGACTGAAGAGATATGGGGTAGCTTAAGAGAAAGAACCCTGCAAATACTGCAATAGTAACTTCTGTAGCATGTCCCAAGTCCTTCAAAGGGACAGGGTCCTGCAGCCATTTATTGGAGTAACTGCACACTGGGGAATGAGAGCATGCCTAGAACTTTTGAGGACTTTCAGACACATGGTCGCAACTGACAATAGTATCAGAGATCCAAAGGAGCACCAAACTCTGTGTTAAATTGGAGGATTATAGGGGTCAGAAAGCAGTCTAGAAAAAGTCTAGTTCACAGTGGGCCCACTGGTACTTTTTCTGGTGCCTGAGTGTATTGTTGAAGCAACATACTTGAAAGTTTAGGTGTCTCCACATTGAGACAGACATTGGCCTATGAGGTAAGAGTTACCATAGTAGGAAAGACCAAACAGAAGTCTATGAATCTTTCTCCCTTCACCCTTCATCCAGGGTAATAAATCACAGTATCACATCCCAGGGAAATAGCAAAAATAAACGCCATCCTTAAAAAACCCAAAAGAATGTGGGGATGGGGTGGGGGGTTCTATCTTATCTATTTAATCCATGAGTCTCTGAGCCTTGCAGAAGCTGGCTAGATCCAGCAACATGAATGGAGATTACTGCACATTCAGCCAAGTAATAGCCCCAATTTCAGCTGCTGTGCCGGACATGGCAGTGTTGTTAGAGTGGACTAATGATTCCTCAGGTAAAGGATGTGCTCCATTAATTTAGCAAATGTCGTTTGTATTTTTATTTTACTCTATTTGTCTCAGAGCAATCTGTATTCCCATAAAATAGACAGAAACATTAGTTTACAGTTTTTATTCAGCTTCTTTTCACTCTCCATTGTCAGTTGTGATGTAATCCAAAGAGATCTAGACATCCCACTGAGCATCCCATTGATCCACTCCATCAATGACACTATGCTGATTGAGCAGGACCGGGAAGTGAAGTTTAGTGTCCCCTGGTAAAAAACGTGCTCCAGAGGGTCAGATAAAGGTCCTGGGAAGAGTCAGGGACCTGCCCCTTCAATAAAGTATTAGAGACTCAGTAGTCAGGGGTATACCTGAATATTCTCTCTAGAGTGAAAAAGAATGCTGTAGCTGCGTTTCTTTTCTTCAGAGAACAGCACACCACTGGCTAGATCCCTTTGGGCTATGGGAGCAACATATTCCACACATAAGTCTCCCTCCCCAGTTCACATCTGTGGTCATCTGGGCAGAGGTGCCAACCAACTGAAAGAGAAATAACTTGAGCTTGGTTTACAGATAGGTTGGCTCAATTTGTGGGTCTAAGTTGAAAATTTAGAAATGGTTGCTGCCAACCATTGCTGCCACATTCACAAATGATCTTAAAAGATGGTGGAGATGGTTGGGGAGATGTCCCAGTGATAGGATACATGAATAAACTTGGCATGAAAGGAGAAGTAGCCCAAAAGAAACTACAGAAATATCAGGGCTGAGAGCAACAGAATGTCTGGCTAGTCAAAGACCTAGAAATAAATGCACTGGGCTATTGAACATAAAGAGTGCTGGGGAGGAGGCATGTGGTTCTGAAAGCCAAACATAGGCCTGAGCATGTCACATTCTTGAATAGAACAGACTGGAACTGCGTGGATGGCATATTCTGCTTCCACTTTGCTCTGTCAGTTTGAAGAAGAAGAAAAAAGAAAACCAAACTCAAACAGTAACTCATAGGCTTGATAGGTGACAACACACAACAGACAGAATGATTTGCTAATGCTCCTGGCAAAACTGCCTGCTTCTGTCAGATCCCACAGGGAGAAACATTTTGAAATGAAATTTGCCTGGAGCAGATTGTATTGTTTCATAGGCAGTTCATCCTATCTACCTCCTGGGGAAAGCTTCAACCTATCCGTTTCTTTTCTCTCATAGTAAACCAACTTATGATCAATGAATCACGGAGGGAGAGATAATTTATTTGGAGATGGTGGGGAGAATGTTCAATTATCTGACTATACTCCCAACTCTGCACGTGTTCCATGACATAACTGCAGCTTATAGTACCTGTATTTAATTGGAATTGTGTTGTGCACAGGTTAAAGAGTCAATGAACAAGAAAAGAAAGACTTTAAATATTGTCAAACATAAGGCTAGCTTGCTAAAATGAACTTTAGACTATATATATATATATATATATATATATATATATATATATATATGAATATATATGAGTATATATATACATATATATATATATATATATGAATATATATGAGTATATATATACATATATATATATATATACTCATATTTAGACTATATATATGTATATATATATATATATATATATATATATATATATATACTCATATATATTCATAGTGAACAATTAGATACAAAATTTGTGTATTTAATAATCTTTAGAAAGTGAGAAAGGGACATTATAACTACCTAGTCATCATTTTTTTTCTCCAAGGAGGCACTTGCTTCAAGTTTAAGATGAAAGTGGCCAGAAAGAGAACATTGGGCCCATAGTACAGAAAGCCAGTGGAAAAAACCTAGTATATAATGATGCCATTTCCTCGTTAAAAGCCCATAGTAAAATGATTTTTCAATTAATACTAATTAGAACAATCCTTATCATAAATAAAATTTCATGCATGTGCTGATTTTGGCATACTCCATTAAATTCTCTGTCTATTCTATATCAATCTATATCACGATATTTTGCTACAAGATACCACTGTGTATCAGGACATTTTCCTACCTCGATGTTCTACTTCTTGTCTTATCAAGGAGTGTCTCATCTTCACTTGGCCCTTTGCTTTTTCTTCATACATAACTTGTCTGTAAATAGTTTTGAGTTTTTGAAATAATCAATCTTGTCATTTACAATTTATGGCCTGTTAATCTCCCCTATTTATTTTCTAGTCTTTTAATTCTTTAATTTTTCCTGTAGTATAACACTGAGTAGGAGTGGAGATAGCAAGTTTCTTTGTTCCAGTTGTTTCTGTGTATACACTTGGTTTCTTATAGTTACCTGTCATCAAGTTTAAAAAGGTCTTTGCATTTTTATATTTAACTAGATGTTGAATTTTATAGATTTTTTCTGTATCTATCAAGTTGATCATAGGGTCCTCTTCAATCTATTAAAATGTTAAATTCTGTTCATCGCTTTGAATATTTAAAAATGTTGCATTTCTGAGCTATGCCAAATTTATCTATGATTTTGATGTATTTATAATACATACAGACATTTTAAAAACATATTTCTAGCTTTGTGTAGCGGCAAGGAAAATACGTCACTAAAATCCTGTGCTTCAGGGGGCATAATTAACTGACAGCGCCCCCTGCTGCTTCTCTGGATTTGCTACAACATTTGGGTCAAGATACATTTCTTCTGGACTGTACATGGTGAAAATGGTAGTGACCCATTCCTTCTGGGCCTTGAGATTCCCCTGATGTGAGACTGACTTGAGGATCCCTCATTGACTTGGTTGAGACATTTTCTGCACTGCAGTCTGAGGCTACTGCAGTTGCTCCCTCTTTCCCTGTATCCTTTCTTGGTGTCAAGCCTGCGTCACAGCCTGAAGGCTTGCCTATCTACTGATGTTTCTTACAATTTATCCTTCTAAATAGATCACTTCTGCATATGGTCCCAACTTTTGTTTTTTCAAAGAACCTGGGTCAACGCAATTTGGTTGGCTGATATGTCTTGAGGATATTTGTATCTGTCTCCATGAATAAAGTTGACATCCGGTGTTTATCAGCTTTGGTGTCTTTGTCTAGTTTTGGAATTGTGTCCCTTCCAAAGTTCACGTTGAAATATGAAGTATTGGGAGGGATGGTGTGACTGTTAGGAGGTGACTGAGTCATGAGAGCTCTATTCTCATGAAAGAGCTTAAATGCCCTTATGAAAGGGCTTGCCAGAAATTCATCCCTTTCCACCCCTTCTATCCATTCCATCATTTGAGGACACAGCATTCATCTCCTCCAGAGGATGCTATGAAAATGCAGCACCTTGGAAGCAGAGATCAGGCCCTCACCAGACACCAAACCTGTTGTGTCCTTGATCTTGGACTCTCAGTATCCAAGAACAGTAAGAAATAAATGTATGTTCTTGGTAAATTATCCATTCTCAGGTATTTTCTTGTAGTATCACCAATGACTAAGTCAACTATCTTCATATAATGAATTAGAAGATGTTCCCTCATTTTTATGATCTGAAAGTGTTTATGATTTGAATTTTGCAAATTAAATGTTTGGCAGAATTCAAGTGTTAGACCATCTGTTTTTTTTTTTTTTTTTTTTTTTTTCAAGAAAGACTATCAGGTTTTCTATATCTCTCTGCAAGCCCCTGGATCTCAGACTTCCTGATCTCTAGAACAATAAGAAACTAAACTCCTGTTGTTTAAACCACCCTATGTGCTATATTCTGTTATGGAAGCATGAGCAGAACAATTCAGACCCTTCATTTAGTCGAGGTCGGGCAGGTTGGAGAGACAGCATTCTCTTGGACATACTGTTTGCTTTCCTTGCTTCCTTTAAGAAGCCCATGAGGGCTTAGTCTGTTTGAGCTGCTGTAACAAAATGCGTATATTTGGTGTATTAGGAATAACAGAAACCTAAATTCTTATGATTCAGGAGGCTGCGAAGTCTATGACCATGGCACCAACAAATTCCACCTCTAGTGAGGGCCCGAGTCCTAGTCTATAGATGGTGCTTTCATGCCGTGTCCTGCTAGTGGAAGGACCAGATAAGCTTTGCCAGGCCTCTTTGATAAGGCACTGATTTCACTGATGAGAGCTCTGCCCTCTTGACCTCGTACCTCAAAGGCCCCACCTCTGAATACCATCCATTGGGACTTTGGTTCTACCATATGCATTTTGGGAGAATACAAGCATTCAGACCATAGCTGTAATAGAAGCTGGTGTCCCTCCCCTTCTTCCTCTCCTCTTTACTCCCTTAATCTCATAGTCTTAGAAAAGAGATTTTGTTTTCTGAGTGGCTTTGTTAAAAGTCTGGTTGTGGAAAGGTAGACTACTATTGTATATTTCAGGGTAAAATAAGACATTTGTTTCATACACCAACAGTCTCTTCCATTTGTCATGGTTGTGAGAAAACTGAGTTGGATTTAACAGTCCCCTGGGTAACTTTCTACAGAAGTATCCTTTATGTCTTAATTTCCTTCTCTCCACCCTCTACATTTTTCTGTTATCTCCTTTAATCTTGGAATAATGTTATATATAAAAGAACCCAGCACTAATCTCTGCTTCACCCTAGGTGGTGAGAACATGGTTTCTTTTATGAGTTTTTCAAAGCGGAAGATAAGGAAAATGCTAACAGCATAATTAAAGACAAAAATAAAAGAAGACTTAATGAGATTATAATTCCTATGACATGGGCTCCTGTGAGGCTTTTCATTAAGGTCTAATTTCTGACAGTCACAGATAAGAGAGGCCAGCTCATGTATTCCATTTCTGGGATGTGATTTTTGAAAGAGCTATAAGGGATTTTGAAGGATGGAGACCCCAGTAGTCTTGAAGGGTATGGGCCAAACTCCTTGTCATGATTTCTCTCTTCCCTTAAAACAAAACAGAACAAATTGTGACTGACTTCTTAATTCCTTTTAAATACTAAACGGTCATTTGTGTGAAGAAAACCAACATGAATCTGAGGCTTCCTGGGATGACATTCATATAAACCAAACAAAGTGAGAAAGGAAATAGGGTCAGGATGCTGAGGGGGGAACATGGTGAGCATGGCTAAAAGACTGAGAACAAAACCATAAATCAAATAGAAAAGGTTTCTTGATCCATTTTGTCCCATTATCTTAGATGTATCTATTCTATTAACTCTGCAGGTGCCAACTTTATAAAAATTCACATATAGTATCTGATATATAATTATATAATATAAAATGATAATTTAATTATTAAATATGCTATTAATATAATAATTATATTAATTATATAATTAATCATATATATAGGCTCTTGGTTATGACTTCCAACTTATTTTAATGCACTTGTGTCAACTGCATTAAAATATTTACAGAATTGAGAACTTGGGACTTAATGGGTTAAGGGCCTAAATATCTGCTAGTGAAGCAGATCATACACTGGTGAAGCAGATCATACCATGGCAGTTGTTGGAATAGGGGTCAAGCACACTCAAGAAATCCCAATATGAACAGAATAGCCTTCTTACTAGATTGTTCTAAGGATAGGATGACAGGGGTAACCTATTGTCTGAACTGGTACATTTGTGAGTCTGAAAGGGGCAGTTCTAATAATTGTTCTGACACACAGGTGTGAACTATGACAACTCCAGGCAAGTCAGGGTTCAAAGTCACCCTAGCTAGGAGTCAATTCAGTGGCCAATCATTTCTTTACTTCTGCTGTGCCTGTTGTCACAAAATGATAAAAATCACAGCTAACATAGCTGCCTATAAGCAAGACTTCCCGTGAACTATTACTATTCCCCACAGCAACTTCAGAGAGGGATACAGCATGCACAGAAAAAAAATTACAACATATGTCTACTGTATTATTTCTGGAGGAGAGGGGATAATAATAATAGAGATACAGGAAATGGTGGTTTAGAGAAGTCCAGGAATGTACCCAAAGGAGTTTCACTCCAAAATACACACTGTCAACCATTATAACAACTCTCTTGCCTCTGGGCAATACCTTCCTTCTTCTATTTATCTAAATTCTATGAACTTTCCTAAGGTCTGCCCCATGGCAGTTCTATAGGAAGCTTTTTATGACTATACTACTTATTCTTACTGCTCCAGGTTTTAAAACCTCATTATACTTACAGTTAGCACTGTCTGGCCATGTGATGTACATGTAATAATCTCATCTCCCCAGTTGAAAAGGCAGGGATTTTCATTTTGTGTCTGATACCATTTTCCAAACACAAAGGTCATTAAAAATATCTATTCTATTAACTCTTCAGGTGCCAACTTTAATGACAGATCAGCTGGTTGAAAGGGCAGGCCTGAGGGAAGAATTCTATTTTAAAAGTTTAAATCTATAGATGTAAATACAAGTTTACATGTTATTTATGCTCATACAACCGCATACACCAAAGCACACCACTTTTCATAACTTGAAACTTGGTGAACTTGCCCCATTTCTCTACATCCTACAAGTGGAAGTTGCATTTCCTGCAACTTTGGTCATTGCTTAATGATTCAAATCCCATAGTGGAATTTGTACTAATCTTGTGCTGCACATACAGAAAAAGAAGTTTGCATTTTTTAACTTTATGAAGTCTCTGGACTTGAAATTACACGTGAACATGGATCCAGCTGAACTCATGTTATAAAGAGGTCTATCATTTTTGCACACGTCATTTTTTTACACAGGTTCCCAATTATTTACATCTGGGTATTATTCTAATAATCTCATCAGAAATTGAAAACATTGTAAGTTGAAAATGCATTTAATAAACTTAACCTACAAACAAGCTCAGCAACACAGTATAGTGCAGTGACTCTTGTTTTGTGTGGTAGACTGGGAGCTGTGGCTCACTGCATATAAGAGTACTATACCATATATCACTAGCCTAGAAAAAGATCAGAAGTACAATTTTTACTGAATGCACAGGGATTTTTGTTCATTAGGAAGTTAAAAAATTCTTCATTCAACCATCCTGAGTGGCGGGGGGCCATCTATATTGTATCTAATTGTAAATTTTTTCTTTGGTGTACAGGATTGAACCTGTATCTTACCACTGAACACTGCCAGCCTAAATTTAAAAGATAATAGTAACAACTGAAAAGAAGTGAGCATAAAGAAATAGAATTTACTAACTTAATACCTAAAGAGAGAATTGTTCTAATGTTATACAGTAAATAACACAGTAGAAAAGTTTTTCTAAAGATTTATTGAAGCAGAAACAAGTTGCTCAGATACTTGCTGGAAAAAAAAGCAGTTTTAATGGTATTCAAAAATACTTTTTAAAAAGTATTCTAGCACAAGACTTCTTTGTAAACTAGATTATGTTGTAAACTTGTTTTCTAAATCTTTTAGGAGTGTCGGTTGTTAAGATCTAGAGCTCGTTCCTATTCCAAATCTATCTTGCGCTCCTGAAAAACTGCAGAAAGGCACTTGAAAGCTGTTTCTTTAAGATATGGATTTTTTTTTATTCTTGCTGGTAATGTACTGCTGCACTGAGTATGTACAGCTTTTATTCAAGGTCATCATGATGCTGAGAAGTTTCGTTGATAACCTGTTAAAAATAAATAAACTCAAATCAAATATAATACTACATGCAAAAGTTTAAATTATCCCATAAATCACAACAAAGAAAAATCTTATTAAACATATATAATTTATTGTGCCATTTGGAAGGTCGCACTGATTCTACATGGTAAGAATTGCAGCATAGAGGGACTGATACATGTACAAAATGCCTGTCATCTATAGGCAAAGTAACTATCAATGGAATTTATGACATACAAAAAGAAAACTTCTCAAAAACCTGTGTTTTTTAAGGATGCCATAAAAACTCTATGTAGCAAAGCTTAAAAGCAATAAAGGCATATTAAGATGAATGGCAAGTACATTTTAAATTTATGTGTAAGGGAAGATTTCATGATTACACTAAAGTGCAACCATGTATTTCCTAGTACAGAGTGGTAACAAGAAACCAATTGATCTGTAGGCACATTCTTATAATAAATGAAGAGGTTTAGAAGTATTTAGGCAACAGTCATTAAGACAGGGTCATATGTCCAAGATAAAAACAATCCTGATATTGAGGTAATCTGGTGAAGTAGTATAGGAAGTAACTTAAGGAAGTTTTACTTCCATTTCAAATTAAGTACCACAACAGATTGCTAATTCTGGAATGAAGTAAGAGAATTACTATACAATCTCATCCTGGAGCCAAATAATTACTAGGCCATGTGTATTGCTGGAACAAGCAGTTTATTCTTGTAGCAGGCATGAAAGGAAGTGCTGAGAGCCACAGCCGAGTCTGTATAGCCCCTGGCATTTTGCCAACAGTATTGATTGACAGGCAAGGCGTTAATATCCGCCTCTGCCGCTACTTTTGAGTTCTAGCGCTAATTTTGAGTTCTCGCGCTATTTTTAGTTCTCACGGGGATTCCCCGGGAGTTCCCATTGGTTGTCGAAGTGCAGGAGGAGGGTTTTCCCGGATAGTGATTTCCGGCTGGGGCTTGCTGGAGGAGCCTCGTGGCTTTTCGGGAGGATTCCCCAGGAGCGTGTGTGAGGTTTTTTCTTGCAGTAGAAAAAATAAAATTTGTTCCTGCTTTAGTGGCTCGTGATTTGTGCCCAGCCAGACTGCGGCATTTGGCGGCCCGGACGGGGAACGTCTGAAGCTTCGGGGTAAGTGAAATTGCTTACCCCTAAGGGAAGGCAAGAGAATGGGTGACCATTTTAAAAAACAATATGTTCTTGCTTTGATTTGTTTTGGTTTTGTTTCAAGCTGCCTATCCCTAGAATTTTCTCAGGCAGACTGGGAAAAATGGTTGGCTCAAGGTTTGAAGTTGTTTGCCCCTGAGGAAGAGATAGAAATAGACCACAAATGCACATGTCCAGAAAATAGGAAAATTGATACAACGATTTTTTGTTCCATTTTTGTTTCATTCTGTTTCGGTCTTGTTTTGTGTTATCTTTTTGGGTTGCGTTATCTTTGTAACAGATTAGAAATTAGTAAAAAACAAACTGAAAGAGTGTTAAATAAATTGTTAGAGGTTCAAACCATGGAGAAAGACAATTTAGATCAAGCAAAAGAGAAGGTCTCTCAAGCTAGTCAGACAGAGGAAGAAAATTTAAAGGAAGAAAGCTTAGAGGAGAAACAGCTATCAGGGGGGAAGCAACAACAGGAGGCTGCTACTAACACCGATCTATCACCAGAGGGCGTAATTCAGCCAACAGCTCCACCTATGGAGATAGCTGAGTGGCCCTCAACCCCCTCAACCCCCGTAGTTGATAGATGGGATCCTGAGACAGGACCTCAAAGATTAGCATGCCCTGTACTTGAGCAGGCAGGAGGGCAGCGAATTCACCGTGAGTTAGAGTTCAAAACAGTGAAGCAATTAAAGGAGGCTGTAACAACCTATGGTCCTCATGCACCCTTCACTGTAAGCATGGTCGAATCCATTACTAACTTGGACATGACTCCAGCAGATTGGGCTAGCATGTGTAGATCTGTGCTAAATGGAGGACAATATTTGTTATGGAAGGTTGCCAATGAGGAATTTTGCAGGGAGACAGCTAGACGAAATGCAGCAGCCGGTTACCCTCAAAGAAGTCTAGAGATGTTGCTAGGAAAAGGACCTTATGAGGGTCAGCGGCAACAAATTCAATATGATCCTGCTGTATATGCACAGATTGCTGCAGACGCAGTTAGGGCATGGAAGACTTTACAAGGACATGGAGATTTACAAGGTCAGCTATCTAAGGTAATACAGAGACCTAATGAACCTTACGCTGACTTTGTAGATAGGCTTATTCAAACAGCCTCCAAAATTTTTGGTGACACAGAACATGCAATGCCATTTATAAAACAACTGGCTTATGACCAAGCAAATCGTTGCTGCAGAGAGGTCATTAGACCATGGAAACATGAAGATTTAAACACATATATTAAATTATGTAGAGACATTAATGAACAAGGACAAGTCTTGGCAGCAGTACAACAGGCTTTAGATGCCAGGCCAAAAACATGCTACAATTGTGAACAAACAGGACATTTTAAAAGGAGTTGCCCCATAGGAGGAAGGTATAACAAAGTTAGGTATCAAAGGAATAGAACACCAGATATTTGCCCACGATGCCGTAGAGGGAGACACTGGGCTAATGAATGCCGTTCTCAAACCACCATAGAGGGTACTCCATTATCAAAAAATGGACAAGGACCAGGTGGTTACCCACGATATCGTCGAGAAAGGCATCAGGCTCCATTGCCAAAAAACGGACAGGGGGGCCCAATGCTCCGGGGCCCACGACCACAAATGTACGGGGCACTGGAGGAACCCAGAAAAACCATGGAGGAACCCAGCAACCCCATCAGGGTAGTACCCAGGACACATTATCCATCCGATCTCTCATCAGACGAACCAGAGGGAGCGCAGGGTTGGACATCTGCGCCTCCGCCAGAGCAGTACTAACTCCAGAGATGGGAGTTCAAATCATTCCCACAGGAGTAAAAGGACCTCTTCCCCAAGGAACAGTAGGCTTATTGTTAGGACGTAGTTCTTCTACGCTAAAAGGACTTATGATAAGTCCCGGGGTAACTGATCCCGATTATGAAGGTGAAATAAAAATTATAGCTAGTTCTCCAAAGGGTATATCAGTAATTTCACCAGGAGATAGAATAGCACAGTTATTAATAATATCCAGCCTACATGATAAATTTTCCAGTACTACTATGGAAAGAGGTTCCAGGGGTTTAGGCTCCACAGGTGTAGATTGGGCTATGCTGTCTTTGAATTTAGATTCTCGCCCAATGCTAAAACTAAATATTCAAGGACATGAATTTAATGGGCTACTGGATACAGGTGCAGACCTTAGCATCATATCTCGTCAAGAATGGCCAAAACATTGGCCATTACAACAAGCCACTCAAACGCTTCGAGGCCTAGGAGTGGCAACTAATCCCCATAGAAGTGCAATGGTCTTAGATTGGAAGGATCCTGAAGGATGTGAAGGAACTATACAGCCATATGTATTGGATCATCTTCCCGTAAATTTATGGGGACGAGATGTCTTAGATCAATTAGGTTTGACATTAACAAATAATATCAATCAAAATGCACCCACTATTATGGCTAGACAAGGTTTTAGGAAAGGAAAAAGATTAGAAAAACAAGAACAAGGTATAGCAGCACCAATACAAATAGATCAAAGAATAAATAGACATGGACTGGGTTTTCAGAAGGGGTCACTGAGGCAATAAAAATCACTTGGAAATCAGATAGACCAGTATGGGTTTCTCAGTGGCCCCTGACTAAAGAAAAGATACAAGCAGCCCATGACCTGGTCAAACAACAATTAGCAGAGGGACATATACAACCTTCTGTATCTCCCTATAATACTCCCATTTTTGTCATTAAAAAGAAATCTGGTAAATGGAGATTATTACAAGATTTAAGAGCCATTAATAATGAGATGGTTATTATGGGACCTGCTCAATCAGGGATTCCTCAATTGTCTGCTTTACCAAAAACCTGGTATGTTTTAGCTATAGATATTAAAGATTGTTTCTTTTCAATTCCAATTCATCCTGAGGATAGTCCACATTTTGCATTTACTATCCCTGCACTGAATCATGAAGGTCCTGATCAGAGATATGAATGGAAAGTGCTCCCTCAAGGGATGGCTAACAGCCCAACTATGTGTCAAATTTATGTTAATAAAGCAATCCAGCCACTTAGAAATCAAAATCCTGAACTACAAATATTTCACTATATGGATGATGTATTGTTAGCACACAAAGATAAAAACACATTGTTGGAATGTTATGCCACACTTACAAATTTGTTAAAAAATTATAATCTAGAGATAGCAATAGATAAAGTACAATTAAATTTTCCAATTAATTATTTAGGAGTTCTATTATCCTCAACCATGGTCCGTCCACCTAAAATTCAAATACGAGTAGATCAACTCAAATCGCTTAATGACTTTCAAAAGTTGTTGGGAGATATAAATTGGATAAGGCCTTATCTAGGCATACCAACAGGAGAGTTGGGACCTTTATTTGATATCCTAAAAGGTCCATCAGATCCAAATTCACCCCGCATATTAACTCCTGAAGCAAGAAAGGCATTAAAAATTATTGAAACATATATGGAAAATATGCATTTGGACAGAATTGATATAAGTTTGCCTTTATTATTCATTGTAATACCAACAAAAAATATTCCTACAGGAGTATTTTGGCAAGAAGGTCCATTATTGTGGATACATTTATCTTACTCTCCTAACACTATTCTTACTAGGTATCCTGAGGCTGTAGGACAATTAATACTGAAAGGAATAAAAGCAGCAAAGGGAGTGTTTGGAATTTCTCCCAATAAAATTATTACTCCATATACTATGGAGCAAATTGATGAGTTAGCTAATGAGTTAAATACATGGGCAATAATCATGTGTAAATCAAATGTTTCATTTGATAATCATTTACCATCTAATCCTTTGTTGTCTTTTTGGTCTAAGCATCCTGTAGTTTTTCCTAAAATGACAAGAAAAACACCTATCGTGAATGCTCCAAATATATTCACTGATGGGTCTAATAATGGTACAGCAGCAGTAGTTACCCCTGATCAAACTTTTACATTTTTAGTTCCCAAACAATCAGCTCAAAAGGTAGAGCTCAATGCAGTTTTACAAGCTTTTGTGATGTTTAAAGATTCTGTATTTAATTTATTTTCTGATAGTCAGTATATAGTTAATGCTATAATATCCCTTGAAGATGCTGGTAGGATTTCCCCTTCCTCTACTGTTTTCTCTTTGTTTTCCACTATACAAAGTCTAATCTGGGATAGAAAAGATCCATTCTTTATAGGACATATCAGGGCACATACAGGATTGCCTGGAGCCCTTAGTTTGGGCAATGATTTAGCAGATAAAACTACACATGATATACATATTTTTTCTACTGTAGAAGAAGCTACAAATTTTCATAAAAGGTTTCATGTTAATGCTAATACTTTACAAAAGCGTTTTAAAATAACTAAGGAACAAGCCAGGCATATAATAAAACAATGTCAAAATTGTGTGACCTTTTTACCACAAGTTAATCTTGGAGTCAATCCTAGAGGACTGATACCTAACCATATTTGGCAGATGGACGTCACACACTTGCCAGAATTTGGAAAATTAAAATATTTACATGTTACAGTTGATACTTCTTCCGGATTTTTGATGGGCTCCCTTCATGCCGGAGAAAAAACTAAAGATGTTATAGCTCATTGCTTACAAAATTTTGCCACTGTGGGTGTTCCTAAACAGTTAAAAACTGATAATGGTCCTGGTTACACTTCTAACTCTTTTAAACAATTTTGCTCATCTTTTGGTATTACTCATATAACAGGAATCCCATACAATCCACAGGGACAAGGCATAGTTGAAAGAGCTCATCAAACTATTAAAACGTACTTATTAAAGCAAAAAGAGGGAATTGGAAAGGGGTATATATCCCCCAAAGATAAACTTAAAATAACCCTTTTTACTCTAAACTTTCTAAATTTGGATTCATCAGGACTTAGTGCTGCGGAAAGACATATGTATCCGAAAAATGTACATAAGCCTAAGGTACTTTGGAAAGATATTCTAACAGGACAATGGAAAGGTCCCGACCCAGTTATTGTCTGGAGTAGGGGTTCCGTTTGTGTGTTCCCACAGGGAGAACAGCAGCCGATTTGGATTCCAGAGAGGTTAACCAAAACAATTTCTACAGAAAAAGAAGATGATTTGACTGAAATCCATAACAGCTGATATCCAGAGCTCCAGCTTGGCTATTCTTACATCTGCGACAGTGATTAACCACGGTGCCTTTTTTCAATATCTATTTTATTATTGCATTTTTCCCACATCATAAAGTTCTATTTTATTTTTTGAGCTCATACAAACCTAGGTTAATGTTTTTCTGATCAGTTTTGTTTTTTGACTGTGTTTTATTTTTTGACTGTGGAGTTTTTAAACATTGCAATGGAGATTTCACCTAGGTAAAGCAACAAGGCCTTTATTATTGTCTTATATGTTGTATGTTATGTGCGCACACTTCTGTTTTGTGTTGTATGTCTGTATGTGTGTATGTCCATATATCTTATATGAGGAGCGCTCATGAATAAATGGATCCGAATTTTTTTTTATTCACGTGATTTTAATGGTTTAATTTAGATTGGGTAAACAGCTGTTGAAAATTGTTTTAATATGTGAACAAATAAGGAGGTTAACAGATCTGTTTGTTTGCTTTCACCTTTCCTTCTCATTATATTTAATAATTCTGTTCAGGATAATGTAAATTGTTCAAAAAATTGTTTTCTTAATGCCTGTTGGAATGTTACATAATTTTTTTCCTAGCATCATTGCCAGAATTCCTATCTTCATCCCAGTGCCGGTGAAGACAAAGATAAAACCAAACTACAGCTTCTTCGGTAGCTATCAACAAACTGTATAAACTGATGCATCAGTGAATAATAACTCAACAAGTAATGCTCAATCAAGGAGTAGATTTACTTTGGGAAGAAATGGACATATTGACAGATTCCTCTACTTTGAACTGCTTGCAGAACTTGCCTGGACTATGTATCACTTGTATGCATTGTGAACTATCTGTTGGTGCAGCGAATTGTGGTAATGCTGGCATCTTTGCTGATGGTGTCACTGGTGGTACAATTTTTCAAAGGAGCCCTCAATTGGCTTGGTGTCATGGCATTTTTCATCCTCCTCCCTTCTACTAGTGATGGTCTAAAATTTGGGGGCCAACAGAGGTGAGGCAAAGAACCTCACCCCCCCATTGGCACCAAGGACAAGTTTGGGGGCCAACAGAGGTGAGGCAAAGAACCTCAACCCCCCCACTGGTGCAAAGGCCTATCCACAAGTATGGCTGTATGCTGGACCGGTAGTCAGTGACGGGTATGATCCGATTGCAGTGGTACCAACCTAAGACAGGAGGCTGACGCCTAGAGGTCAGTTCATCCGATGACGGGTAAGGACCATATGTTGAATTGGACTACCTAACAGGCACGGTCCCTAAGCCACATTACTTGTTGTTTATTTAAACAGAAGGGGGGAGATGCTGAGAGCCACAGCCGAGTCTGTATGGCCCCTGGCATTTTGCCAACAGTATTGATTGACAGGCAAGGCGTTAATATCCGCCTCTGCCGCTACTTTTGAGTTCTAGCGCTAATTTTGAGTTCTCGCGCTATTTTTAGTTCTCACGGGGATTCCCCGGGAGTTCCCATTGGTTGTCGAAGTGCAGGAGGAGGGTTTTCCCGGATAGTGATTTCCGGCTGGGGCTTGCTGGAGGAGCCTCGTGGCTTTTCGGGAGGATTCCCCAGGAGCGTGTGTGAGGTTTTTTCTTGCAGTAGAAAAAATAAAATTTGTTCCTGCTTTAGTGGCTCGTGATTTGTGCCCAGCCAGACTGCGGCAAGGAAGAAATGGCAACTTCTCAAAGTAGCTAGCTATTTCTGATATATAGGTTTATTGACTTGAAAGAGGATTGATACCCTTCTGAAATTACTCCATTTTATTTATTTTCTTTTAATTTGTTATTGTTTGTTTTAATTATTTTTCCATTTTTCAATTTTAAAGATACCATCCTGTCCATCTCTAGTTTCAACCGTCTTAATCAGAAGTGTCCTTTTTGAGTGGGTGTCAACCAGAGGGAGTGAATCCAGATTAGTTTCTAAATAAATAATACAAAAATAAAACTTTTTAAAAATGTAACCCATTTTACTCAAAGAATTGATTATTTTGCAATTGTTTGAAAAAAAGTGCTATTCCCATATAATTCTACGATATATTATCTGTTTGAAAACCAAGTTATCTAATACCTCCTTGCCCTCATGAATGAAACGTTACAGTGTACTCCATTAGGAAGGAGCAAAATTAAGTTTACATTTAAATTGAAGTGTAACATTCAAGAGAGTACTTGGATTTGAAAATTATGCATGTTTTCTGACATTTTGGCATTTTTCAGGTATCAGAAAAAATGAGGGCTTTACCATAAACAGATAAGATATGGATTTCTTCTTTTATTCTTGCTGGGAATATACTGCTGCACTGAGTATGTACAGCTTTTATTCAAGGTCATAACCTGTTGAAAGTGTTCAAAAAAGGAAATAAAATGCTTACCCCTCAGGTTCAGGGAGGGAAAAGTTGGGAAGAGGCAGAGAAATCCTATAAAAAAGATAAAGGAAAAACAGTAAAATTGTTATCCTCTAATAGCAAGGAATAAATTTATATACTCCTCATTTTCATCCAATAAAAATTACTCTTGCAATTCACATTAGAGATGTGTCTCATAACTATTTACATGTGGTTGTACATTTAAATTTTTATTTCAAGCATTTTCTCACAGAGACATAAGCTAGAGACATTGCAGAGGGGAAATGGTGTGGATTTTGACAAACTATGGGTTCTAATTCCAGTTCTGCTATTATTAGCTCTGTCTGTGGCAGGTTACTTCCTCTGAACCTGAAGTTCCTCATCTATAAGGAGTGGAAAGGAGTTACCTTGAATAAATGTTCAAAAGATAAAAAGAGGGGCAGAGTGCCTTGGAACTCCAGCTACTAATTCACACATAAGAGTCTGTGTTCTCTACCTGCTCTCCTCGCCTTCCAGCAGCTTCCTGTAGTTGGCAATCTCAATGTGAAGAGCCATCTTAACATTGAGCAGGTCTTGGTATTCACGAAGGTGAGGAGCCATTTCTTCCTTCATGTTCTGAATCTCATCCTGCAGATGGCCAATAGTGTCTTGGTAGTTAGCAGCTTCCATGGCAAAGTTCTCTTCCATTTCCCGCATCTGGTGTTCCAGGGACTCATTCTGCAGGAGGTGAGAAGGGCTTCCGATGTTACTTCCTGGAAACACCTAGCTATTCCCAGAACCAATTATAGATGGTATACAATGGTCCATTAGTGGAAAAGGGTGCCCACTCTAATTTTGGATGGAGAATGTGAGCAGCAAGTTCCTCTTACTGCAAGCAACCACAGATTAAGCTAGTACCTCCAAGAATTCCATCTAGTGCTTTGTGCATCTATCTGGAGAACTCATTTTCTTTGGACAAATATATAAATTTTCTTCACTTGAAATTTTGTTCAGGTGTCACTATTAGCTTGGTCAACAAAATATATCCAAGCTAATAATTTCCTCCTTTCACTATGGGGTGATACAGTTCCTTTAAGTGCATCCACTTCACAGGTGAGAGACTGCACCTGTCTCCGGTACTCATTTGACTCCTGCTTTGCCTGGCGCAGAGCATCATTGTTCCGGTTAGCAGCCTAAGAGAGGTCAGCAAACTTTTGGGAAGAAAGCAGAAATGGATATTGTCCACATTCGAGTCTTTTCACTCTTAGGGAAAGAAATCAGAATTCTGACCCAGTGTTTTCTGAACTATGTCTAGTTTATGATTTGAAGTTACAGAAAGATCATGAGAATGCTGACTTTAGTTTTCAAACAGTATTCATTCTATTGAACTCATTTAAATATAGTGGTGTTGGGGATTTCTCTGAAGTACTGTAAAATATTAGTGAAAACAGGGTCTCCTATTCTAAAAGAGGCACAGTGCATGGTGGGGAGGCTGTAGCAAAAGATTTAGGTTAAAGCCAGCTTTTGAGCCAAGCTAAAAAATAGTTAGAAATCACAGACAGGTGTAGTGCTTTCAGAATTGCTTTTCTTTTGTTCTACCACACGGACTCACTGCATACCTTGGACTTGTACCATTCTTCTGCCTCCTGATGGTTCTTGGCAGCCACACTCTCATACTGCTGACATATATCACGCAGGGCAGCCGTGAGGTCAGGCTTGGAGACATCCACATCAATCTGGACATGCTGTTCCTGAATCTGAGCCTGCAGCTCCTGGATTTCCTGAGGGAAAGGACAGACAGAAGGTCAGTCAGGTGGACAGGGAGCAGCTTTCCCCTCATTCATTCACTGACAGCTATGCCACTGAACTCATCATGTAGTTTCTTCAAAACGCGATCTCTTCTTGCAAGGAGTCCACTTTACATTCAAGGTCAAGACGTGCCAGAGATGCATTGTCCACATCCTATTTTGAAGAGAGAAAAGACAAGATATAGAGGGTGCAAACGTCTACGGTTTATCTCATTTATTCATTTTAAGTTAATCACATGAACCTAGTCTCTTTACTATAGAGAAGACATTGACAAATTTTATGACCCTTGAATAAGTTTATAAATCACTTTGTGCTACACTATGCTATGTTCTCTTTTCCTATTTATAAATTTGAACTGGGACTCAATTGTACTGAAAGGAACTAACAGACAGCCTAAAAATAAATAAATGTATACTAACATGGTAATGAGTGCTCAATTATTCTTGAATCTACATTTTTATCAGTAGTGTTTTTTAAATCTAGAAAATCAATGCTGCAGAGTTTTTACGATTTAATTCCATGGAATAACATGATGATTGGGGTGAGCAAATTTCATTTCACAATTTCATGTAACATGAGTACATGTAAAACAGAAATTTGTGCTTCAAAAGTTTAAGCATATATCTAAGTTCATTTTCTCTCTCTCTCCCATTCTCTCTGTGAAAATGTTCTGATATTTATCCTTGGGATCCAGAGCAACTATTTCATTTTCTGGCATCCAGGTTACAAGACTAGGTTTATATCAAGTAGCAATTCAATCCTCCAATTCAGGATATGCACAGGCAAAGATGCAGCCAGGCAAATAAGAAAAAGAACTATATTTGTTTTGTCTTTTCTAGTGAATTCTTCTCCTGAAACGTCCCTGACTCATCCTATATGGGTGTGTCTATCTTCTTCACTTGTTACTGTGTCAATTCAGTTACTTAGCCAGTTTCACAATGACTGGCCAAAATGTTTGCACAGAACAAAACTACAGAGAGACTTCTTGCTGATCTTGTTCTTCTTTGTTTTCACTATTTATGAAGTCTACATTCCAAACCAGAATGTGTGATCTTGCAAATAAGATTTTATTTCCCCTCCAGGGAATGTTTAATATCCCTTATCTTGTAATAACTTGGATTACAGTTTATTTAATAATTTGGATTATAGGTTATAGCCTTATAGTATGAAAATGTTGAGACACTTAACGTCTTCATGGAAAAATGTTTAAAAATGGAATAGAAAAAATTCATTTGGGCTTCTTGTTAAGCCCTAAAAGAGATATAAAAGATACTTTATTAACCTCTTTTTAGATCTTCAAAGTGACATTCTATTTCATGGAAGAGAATGAAGCATTTATTAAATCCCAAAACAGGGAATCTTTCATATTGTATTGTTTTATATTAACTCATAACTCTGCAGAAAATATTATAGGAACAATGGTCATAAATGCTCAAGGACTAAAATAAGCCACATATAGCTGTGTTTCAATTGGTTTGGCAAATGTGTTTCAGATTAAAAATGTTATCCTAGACTATTTATCTGAAAGAGTTTTGCAGCAAATCCCATTAAGTGTTCCCAAGAGCAAAACTATGCTGGGAATCTCCCTGGTTTGGGATACCAATTTTAACTCCATCTAATTTTGGAGCAAAAATAAAAAGCTTTTTCATATAATTCCATTATTCATCCTTGGGTTTATTTTTGTTAATGGAGAGAATAAAAAGAATATAAGGACGCAATAAAGAAAGGCTTCTCAAAATGTGAGAAGTGACTGTAGCTTTAAGAACTTTACACATCACATAATTTACCAGTCTGGGGCAGACATTAGATAATGGATGTTAGCAAATACTTGTGTCCAATTAAAACTATGCTTTCATCATTACATATTCAATAAGAATGTAGCCTGTTGCATAGCTGCTCTGGGAACACAAAGACTCCTATTATTTCTGTCCAGAGCCATCAAATTTGCTAGAATGTGTGTATCTATATTCCATAGTGAAGCCCATAGAAACCATTAATACCTTTCAGCCACAGGGACAGATGGCTTCTTTTCACCCTTATTATATCACAAAATAGTTGTGCATAGTGATACCTCCATCTAACTTTAATGCCACAATAGGACTTGGAAAGAAGAAAAGAAACTCTTTGGCTTAATTCCAGTTAAACTAAGTTTCTTATCCTCCAATACTTTTTACATTTTAAACTATAGGGCTTTAAACTATGTGTGTGTGTCGTGATCTTGTAAAAGTGAGCCAACTTAGCTTAAGTAAACCACAAAGTAAATCAAACTGTATGTGTTTGAAACCAGAATGCCAATGTGTTACAAAAATGAAAGGGAAAAAATATTTCTTTGCCAATAAAAATCTTGAAACAAAGCAAAAAGATAAAATCTTTTCTTTATGTCCTAAGGAAGGGTTTCTGTTCACAAAAGTTGCCATCTTTGGTCTTTCCACCACTAGGAGACTTTACATAAAGAAGTGAAGTTTTGCACTTTTTAGATTTTAGTGAAGTAACTTAGAATTGCCTGTGGTTTTGTTGGGTGGGGCCCGGTGGCTGCAAGTGGGACGAGAGTCTACAAACCTGTCTGAAAGATTGCAGGGTGCTCTCTGCTTCCTCTCTCTGAAGCATCGCCTCCTGCAATCTAAAACAGTTGCACATTAACCAAAGGGGAACTGGGAAACCGCCAGGGGCGGGGCGGCCACACCCAAACACCACATCGAAGTGCCTTGAGACAAGAGCTGCTGCGCCATCTCCACCCTCACCAGAGACTAAAGCTTTTAGAACTCCCGCCTTCTGCACTTTTAGCCAGGCCTGGGCAATGAGTAGGGGGAGAAGTGAAATGCTAACTGCGAGATCTAGGTTCAGGGCGGGGCTGCGCCACTGCAACACAGCCTCACTGCCCCAAGTTTGCTCGAGAGCCGCAGCCCCGGCCTCTTCCCCAAGGGCGTGGCAGCCACTCGCCGGGTTTTGTTCCCCTCTCCCTCCATTCCCGTGCCCCCAGTGGGGCGCCGTGAGAGGCGCCTTACTTCTCTCAGAGGCCTATGATGTCCTCAGCCAGATTGTCGCGCTCCACTTCGAAGCGGGCCTTGTCATTGGTGAGTTGGTCCTCCTCATAGAGGTCCCCCAGACGCGACTTGCCCTGGCCCTTGAGCTGTTCGAGCTCAGCCAGCAGGATCTTGTTCTGCTGCTCCAGGAAACGCACCTTGTCTATATAGTTGGTGAAGCGGTCATTTAGCTCCTGAAGCTCTACTTTCTCGTTGGTGCGGGTATTCTTGAACTCGGTGTTGATGGCCTCCGTCAGTGAGAAGTCCACCTAGTCCTGCGGCAGCCGCACCCCGGGCACGCTGCTCCGCAGGCGCACGGCCGAGGAGCGAGAGACATAGGCATCGCCTGGGTACAAGGCATAGAGGCTTTGGCTGGTGCTGGGGCGCAGCACGCTACCCAGGCTATAGGTGCGGGTTGACGTGTTCATGTAGCTCCGACTGGAGCTCGGCCGGCTCGCTGTGCCTGGGCCGCGGAACATCCTGCGGTAGGAGGAGGAGGACACAGACCTGGAGGACATGGTCAAGGAGGGAAGCGGTGATCTGGGCGGCTGAGGAGGTGCGGACTGTCTCCGGGAGGAGAGGTTAGCTAGAGCGTGGTGGGTGTGGGCGGTGGGAGCGCTGCTGCGTCTCTAGCACGGGACCCGGAGCAAGAGTGGCAGAGGACGGGACCCCGCCAAGGGCGCTGTTTTTATAACCCTGCTAGGAAAGAGGGTCCCCTCCCACTGCCATCCTAGCCGCGAATCGCGCCAGCCAATGGGGACCCGGCGAGAAACCGGGAGGGTGGGCGGAAGGTTGGGGCGGGGGCTCCCTTGAGCTTTCTTCCTTGGCCTGCCGCCCTTTCCTGGGCACAGTCCCGTCACTTCTTGGGCTAGCCTGGGACTCTCAGGGGCTTTCCGGATGACGTCCGGAACTCTGCTCTCCCACTAGGTGCTGAAAAGCGCGGGGTGGCGTGGCGGGTGTGCGGAGCGCCAGAAAGTGGTCCCAAGGGGTCCCAGGTTTCCAGCCAAGGGGGCGTGGGAGGAGACGAGTTGGTAGGAGGGGCGCGGCCGCTGGGCTGTGGTCTGATGGGAGTGGGTGGGTGTGGAGACCCGCGGGCAAAGGAGCAGGAAGAGGGGGAGGAAAGGATCCGATGGATCGGAAGGCATGGAGAAAGAAACAAAGAGAACCGGAGATTGAAGTGTGGGGTGGAGACGCATGCAGCCCAGGACGCGGAGCTCAAGTCCCGCGCAGCTTCTTGCTCCACCCGCTTCAAAAGGGGACTACTCCACCCGTGCTTCTTTTCATTGTCTAGTCTTGGGGAATCCTGGGAATCCTGTTCAGGGACCTGAAAGGCCAGCTCAAGAAGGCCAGAGCTTCGAGGCTACGGCCAAGGAAAGCCCAGGGGAGGGGGTGAGGTCGCTGAGTCACCGGCCGTGACTCACGGCTCCCTGCTGCACCGCGGAGATTGAAGGCTCCTAGCGGTTCAGGGTAAACCATTAGACGAGATTGACTCAAGTCTCTCCTGGGCCCGCTCACGATGTTTGTTCTAAGTTTCACCAACTTAGATCTGGGCCGCCGCTTTGATGTGTGTGGTCCAGCTGTAGGGAGACTAGAGCACCCCTAAATTCTTAAGAACTCGCCAAACCTGACTTTGTTCCAGTGCGCAGAATTCTCGTTAGTAAGAAACTTTTGCAGAACCTGGAGAGCGGCCAAACGCGAGTCTCTTGAGATCACAAATGCACTCTGGGAGTCTTTTCATGCAAAGTTCCCTCCCCTGTCCCTCTGATCTCCTCTGTCTCTCTGTCTCTATCTCTCAGTGTCTCTCACAGTGTCTGTCTCCCGCCCTTCCCCCCTCCCTCTTCCTCCTCCCCGCCATGAAACCACACCGGACTTTGAGCACGGTCTGCAAGTTCTGGGCAAAAGAGGAAACAGCATCCCTAGTTTCAAAATCAAATTCAAAGATCACTGGTTTTCTGCTAGTGGAAATCATTAAAGGTGTAATCTGAACAATTGCACAATTACTTAGGTATTGTTTAAGAACTCCCAATTTGATGAGTTCGAATGAAAATCAGTTGTATAACTTAAAGGATGGAATGTTTGGAGGAAATAAAATTGTGTTAAGTTTCAGGACAGCGATGTACAGTGTAGGATTCTGGTGCAATGTCGCAGTCCTGTCTTCCACAGGAATCCATGCAATTGGTCTTGGAGTGATAGAGTTAAAACTGTCCATGGAGCAAAAAGTTTGGGGTCCAGGACATTGGAGTGTCCGGATTTGGCCTTCACCTTTCTAGGGATGTCATTCAACTTAAAGGCTATTGTTTCAGTATTAGTAACAAGCCAGACTAAGTGGTTAGCAGCTCTGGCCCCAGGGGATCTGAACTGAGGACTGGGGTAATGACTTGCTTGTGATTAAGCAGTAGTTGAAAAATGACAGTTTTTTTTTTAAGCGTTTAGATTTATGGGCTACTGTAAAACCATTGTAAAAGTAATTCTGTGATAAATAAAGAAGTCTTTCCCTATGCTTATGGGAGGGGGGCAGGGAGACACAAAATATTGGAGATTACCTGACATTAAAAAAAATAGTTTAGAGCCAAAGGAAGGATTTATTCTTGTTTCCTTTGTACAGACCTCTTTTAGGCAATATTTTGTTTACCTCATTTCAGTTAGTCTTGGTAAATAGTGCTGCCACTGTTGAGCTGCAGGACCCTTTGGGGCCCAGCTCTCCTGCTGTGGCTTTCTTTATTCTCTCATTCACTGGGGAGGCTGCAGGTCCTTCCCAAAGAGCATTCCTGGGGATAGCATGTGCTTCACATTACCCTCTTGCTTACTGAGAGCCTTTTATTCAAGCCACTGCTCAGCAAATGTCACCATTGTGAGTTTGCCTGTAGCCCTTAGGTTGAGAAAAGCGATTTCCTCATGGAGGAAAGGGAGGGTGGACCTTCCTCCTGCATGAAATGTTGATCCCAGGGCAATACAGTGGCACTGTCAAGGGACACTTGTGGACTGACTCACTATGGAAAATGAGGGCAAGGGCAAAGGTTCTGGTGTGGCATGGCAGTGTGCCCTGTCAGCACCCACACCAAATTCCTCAGAAAATTACTTCTCCCAGGATGAGTTCTGGCCCTTCTCATCATCTGAGGGGCATCTCTTCTTTCTAGCTTGTTGCCATACTGTAATCTTAGGGGTGTGGGATCTGCTTGATGCCTATAAAACATACAAAAGTCTGTGTGTGTGTGTGTGTGTGTGTGTGTGTGTGTGTGTACATTTGTACATGTGTAGTATCCATTGTGTGTTTCCTGTTGGAAATTGCTGGAGTTTGGGGAAGTCTGTAGAGTATAGATAAGTGAACGCTACAAAAGCATTTCGCCATGCACGAACAATACATAAGACTTTGAAAATAATTTAGCTCATTCTGAGAAATAACATATAGTCCCAGCTCAGTGCTTCACCCAATGGATAATAGTGATGGGAGTGGGGGAAAATCATTTGTCTAAATGAACACTGTCAAATGTGAAAACACATCTTGCTGGCTATGCTACCTATGTGCTTAGTTTCCTTTTGGAAGTAAACAGTACACAAACAGAGATATTTCGGCTTTCATATTTATTTTCTGATTGCTGTGAAACCTATCTCAGAAGTATTTTTAAAAGCCAGATTCAGCATGATGCAAGTTGTATATAAATAAGGACATGGTCGTATGATCTGTAGGCCAGTGTAAACACTACCTTGTCTAAAGTACTAACAGTGATTTTGGAATTTTCAAGCTGTAGTGATGTCAGTTGAATTGGGCGACTTGAACTGACAAACCAGCCAACCATGTGGACAGGAGCTTAGTGGCCTCTGGAGGCTTTGGAAACTGACTAGCAGGAGGCCACATGAAGAGGACAACCACTAGTAGGTCTTTCTTAATGGAATGTTTAAAAATGAGAAGGTGGAATGAATGAGAGTGTGGAAATATCATATAATAATCTGTAAATATACATGTATAATTTTATGTATTATAAATCATATTGAAAAATGAGAGGTTGAAAACTGGCAAATATAAGAGTAATGGCAATAAAGGTAATAAATAATATGAATGCTTTAATTTTGTGCCTACTGGATGATGGGCATTGTGCATACATTTAACTTAATGCCCTCACAGTATATCCTTCAAGGTAGACTTGATTTTCCTGTGGTTGTGTAGTTAATAGCACAGGTAAGCAGTGAATTTGAACTGAAGTCTTTCTGGCTCCAATTGTACTTGTTATTTCTCTTTGCCTTGATGATGAAACTTTGCTTACTATCAACCAATTCAATTCATAAATAGCATTTAGGTACCTACTGTGTTCCAGCAACTAAGAAAAAAGATAGGATAATTAATATCTTGCTGTGAAGGAATAGATTCCTAGAGGAAATTGGCAAATATACAGAATATCATGTTTTATGTTATTGAAATGATGTAAAAGTGATAATAGATAAGAGTGAAGCATCATTTTTACCTGCACTCTAAACCCATACTTTTCATTTAAAAGCTTGACATTTTCATCCAGATTCTGTTCCGCCTCTTCCCAACCAAAACTGAATTTGGCTCATTTCACACACTAAAACCTCCCAACCTTGCAGCTTCTCCTTCCAGCTTCTCTATTGGGGCCACAGAGCAAAGTAACAAGATTGGAAACTTTGATTATTGTCACTTCCTTATCCTTGGATCACTTAGACCCAGCACTACCTGTTACTCACATCCAACTTATTTCATACCTCATTCTGGAATTGCTGCAATTGGCTTCCTCTTCTTCCGGCTTTTCCCTTCTTCTACAATTCATCTGTCTCCAAGCTATAACCTCTTTTTCTTAAAGACTTCATTCTTAAGATTCCCTGATGATCCAAAGAGAGTTGTTCATCCTTTCACTAGGATATAAGCTCCGTGAGACAGGGATTTCTCTCTATTATTCACCGTTCTATTTTCAGTGGCTAGAGAAGAGTTGGACACACATGTCAAACATATGAATTAATTCATGAGTATTTCATAAAAAGGAAAGGAAAGTGGGGCTAATATTTACTGGTGCTTATGTTTAAGCATTGTGCTAGTCATTTTAGATATGATTGCATTTAATCTTTTATGAAGTATTATGATCCATAACTTTTATTAATTTATTCAGAATGGATTATTGGTTACTTATCCAGTGTCAGGCATTCTTTCAGATACTTGGGAAGATAAACAAGACAGGCATGGTTCAGGCCCTCTTGAACATAAATTTGAGTCTGCATGAGTGTGTACACAGTACAGGGAGACAGTACTCAAGTAAAGGTACAAACTTAAAAATGCAAGTTGTAATAAAGACCATGAAAGAAACAGAAATTTCCATGTGAAGAGGTTGAAGTTCTTAACAAACATGTAGCCTTTGAAAAACCATGCCAAGTGTGCCCATGCATCCTCATTCTCCACCCTTCCCCAGGAGGCAAAAACTTCAATGAAGACTTGAGCTCTGTTCCATGAATATGACACATTCACCCTACCTTCGTATCTTTCCTCATATTTCATTCAGCAGATAGGACCTGCTTATTTGAAGTTTTGTTTCTGCAATTTCAGTTACCCAGGGCCAACAGTGGTCCAAAAATATAACACAGTGCAATAAGATTTTGATATGGAAGAGTCCATATTCATGTAACTTTTGCTACAGTGTATTGTTATGATTACTCCATTTTATTATAGTCATTGTTGTTAATGTCTTACTGGGCCTAACTTGTACATTAAACTTTATTATATGCATGTATAGGCACCTGAAATCCAGTGTATACCTTTGGTGACTAATGGAACATATCCCCCACAGATCGAAGGAGACTACTGTATTTATTTTCTGTACTGCTTGCAGTGCTTCTTAGTATATTCAAGTAAATCAGACACTTTTCATGACTCTAGGAAAGGATTAAGAATCACATAAAGAGCTAGAGAACTAAAGTGGAGATACAAATGAAGTGCTCAGGGGTTTAAAAGAAGAAATTATCATATCCATTTGAGGGCGATCAGATATGTACTGAGAAAAGATGATGGATGGGTATGATTTTTATAGGTTATCATGGTCCTGAGAAGGTGTCCTAAACTGCTCAAACAAATCAGCAAAAATTGCATAAAAGGAGAGTGCTGGGAACATTTAGCGAACAGGAAGAATCCTAAGGTTGCTGGATTGTGGAGCATTTTGTAGGGGAGAAAGGGAGCTGAGACAGAACATTGGACCATACATTGGAGGAGTAAATGCCAGGGAGAGGAGTTGATAATTAATGTGGTGGGCAGTGGAAATTCAGTGCAATTTTTGACTAGGAGAAAGACACACTTGTAGCTGTATTTTAGGAGAGTTTCTGTGGCATATTGTGGAGGAAGAATTGGGGAAGCCGATTTAGAGTTGTTCCTGGTAGATGAAGGGACTGGAAAAAGGCATCTGAAGTGGAGATGATCCTTTGAGACTGAAGTTAGGGAGAAGACAAGCAAAGTCAATTGGGCTCTGAGGTTTCTGGACTGAGTAACAAGAGGAATAACTATATTCTTGACAGAAATATTTAAGTGAAAAATTAATTTGAGGTGAAAGGTGATTAGTTCAGATCCCCTGACCTGAAGGTGTCTTCCCTTCTCGCTTCTATATAAAATAAAATCTCATAAGCTGAGGTATAACTCTATCATGTGGTTTTACATTCTATAGCATTTCTAAGCTGTTCACTTAAAGAATAGTTAATGGTCTTTTATTGTTCTTTCGCTGCTTTGGGTGTATTGATTAGTTTTCCACAGCTAGAATAAAATAAGGATTTTTGTTTTTTGTATTCTCTAAAACAGCTAATATTAGACAAAGAAGTGAAGGTACATTTTCATAATTGGTTCAGTTGATTAAAAACAGAAACAAAGAAAAAAAGGTGAGGAGGAGGTAAACAATCTCCAGCCCAGTTATAAAAACAAGACATTATTTGAAAGAGCCCTAAAAAATATTGCCACAGTACAGTTATTGATCGAGACAACTTCAAGAAAACTAGCAGCTGTTTACCCAGTTGATTTTAATGTTGCGTTCACCACTTTTATTTTATTTTTTTAGAATCAAGGGAAAGGTCATGTTACTGCCAAAATTTTGCCTAGTGCATTATTATCCTGGGAATTTACTCTGCCTATTATGAGGCTATCATGTAGTTCCTAAGTGGTGCACATTTTCTTTGGGAAATACTTATGTAAAGGACTGAATTATAATAAGAACTTTATTTAATAGCACAGTTTTCTTTTCAAGAACTGAAAAATTTTAAAATAATTTCTGATTTGTCTTTATGGTAACCTGTGGACTTGTAGAAAGAACATCAAGTAACTATGTAGGCATAAGTTGTTTTCTGTATTTTGGGGGAAAAGAAAAGAACTGTATCCCCCTTATGTCAAAGCTGATTAATGAGTTAACCAGTCTTTCAACAAATGGACAACTGGGAGATGCTTTAACTCTGGCATATCTCGTTCATTAAGCCAATGAAGTGATTGTTTTCAGAATATTAAATATGACACTTACTTGTGAATATGTTTGATAAGCTTGATGTTTAAAATATACCCTACCAAGGTTTGGTTTCTGGGTATAGTGACAAAGATCATACTGATTTGTAGAGGTTAAAAATGCCAATCAAAAGACAAAGAATAGAAAAAAATAAACACATAAACCGAATATCCCTAAGTGAAATAATGTGGCAAATGTAAGAAATATAAAATGACATAATGCTAAAACTATGCAAGGCAAGAAAGTTTTTTTTAAAATTTATTAAATTACACCAGGATATTAGTAAAGAAACAACCATTCTGTGTTAACCCTAGCAGAATAAAGGGATCATCGGCCCTGTCCATAATTCTACTACAGTGGTTTCTAAAATACAGAGTAAAGTTTTGTATTTCTAATTAACTAAATACTAATAAGGCTCTCTAATGTGACTCATGTGGATATGTAGAATAAGGACCAAAAAAATTACAGAAATTTAAGCTTAATATAGATTAAGTATATGTTATTCATAAAAGAATTTACAAAATTTTTTCTGATACCATATTATAATTTACTCATGCATTCTTTCTGGAACTTTAGAAAGTTAGACACATGAGACAGTGCAGAGATGTTTGTATGTCTGGATCAACATTATTCTTTTACTAACTTTGATCTGGCTTTCAAAACCTTTGATTAATGAACTCTAAGCAGTGATAACCAGGAGAGAACTCTAACAGTAATCATGATGATTGCTTATGGAGATTACGGGCCTGCCATGTGACCAATACTTGGAACATGGTAACTTTTTTAATCCTTACGGCTGTCTATGAGATGTCTGAAGAAGCTTACTCAAGCTTACCAAGTCAGAATATGGCAGATCTGGGACTGAACCCAGAGCTCCTAACTCCAGGTTCCCAAAATTTCACTGCACCTCACCTACCATGGTAAATTTGCACTATTGTTGATAATGCTCCAAGTCTCTTTCCCATTTATATCCTGGTGTCTGTCTCTGGATTTTTCTTTATTCCTGTTCTGATGCAGCAACAGGATTCATTTTGATTCAGAGAATATGGTGCCCACGATGAATCATCATGAATTTTATGGACATTTTGGGGAGTTTTCTGTAGAGATCTCATTTTTTAATTCTGACTCAACCTGCCAGAATGAATTAATAGTTATGGTATTCGACTCCCACATAGCTAAATGAATAAAATGCTTAGCCACATTTGCCAGTGGAAAAGAAAGAATCTGACTACCTTTATGGAACACATTAATTTCATAAGTAGGAATGACTTCCCATACTCACTCATCATTAGTGTGAGTTTTAGGGAGATATGTTGATATTTAATTCCAGGATGCTAATACTGTACAATCTAAGAATAGTGAAGAGTTGCGTGAAAAGATAGAGGGTTCAGGGAATTAAAAGGGCAACCAAGATCTTTCAAGGCCACACCAAAGCAGCTGTACTGATAATACATATGAGCTTCCTACCCAGTTTTTAAAATTTTTTGCGCAATTCTGATCTTATTGCTTTTGCCTAATTTGGTTTTTCTAAGTAATACTTATCAACACCAGTTTCATTTTTATTTTTTTTATTTTATTTTTTTTATTGGTCTTTCATAACATTACATAGTTCTTAATACATCGTATTACACGGTTTGATTCAAGTGGATTATGAACTCCCGCTTTTACCCCGTATACAAATTGCTGTATCACATCAGTTACCCTTCCATTGATTGACATATTGCCTTTCTAGTGTCTGATGTATTCTGCTGTCTGTCCTATTGTCTACTATCCCCCCTCCCCTCCCCTCCCCTTTTCTCTCTCTACCCCTTCTACTGTAAATCATTTCTTCCATTTGTATTCTCTTGTCTTACCCCTCCTTTCCTCTTATATGACATTTTGTATAACCCTGAGGATCGCCTTCCATTTCCATGTAATTTCCCTTCTCACTCCCTTTCCCTCCCACCTCTCATCCCTGTTTACTGTAAATATTCTTCTCAAGCTCTTCGTCCCTACCCTGTCCTTGTTTACACCCCTTATATCAAAGGAGTCATTTGGTATTGGTTTTTTAAAGATTGACTAGCTTCACTTAGCATAATCTGCTCTAATGCCATCCATTTCCCTCCAAATTCTATGATTTTGTCATTTTTTAATGCAGAGTAATACTCCATAGTGTATAAATGCCACATTTTTTTATCCATTCATCTATTGAAGGGCATCTAGGCTGGTTCCACAGTCTTGCTATCGTGAATTGAGCTGCTATGAACATCGATGTAGCAGTGTCCCTGTAGCATGCTCTTGTTAGGGCTTTAGGGAATAGACCGAGAAGGGGAATAGCTGGGTCAAATGGTGGTTCCATTCCCAGCTTTCTGAGAAATCTCCATACTGCTTTCCAAATTGGCTGCACCAATTTGCAGTCCCACCAGCAATGAACAAGAGTGCCCTTTTCCCCGCATCCTCTCCAGCACTTATTGTTGTTTGACTTCCTAATGGCTGCCAGTCTTACTGGAGTGAGATGGTATCTTAGGGTAGTTTTGATTTGCATTTCTCTGACTGCTAGCGATGGTGAGCATTGTTTCATGTACTTGTTGATTGATTGTATGTCCTCCTCTGAGAAGTGTCTGTTCAGGTCCTTGGCCCATTTATTGATTGGGTTATTTGTTATCTTATTGTCTAATTTTTTGAGTTCTTTGTATATTCTGGTTATTAGGGCTCTATCTGAAGTGTGTAGAGTAAAGATTTGTTCCCAGGATGTAGGCTCCCTGTTTATCTCTCTTATTGTTTCTTTTGCTGAGAAAAAACTTTTTAGTTTGAGTAAGTCCCATTTGTTAATTCTATTTGTTAACTCTAGCGCTATGGGTGTCCTATTGAGGAATTTGGAGCCCGATCCCACAGCGTGTAGATCAAAACCAACTTTTTCTTCTATCAGATGCCGTGTCTCTGATTTAATATCAAGCTCCTTGATCCATTTTGAGTTAACTTTTGTGCACGGCGAGAGATAGGGATTCAGATTCATTTTGGTGCAAATGGATTTCCAGTTTTCCCAGCACCATTTGTTGAAGATGCTATCCTTCCTCCATTGCATGCTTTTAGCCCCTTTATCAAATATAAGATAGTTGTAGTTTTGTGGATTGGTTACTGTGTCCTCTATTCTGTACCATTGGTCCACCCGCCTGTTTTGGTACCAGTACCATGCTGTTTTTGTTACTATTGCTCTGTAGTATAGTTTGAAGTCTGGAATCGCTATACCACCTGATTCACACTTCCTGCTTAGTATTGTTTTTGCTATTCTGGGTCTTTTATTATTCCATATGAATTTCATGATTCTTTTATCTATTTCTACAAGATATGCTGTTGGGATTTTGATTGGCATTGCATTGAACTTATAGAGAACTTTTGGTAATATCGCCATTTTGATGATGTTAGTTCTGCCTATCCATGAGCAGGGTATGTTTTTCCATCTTCTAAGGTCTTATTCTATGTCTTTCTTTAGGTTTCTGTAATTTTCATTGTATAAATCTTTCACCTCTTTTGTTAAGTTGATTCCCAAGTATTTTATTTTTGGGGGGGATATTGTGAATGGAGTAGTTGTCCTCATTTCCGTTTCAGAGGATTTGTTGCTGATATACAGGAATGCCTTTGATTTATGCGTGTTGATCTTATATCCTGCCACTTTGCTGAATTCATTTATTAGCTCTAATAGCTTCTTTGTAGACCCTTTTGGGTCTGCTAGGTATAGAATCATATCATCTGCAAATAGTGATAATTTAAGTTCTTCTTTTCCTATTTTTATGCCTTTAATTTCTTTTGACTGTCTAATTGCTCTGGCCAGAGTTTTGAGGACTATGTTGAACAGAAGTGGTGAGAGAGGGCATCCCTGTCTTGTACCAGATCTTAGAGGGAATGCCTTCAATTTTTCTCCATTCAGAATGATGCTGGCCTGTGGCTTATCATAGATTGCTTTTACAATGTTGAGGTATGATCCTGTTATCCCTAATTTTTCTAGCGTTTTGAACATAAAGGGATGCTGTACTTTGTCGAATGCTTTTTCTGCATCTATTGAGATGATCATATGGTTCTTATTTTTAAGTCTATTGATGTGGTGAATAACATTTATTGATTTCCGTATATTAAACCAGCCTTGCATCCCAGGGATGAATCCTACTTGATCATTATGTATAATTTTTTGATATGTATTTGAATCCGATTCGCCAGAATTTTATTGAGGATTTTTGCGTCAAGGTTCATTATAGATATTGGTCTGTAGTTTTCCTTCTTTGATGTGTCTTTGTCTGGTTTCGGAATCAGGGTGATGTTGGCCTCGTAGAATGAATTTGGAAGTTCTCCCTCTTTTTCTATTTCCTGAAATAGCTTGAAAAGTATTGGTATTAGTTCCTCTTTAAAGGTTTTGTAAAACTCTGCTGTATACCCATCCGGTCCTGGGCTTTTCTTAGTTGGTAGTCTTTTGATGGTTTCTTCTATTTCCTCTATTGTTATTGGTCTGTTTAGGTTGTCTATATCCTCCTGGCTCAATCTGGGCAGATCATAGGACTCAAGGAATTTATCTATGCCTTCACTATCTTCTATTTTATTGGAGTATAAGGATTCAAAGTAATTTCTGATTATCTTCTGTATTTCTGAAGTGTCTGTTGTGATATTGCCTTTTTCATCCTGTATGCTAGTAATTTGGGTTCTCTCTCTTCTTCTCTTCGTTAGCATGGCTAAAGGTCTGTCAATTTTATTTATTTTTTCAAAGAACCAGCTTTTAGTTTTGTCAATTTTTTCAATTGTTTCTTTTGTTTCAATTTCATTAATTTCAGCTCTGATTTTAATTATTTCTTGCCTTCTACTTCTTTTGCTGTTGTTTTGCTCTTCTTTTTCTAGGATTTTGAGATGAAGTATGAGATCATTTATTTGTTGGTTTTTTCTTTTTTTGAGGAATGAACCCCAAGCAATGAATTTTCCTCTTAGAACTGCTTTCAATGTGTCCCATAGATTCCGATATGTTGTGTCTGTGTTTTCATTTAACTCTAGGAATTTTTTAATTTCCTCTTTGATGTCTTCTAAAACCCATTGATCACTCAGCAACCTATTGTTCATTCTCCAGGTGATGCTTGATTTTTCCTTTCTTCTTTTATCATTGATTTTCAGTTTCATTCCATTATGATCAGATAAGATGCATGGTATTATCTCTACCCCTTTGTATTGTCTAAGAGTTGCCCTGTGACATAGTATATGGTCTATTTTTGAGAAGGTTCCATGTGCTGCTGAGAAAAAAGTGTAGCTACTTGATGTTGGGTGGTATAGTCTATATATGTCAATTAAGTCTAGGTTGTTAATTGTGTTATTGAGTTCTATAGTTTCCTTATTTAACTTTTGTTTGGAAGATCTGTCCAGTGGTGAGAGAGGTGTGTTGAAGTCTCCCATGATTATTGTATGTTGGTCTATTAGACTCTTGAACTTGAGAAGAGTTTGCTTGATGAACACAGCTGCACCATTATTTGGGGCATATATATTTATGATTGTTATGTCTTGTTGGTGTATGGTTCCCTTGAGCAGTATGAAGTGTCCTTCTATATCGCTTTTGATTAGCTTTGGCTTGAAATCTATTTTATTAGATATGAGTATGGACACTCCTGCTTGTTTCCGTGGTCCATATGAGTGATATGATTTTTCCCAACCTTTCACCTTCAGTCTATGTATATCTTTTCCTATCAAATGCGTCTCCTGTAGACAGCATATTGTTGGGTCTTGTTTTTTGATCCATTCTACTAGCCTGTGTCTCTTAATTGGTGAGTTTAAGCCATTAACATTTAGGGTTATTATTGAGATATGGTTTGTTCTTCTATCCATATTTGTTTATTGATGTTACTAAACCTGATTTGTTATCCTCTTTGACTACTTTCCCCCCTTTACTGTCCTACCTCCCATTGTTGGTTTTCAATGTTATTTTCCATTTCCCCTTCCTGTAATGTTTTGCCAAGGATTTTTTGAAGAGATGGTTTTCTAGCTGCGAATTCTTTTAACTTTTGTTTATTGTGGAAGGTTTTAATTTCATCTTCTAACCTGAAGCTTAATTTCGTCGGATACACGATTCTTGGTTGGAGCCCATTGTCTTTCAGTGTTTGAAATATGTTATTCCAGGATCTTCTAGCTTTCAGAGTCTGTGTTGAGAGATCAGCTGTTATCCTGATTGGTTTACCCCTAAATGTAATCTGCTTTCTTTCTCTTGCAGCTTTTAAAATTCTCTCCTTATTCTGTATGTTGGACATCTTCATTATAATGTGTCTAGGTGTGGATCTCTTATGATTTTGCACATTCGGCGTCCTGTAGGCTTCTAGGATTTGGGATTCTGTCTCAATATTCAATTCTGGGAAGTTTTCTCGTATTATTTCACTGAATAGACTGTTTATTCCTTTGGAATGGAGCTCTGTGCCTTCCTGTATCCCAATGACTCTTAAATTTGGTCTTTTGATATTGTCCCATAATTCTTGGATGTTCTGCTCATGGTTTCTTAGCAGACTTGCTGAGCTGTCTATGTTCTTTTCCAGTTGAAATACTTTGTCTTCATTGTCTGATGTTCTCTCTTCTAAGTGATCTACTCTGCTGGTAGTATTCTCAATTGAGTTTTTAAGTTGGTTTATTGTTTCCTGCATTTCTAGAATTTCAATTTGTTTGTTTTTTATTACCTCTATCTCCCTGTGAAATTGATCTTTTACTTCCTGGTGTTTGTCAATGTGATCTTTTATTGTCTGATTTTGCTGTCTCATGTCTTCCTTGAGACTCCAGATCATCTGAAGCATATATATCCTGAACTCTTTATCTGATATTCCATCTGTTGCAGCTATTACCTCTTCTAAAGTTGAGTTGACCTGCATTGCTTGTGGTCCTTTCTTTCCTTGTCTTTTCATACTGCTCGCGTTTCTTTCTGCTTGGTGCAACTGTTGTGTTTTGAAATATACCCCCTATTTATTTATGTTGCTCTTGTATACTTGAAAAGTCTCCCTTGCTGGTGCGGGCGGCGGCTGTGCCCCTACTCCAATTGGGGTGACGTGTCTACCACGCTGGCAGCTCTCTGGGCCTGTTCCGGGAGTGGAAGGCGGCTCTGCTCTGTCCCTATTCCAATTGGGGTGTCGTGACTACAATGCTGGCAGGTCGCTGGTCCTGTCCCGTGCGTGGGCGGTGGGCTTGGCTGGCGGGATTCCACCTAATGGCAGTCCCTAACCTCCCTGCTTGCTAATTAATGGCTTCTCTGAGGCGCCACGCCTTCTGTAGCTGCGGGGCAGGCCGCGCGAATCAGTTGGCCTGGATCTCCGGGGTCCTGCTGCTGGCTGTTTTGATGTTGCAAGCTGTTGGAGAGGGGTGGTGTATTCTTCAGCTTTCCCGGATGGTGGCCGCTGACTGCCTGGATGGAGTGTCCGCTGTTTTGATGTTGCACTCTGAAGGAGAGTGGCGGTGTATCCTTCAGCTTTCCCGGATGGTGGCCGCTGACTGCCTCGGTGGAGTGTCCACTGTGGGGGATGGGACTGTACCGCTTCCTTCCCCTTCTGAGATCCCGTGCTCGGCCCAAGGGTCCGTGTGGGCTTGGCTGGTGGGATTCCACCTAATGGCCTTCCCTAACCTCCCTGCTTGCTAATTAATGGCTTCACTGAGGCGCCACGCCTTCTGTAGCTGCAGGGCAGGTCACGCGAAACAGTTGGTCTGTATCTCCGGCGCCCTGCTGCAGGCTGCTGGGATCCCTGGCACTCTATCACCTTGATTTTTTCTGCTTGCCCCTCCCCCAGCGCTGGCTAGCCAGGTTTCGTTTTGGCTGCTACTGGGAGGAGGGGTTGGAGGTCAGGTGTCTCTGGTTTCCCCCTAGTCTTTATGGAGGCTCAGCTTGATACTCCCTCTCCTGGCAAGCCTAGGAGAGATTTTATGCGAATTCCCGCTGTCTGGGGGGTGAGCTGAATGACACCGACCTGTTTTGATGTTGCACTCTGAAGGAGAGTGGCGGTGTATCCTTCAGCTTTCCCGGATGGTGGCCGCTGACTGCCTCGGTGGAGTGTCCCACCAGTTTCATTTTTAAATAGAGCATGTTAAAGTACTTTACACGTGAAAGCAACAGCAGCACATTATCACAGTTACATCGTGTGTATAAGGGGAAAACACATATATAAATGTTAAAAAGCCTGGTTAAATGGTAACCGGTTACATCATTACCTTGAAGATGAGATGATTCTGAAAAGAATCAGCAACCCCACTCAGTTGATGTATTTTGAGTTAGTTAATTTTCCAGGCTCTCTGCTGGGTGCTAAGAACATAAAAATGAATAAAACCCCTTCCTTGCTTTTAGAGGGTGCCTCACCTACTTCTTTCTTCTCTGATAAATAATTTTGTCTCTACGTCTTGCATAATGGTGTGCTAACATTGAGATGTAGGTGAATAAGCTTCGTAATATCTCCCCAAAGTCAAAGGGTATGGGGGAAATAACACTTACTTTTCTCTGAAATCCACAGAAATAGAGTTTACTGTTTTGTTCCTCTTGATAAAATATAGCACAATACCTGGTTGCTGGGTTACTACATAAAATACAGGCCCCCAGACTGCAGCTGGGAAGAGCAGTTAGCAATTAAATAAGGAAATGACTAGTGGGTTTGAAACCCAACACACTGCCTATGTACTTCTTTGCATGGTAAGGCATCTATGTTACTTAGGCAACTCTTGTCACTAAAGAAGTAGTTTTGGTGACTCATCTTCATACAGAATGACTTATTTCAAAATCTGAGTGTTCAGTAGCTTTACCATTATGTTCTGTTTTCTCTTCTTTCAACTAAGTTAGGAAACCTACATTTGGATGGAATAAGTTTACTACTTGAAAGCATATAATTTATTGACCAGCTCATAATTTGAAATGTACTGGACTCCTGGTGATCAGAGTTAAAGGTCAGTAGTTCTTGCAATATATTGATATATTAATGGTAGAACTAACAGTTTCTTTTTTAGGCAGAAATGTTGTATCTCATAACAACGTTTCTTGTCAATTATTTTGTATTGAATGTAATAGTGCCATTTAAAATACTAGTTACACTTTTGGTAATTAAAGTGGAATACTGAAGTATTTTATACTATTACATAAAAAGCCTTATTCCCCCCCCCACCAAAGAAAGGAGCAATGGAATTAAAAATTTCCTCTGAGAGTTATCTAGTAATAATAGCTACAAAAATGAAGAAACCCTAAGGAAATTCCTTTGTCCTCTTCTCCCTTCAGATTTTCAGTCTATCAACTTGTGGTTCCAATAGCATTTGCTGATTGACAGTTGATATTTTTTTTCTGTACTAACAAATAGTAGAAAAAGCATTCAAGAAGTCATAGAAAAAGTCAGTCACATAAAAGAATTACAGGTAAATAATATATTTGGAGAATTGTATGGAAGAACTTACTATTGACAGATTAAACAAACCAGAAATTGAGAGTATGAGTTGGATTTGGGGATTATTCTCAAAATTTCCTGGCTTGGGCTGCAGGTTTTGCTGGAATCTCAGTGGTGCCAGCTCTCAATGTGGTCAGGGGGACTCACCTGAATCCCCATTAGATCTTTTGTCCTGATTCCAGAAATCATGCCACAAGTCTTGAAATTTAGACAGGGTTACATCAGCTGTTTCCATTGTGTTTTCAATTTACTCCTTTTCTGTTTTTATTTTTTGTTGCTGGAAGAGCTTGAAAAAGTCAATGAGTCATGGTAAACCTGAAGCCAAGGCTCTGAGTACCATGTGTACAATGGGTGCTTGGAACTTGGCATCCAAACCATTTCTTCAATTGTGGTACCCTGACCGGCATCATCTGGGAATTTGTTAGGAATTCCAATACTGGGTCCTCACCCGAAACCAACTGAATCAGAAACTCCAGGAGCAGGTGAGGTCAAGCCACCTCTGTTTTAACAAGAGGTGATTAAGAGACCTACTGTGCTAGGGGGAATCCTGAGTACATGTGGCCATGCAGAGTATGAATAACGCTGTGGTTGAAGAATGGGGGAAATTGATGAGATGATAAAAAAGAACACTTAGGCATTTTTTAATTCAAAAAAGAAAAAAAAATGTCTTGAAGCCTGGAATTTAATTTACAGGACTAAATGCTTGGACTTGCCCGAATCTTTGCTTTCTTAGAGAGGGGCAATCCAGATGACTAGGATATTATGAAATATATTGGCTTCATTCAGAAATTGTAGAAGAATCTCTTTAGTGAGTAAATGCAACTTTTCCTTATTAGGACATAAATTCAACTCGGGTATATAAAATCCTATAGGATTCTTGTATTCTGTTGACTTGGCTGACTCATCTGTCTCTTGAGACCCATTTCAGACATCTGAAAACCATGTGTTGCCACTCTCCATGGATTATTTCATCTGTGTGAAGGAAGTAAGAGAATTTTGAAGCATTTTGATTACTAAGAAATGCAGAGCACAAGGATCAAAAGTGATTAACATAAACACTGATGATAAAGAAGTAGATTTGATACAAAAATTGTGTAGATTTGATTAAAAAATTAGTTGCTTATTTTAATTTCTCTTTGATAGATGTGCCTTTTGGTGCTGACTCAGTCATATATGAGCTGTTTGATTTTAGACAAATCACAATTAAAAAAATGTTTTTTAGTTGTAGCAGTAACTTTGTTTTTTTTTAATATGTGGTGCTGATGATAGAACCCAGTGCCTCACACATGCAAGGCAAGCACTCTACCATTGAGCCATAACCCCAACCCCAACAAAACACAATTTTTAAGAGCTTTTAACTTTACTTTCTTCATCTAAAGCATCATGTTGATAATGCCTACTTACAGGATTATTGTGAAAATAATGTTAGGTAAGTATGAAAATGCAGCTTTTAAAAATTGAACATACCATTTTTAAGTGTTGTTGTTTTGATTGTTGTTATTTTGTGTCTGGGCTGGGTAAGTTTCATGATTGTTGACATGATGACATCACCTGGGAATGTAGAATAAGTATGCATATCAGCAGATTTTAAGGTTATAAAAAATAGGTATGTTTATTTGTCTTCTAATGCTCCATTGAAGGAATGTTTCCATTTTCTCATGAAATGGTGGAAATAAATATACCTTTTTCATTACAGAAAGCAAGTCTGATATTTTGTATCCTTTGAATTGAAAGACTACATTTCATTTTTTTCAGGGAAAATGGGGGACTACTGGGTTAAATTTTCAGCAAAAATAGCAGACACATGACAGGAATACAGATCATACCAAATACAATTATAACTTGTTTTTAAAAAGTATCACAAAACAATATGAAAGGAAAAACTGGATATTTTGAGAAAAGTTCAGTCTTAAAACCTCATTTCACATCCTACATGAAAATAAATTTTAAAAATGAAAACATGTAGGCAAATTTGGCTCATTTAAAAAATAAATGAAAAAAATTAAATTATGATTATTCAGTAGGAAACGCAATATTTCTTCATCAGAAAAGAACGCATACCACCAGTAATTGACAAAATAAAAAAATACAGGTGACAATAATTAACCCTCAATACTAATCAGTAATGGTAAATAAAAATGATACACTGTTTTGGCTCACTGCTCATGACAGTGCAGAGGGTGAGCATTCTCTGGCACTGCTGATGGGATTTGGGGCTCTAGTATTTCTGGAAACCAGTTTCAAGAACTCAGGTTATAATTATAAGTCTTTACCCAGGAACCCCACTTGTAGACTCTATCTGAAGAATATATTAGGAGCTTTGAATGTTAAATTTGTGTCATTTGTTTTACCCCTCACCATCAGCACATATTCTTTCTAAAATTCAGAAAAAATAAAAATAAATTTAAAAATCACAGGTCTCTTTGGTATGTCTAATGAAAACCAGAACTGATCATGTTAAAATACTAGATGAGAGGGCTCATATATGTAGGATGGATCTGCAATAATCTTCTGATTAAAAGATAATTAGTGGTAAATAGGTCTGGTAAAAGACAATTAGTGCAAATATTAAAGGGAAAAACATGAAAATTCAGCCATGGGTATCTAATGTAGTTCTGATTTTCTTTGTTTATATATTTCTTCATTTTCTAAATTATGTGTTATTGGTAAACATTTTCTTATTAGCAAAATTGAGAAACAATGCTCAGAAGATTCTTACAATTGGATTGGGCTCCCAATATTCTGAGGTTTACTGATTATTATTACTTTACTGCTTATCAGGACC